>NC_091764.1:56967360-57268831 GCF_029378745.1 Bos indicus | reverse complement strand
CTGAGGTGGCTGGGTTCCCAGCCTGGTCCCTATGGGCCCCTCCCCCGAAGTGGCTGCCAGTTGGTCGGGAGGAGTGCTGGAGAGGGATTGAGTGAGTCCTGTCATCTCTCCTCACATGCTGTTCTCTTCCACAGATCGAGTTTAACAAGGACCAGCTGGAGGGTGAGGAGACGCCCCTGAGCCCAGTGTCCATCCCAAGTCCCCAGTCAGATCCTCTTTCTATTCCCCTACCTCTATTCCCGACCTTGAAACCTCCCACACTAGTGCTCCTTGTGTCCTCTCTTCTGCCCAGCTCAAAGCACACTGTTTCTGAATTTCCTTTCTCCTGGTGGTGATGGGAACCCCTTGTCAACACTGACCTCTCCTTACACTTCAGAGTTCAAGGAGGCCTTCGAGCTGTATGACCGAGTGGGGGATGGCAAGATCCAGTTCAGCCAGTGTGGGGACGTGATGAGGGCTCTGGGCCAGAACCCCACCAACGCCGAGGTGCTCAGGGTCTTGGGATACCCCAAGAGTGATGGTGAGGGCACCTGTGGGACCATGCGGGTTTGGTGGTGGAGTGTTGGTAAGGTGATAAAGGATCCTGAGGTGGGTCCCAGGACTTTAAAAACTGTCAAACATAAGGGCAAAAAAATATCTGAATGTTGAACAGATGAAACCCTTCATGGTGGGGATGGGAGTTGGGTCCTAGGTGACACTGTAGTAACCTTTCCTTCACCTCTCTATCTCCAGAGCTGAAGTCGCGCCGTGTGGACTTTGAGACTTTCCTGCCCATGCTCCAGGCAGTCGCCAAGTTGCCGGACCGAGGCTCATACCAGGACTACCTGGAGGGGCTTCGGGTGTTTGACAAAGAGCAGAATGGCAAAGTCATGGGAGCTGAGCTCAGACATGTCCTCACCACCCTGGGTGAGGCAGGGACCAGAACTCCTGGGGGTGTTGAGAGGAGGGGATGAACTAAGAAGGTTAGCCAAGTAGGCAGAGCCAGTGAGGGATTACTGTCCTGTGGGTCATGGGAAGGAGACTGAGAAGGTCAGAGCCTTAGGGACAGGATCTGAAGGTCTTCCCCCTTCAGTCTAGTGAGTGGGCTGCAGCTGCCTCCCAAAGGGGCAGAGGAAAGGGAACGAGGTGGGAAATCTGAGTTTCAGTCTTGGGAAGAGATGGCTGTACTCTATGATATGGTCTGTTTCTTAACCCTCTGGAATTCAGTTTCCTTGTCTATCAAAGCTTTCACCACCTATAACTGAGGTGAAATGGAAAGCAAGATTCAGAGACACACTCAAGGCATGCCCACTACAAAGAGGGAATTCTCTTGGGGGACTGTTGCTATGGGCAACTCTCCAGGCTGGGAGAAGAGGAGGTACCACCAGAAGAAAGAGGCGTGGGTTGATGAGGGAGGGAAGGCAGGGGCTAAAACACTGTGTCTGGGCCCAGGAGAGAGGATGACTGAAGAGGAGGTGGAGTCTGTTTTGGCAGGACATGAGGACAGCAGTGGCTGCATCAACTACGAAGGTGAGGGGCCAGAGGAGCAGAAACGACTAGGGAGGAGGGAGGCAGGAGGCCCGAGGTATGTGGGTGGAGGCATCCTGGAGCCTGAATTATCTAAAGTAGATGGGTTATCATCAGGCCAGCTTCTGAAGCCCCTCTGGCCTCTTCTCTCTGCAGCCTTCCTGAAGCACATCCTAAGCGTCTGAGCAATGCAGGTAGGGCACTCTCACTGCGCCTTGAGAGGCAAGCCTCCTTCCTGTCCCTCTGCCTGCGTACAAAAGCAGGGAAGTGCATTTCCGTGTCTTGCTGCGCGACAGCGGCAGGATTTGGCAACGTTCATCTTTTTCCACAGGTGCAGGGGGGTCGGACGCTGGGCCCCCACCAGGCAAAAGCACGTTCCTGCCACTAGGAGGCTATTGTTTCAAAATAAAGAGACGTTTCCTCCCTTAGCTTCCGACTCTTGCTTTCTTTAGAGGTGGGGGAGGGAAAGGGAGGGCTCCTCTTCCCACCCGCACCCACCAATGCGACCTCCTCTGACTTTCTCGCTGCTCGGAGGAGCAGATTCCTTGCGCCCCATTCCACCTTGTTCTGCAGTTTCTGTGCCCCAGGTAGGGCTATTCTGGAGACTTGAACACCAGCTGGCCCCCGCCCACCTTATTACTAATATAGTAGATCATCTGCATAAACCCGGGCCAGGATCCCCATTGGCTGGGTCAGCTGGGGTGACGTCATTAGGACGTACTAAGACTAGGGTTGGGCCAGGAACCGGAGCCATTACTGCAGGAAAAGGTCCCGCAGAGCTGAGCGTCAAGATGGTGGGGCCTGGGGCCGAGAGGATGAGCGGGATTTGGGGCGAGAAGCGGGAAGCCGGGGAGAAGGGGCGGGGAGAAGGCAGAGAGTAGCGAGTAAATGAACCTGAGGCCCCCGAAGGTTGGAGGTGGGGTTGGAGTGTTTGGGATCCTACCCTGCTGGGAAGCGAGTCCCCAGCATGGAATAGGAGTTTGTGATTCAGAGTTTTGGGACTGGGACGGAAGCTGGGGGGATTGGAGTTATGATGCTGACCACTCTCGTCTTCTCTGGGCAGTGTGACTTCACCGAGGATCAGACCGCAGGTAGGTAATCTCTGACCTCTGTTGAGGTCATGTTAGGGAGAGGGACACTCCCTCTACCTCCTTCCCCCTCACCTGTCATCTCTTTAGCACCCCCAGGGGAATACCTGGTGGGTTCCCTTCTCCTTCCTTCTGGATCTTCCATTTTCTTTCCTCACTCTTTCTTCCTCCCTTCCCTTCTACTCTAGATCTGAGCCCCAAGCACTGGGTGAGTTTTAGGTGACGTGGGTGTGTTAAACAACTTGATCACTAATGCCTGCTGTGTGTGGGGCTTGGGGACGGTGTATTAAGCTGTTTGTGCTCCTCTGTTCCTTAATCAGCCACTTCTGCCTCTTTTCCTCCTGTGATAACTACCCTCTCCCTCAGCTTGTAATTGTGAAGGCTGTAAACAGCAGTGACGTTTTTTTGTGAAAGTGCAACAGGGGAGTTTGCTGAGGATACTTCTTTGTAGCAGTACCCTCTGAAATGACCCTGTACTGGAGAGGTGAGAAGTGGCAGGCTGGGATGACCCCAGTCCCAGGCCGCTGCTCCCACTTCCTTATAAGGACAGGGCCCAGACAGGGCGGTGGCGAATTCCTGCCCTGAGTCGTGTAATGAGGAGGCTGGGCAGGCTTGCTGCAGGCGGAGAGGGTATGTAAATGGCCGTTACCACTCTGCTAAGGGTTGAGGAAGGCCAGGTCTTTATGTGAGACACCTGAGTTGGGAGGAAGGGACACTGGATCCCTCTTAGAGGGCTTGGGTTTACAGTGTTGTAAATATCTGATTTCCTCAGCATGATCAAAGTTGAATGGGCAGTGGGGACTGTGGAGGAGGGTTTGGGTTAACACCTGTGTGTCCCATACTGATGTTTATCTGGATCCTCAGAGTTCAAGGAGGCCTTCCAGCTGTTTGACCGAACGGGGGATGGCAAGATCCTGTACAGTCAGTGTGGGGACGTGATGAGGGCCCTGGGCCAGAATCCCACCAACGCCGAGGTGCTCAAAGTCCTGGGGAACCCCAAGAGTGATGGTGAGGGTCCTTAAGAACAACTCCGCAGTGTGGTGGTGGGCCTGCAGTCTTCAAATAGCTTCCTTTTATCTTCCTAGGCCCCAAACACAAGCGGGTCTTGTCTGGCAAATCCCACAGATTTCTCCTGCCTGGAGTGGGAGCCCCTTAACCCTAGTCCTAAGAACACATATGACTTAGCTTCCACCTCCTTTTCGGCAGAGATGAACGTGAAGGTACTGGACTTTGAGCACTTCCTACCCATGCTGCAGACTGTGGCCAAGAACAAGGACCAGGGCACCTACGAGGACTATGTCGAAGGCCTTCGGGTGTTTGACAAGGAAGGGAACGGCACTGTCATGGGTGCTGAGATCCGGCACGTTCTCGTCACACTGGGTGAGGCTCTGCCCTTCCTTCTTGAGATGCCACTTGATAGACCTCAGTGTCACTCAACTCCAGAACACTCGCTCTTCCTTCCCCTCTGAAGGTGAGAAGATGACAGAGGAAGAAGTAGAGATGCTGGTGGCAGGGCATGAGGACAGCAATGGCTGTATCAACTATGAAGGTGAGGGACGAACCAGGGTCTCGGAGGAAGCAGCCATACGGGGCAGGTCATGCACAGCACTGAGGGCTTTCCCTGTCCCTGGATTCAGGCTCCTAAAAGTGCCAGGAGGCAAGGGGCAGGGCCCAGCCCAGCCCAGGAATGGGAGGCCAGAGGGGTGTGACAGGAAAGGAAGGGCTCATGTGGCCTGAAGGGTGGGGAAGGGATGGGAAGTAAAAATAAATGGATGTCCAGTCCCTCACTGCCTGACCCCTTCACCCCACGTCTATGTCTTGTCTTCACCATGAATGTCTCTTCCTTCCTGCAGCGTTTGTGAGGCATATCCTGTCGGGGTGACGGGCCCATGGGGCGGGTACGGCTCCTCCCAGCCCCCCTTCTCTAGTTGACCTCCCCAGTGTTTTCCTCCCCAGCCTTTGCTCTCTAGCCCCTGCCCTTCCCCTACTACCATCTGACTTCCTCCCGGCATGCCTCTGCATGGAGCTGACTGGGGAGGGGAGGGGTTCCTCAAAGAGGCAGACAGCCTGGGGGTGTGGCACCTCCTCCTCTCCTAGAACGGGCTCTGAGGTTTGGTTGGCTTCTGGGGTACTGGTGTCTGGGAACTCACACCAGCCTACCTACCCCTGTCTGGCTTCATGGTGATCCTTTAGCCCGGGATCACGTGGTTGGCAGGGGGGGTGGGTTGCCTGCCCCATCGTGCTGCTGTAGGTCTTCTCTTCTTTCCGCTGGGCAGCTTGGAGGTACCCTAACCCAAAACTCTGTCTCCTCCTCCCCCAGTGGCTGACAGTAGCTGTAGGTTTAGTTGGGAACTCTTCCGCCTCTGCTGTGTTCTTGCTGCTCAGGGTGGGGCAGGGGGAACTAACAGCTGGTGGGAGGGGAGCTGGGGGTCGAGAGTACTGGTTAGACTCAAGGTGGCCCCTCTGCAAACTGACCCCAAGGTTGGTTGTTGTGGGCACATTCCTTCTTACGCTGCCTTTGTGGTCTTGTGGTCTCCTGGCCCCTGGCGGACCCCTCCCCTTCGCCCTGCTTCCTGTTCACCCCCCTCTCCTTTCCACAGAGCTCGTCCGCATGGTGCTGAATGGCTGAGGATATTCCCAGTGTGCGTGGACACTGCACCTTCCTTGTGGGAGATTGTGTATGTAGCCCGGACGCTTCTAGGTTCTCTTGTCACAGTATTTTCCCCAGATTCTCTTTCTTGGATGATGTCTGCCATCAGCATTCACCAAATAAACTTGTTCTCTGCTCTATGTGCGGTTCTGCTGTTCTTCCTGAGCAGGGTGAAAAGGAAGGCAGTCTGGGGTCAGTGGACCAGAGGTTGGGGGAAGCCAGCCAAGGGCCTGCAGGAGCCACTTTTGCCTCATTTAAGAGATGCTGGCTTCACTCATCGGTGCTACAAAGGCTACCTTGAGGCCAGAAATGCCTGTAGGACTAAGGTTGGCCACCCTTGTTCATCCCATGTGGGCTGAGTCCTCTCCTAGCCCTCCCTGGCATGGAAGGCCTTTTGTCAGGGAGCCCAGGAACTGTTTATTGGAGCGAAAGTCAGGCCATATTAGTACTGCCTGGGCCTGTCACTTCAGCGAGGCCCAGGGCCAACAATAACAAGCAGCTGAGATGCCTGCCTTCTCCCGCCTAATAAGGGAAGACGTGAAGCCACCACTTCTGAAAGGATAAATAGACAAAATTTCCAGGTTGTGAGTTGTCCTTCCAAGTCTTAAATGGCTATTTTTAGAGCAGGTGAGAGCCTCTCCCCAGCTCCTGCACAGT
Source organism: Bos indicus (assembly GCF_029378745.1). Lineage (NCBI taxonomy): Eukaryota > Metazoa > Chordata > Mammalia > Artiodactyla > Bovidae > Bos > Bos indicus. Next base: position 57,262,930 of record NC_091764.1, on the reverse strand, counting down.
TGTTCAGCCTGACAGCTGTGCTGCCTTTGGCCCGCAGTGGAGAGAGGCCCGGTGTTGGCCGAGCGTCTCTCCAGCCCCGCCTATTGCTGCTGGAAGGACTCCCGGGGTGCTGCTCCAGCCCGATCCCCCTGCCTCAGAGCCACGGGTAAGAGAACACAGAAGGCATCCACAAATGGAACTGAAAGCAAATTAATTTATAAAAAAAAAAAAAAAAAAGGGAAAAGAAAGAAAAAAGAAAAAATTTACAGAAAATTTTGAACAAAAGAAAGGTGCCAAGACGCAGAGGAAGAGAAACACGGGGACACGAGGAACAAAGGGCCTGGTGGGAGGGACCAAGAATTGGTGGAAAGCCTTGGAATCACTGTTGTCTTCACATCAGGGCTGAAGAGAGGAGAGCTGGTACTGGGGGCACTGGAATCTGGGGAGCAGAGCTGAGCCACGAGCTGCCATCAGGGGGTCGGCATGCCCCTAGGTTAGGCACCCCTACCCAGCTGCTGCCCCAAATCCCAGGGAATTCCCCGCTACCAGCCATGATGGGCGTGGTGGGAGGAAGAGGGGACAGAGTGACCCACCACGTCATAAGAAGGAGGTGCTTAAGTGCTTTTTTGACAATTCCACGTTTTTAAAACTTCCCATTCTTTTAGTGCTCCCCTCTCCGCATCTTCTGGGAGCCAGAGCCCGGGGAGGAGGCCACAAAGCCCCACGTGCCCTTTCTTCCTCCACTACCTACCACAGGAGTCCCCAAGACATTTCCCCACCAAATAGACATACGCTGACATCAACTACGCAGGAGACTTTTAAAAACACAAAACTGACATTCAGAGGGAAGGGGGTCATTGGCTGAGCTTGGGTGGCCTAAACAGCAACACTGAGGAAGCAGTGGGAGAGAGGAGTGGGAATAAATGGGGCAGCCGAGGGGTGTGGGGAGCTGACTCAGTCACTAACGAGGGGCCGGAGGAGACAGAGCCTGCACCCTATTCTATCAGAGCTCTCCCCAGAACCTAGATACCCCTTTCCTAAAACTCACCTCCCTCCTCCAAAATATGTAAAACTTGGATTTTTCTCACTGGTTGGAGGGCTTTTTAAAATCTCTACTTCCTTTTAAAGGGCTTTTTTTTTTTTCAATCCATAAAAAATGCAGTAGTTTTGTGGGGATGTACCCTTAACAGTGGTTAATTAGGACCTTGTAGAAACACCTTCGCCCAGCCCTTCCTTTGAGGGCAGTGTCCCCATCCTATCTTCTCTCCCAGACATTAGAAACATCTTTTCCACAGAAGTCCTTGAATCATCCAATGTAAAAATGCCTGCCCCTGACAGGCACGGTGGGGGCTTTGGAGGGGCAGGAGGACTTTCCTTACGTAGTGATGAACTCTCCAGGCTGGGGAAGGGTCCCAGTGGTGGGGACGGGGCTGTTCCTGGAACCTTGATCTCCGTTGGGGGTGAGGAGGGAGAGAGATGTCGGGCTGGCTCCTCACTGTGGGGGTGGCACGGGGGTGACTGTGCCTGGGCTCGGGGCCGTGGGGTCTGGAGGCAGGGGGGTGCCTGGGTCTGTGGAGAGAAGAAAGCTGCGTCAGCTGAGGTGAGCAGGGGAGAGGTTCCAGACCCAGGCCACCAGATACGCAACTGGGCATGGCATGCAATGGACGGGAGATGAGAGAGCACCCCCATGGACAACTTCCTTTTCCCAGAGTTCTCTCCCACCACACGCTGGGAAAACTGCTGCACCCCAACTGTCCTCCTGCCCCCCAGGGAACTCTCTAAATGGGGCACTTGAGCGTGATGGGAACAAGCAAATGGGACGGCAATCATCATGCAAACAAGTAGCCGTTTTTCCAGTTTACAACTGAGATGCTCTGTGTCACAGGACTCCTCCGTGACCCACCAGTGAAAGGCCCCAGCGTCATCCCAGGGGGCAGCTGCCAGGCTGGGGAATGGTGGAGGACAGCCAGAGAGGCCCTTCCCTCCTGTATTCTAATTTTACCACAGCGTTCAAAAAAACGATCCTGGAAGCCATAGTACCCGAGCCCCTCGCCCACCTGCCCTCCAGTCCACCCCGTGGAGCCCTCTCCCGCCCCTTGCCCCCTCCAGGACCCTTCTCACCTGGCAGTGGGCTGGCACTGGGCAGGAGGTTGCCCTGAACAGCTGCCACAATGGCAGGGCTCTGGGCTGCGGCGGATCCGAGCCCCGGCCCAAGAGGCAAAGAAGATGGCATGGTGGTGGTCGCCGGCAGGTTAGGATGTAGAGGGTTCGCCATGGACACAGGCAGGTTAGGTGGGGGGAGAGTGGCCGGGGCAAACGGGAGATGGTGGTGATGCCCATGCAGGTTAGGAGGAGGGGGGAGGTTAATACTGATGGAGTCGGCTAGGCTACCAAATGGGATGATGGATGGAGCAGGAGGGGGAGGCGGCATGCCAAAAGGCAAACCCAAAGGAGCATTACCCGCCACGCCTGGGTGCCCGCTGCCTGGCACTGCCCCTGGCATCATTGAGGGAGGAGTTTGTTGGTTGGGGAACGGTGAGGGGCCTGGGAATGAAGAGGAGAGATGGAGAAGGTTGGAGGCATACAATCTCACTCACCAACTCACTCTCACAGTGAGGATAACCCAGTCACTCCTAGGCCACCTTCCCTTTTCCTGATACTAGAACTGAGTGATAAATCCTTGGAACAAAATTCCAAAAATCTGGCTCTGGGGAGGGAGCCCTGCTGACTTAGGGAATAGCCATGGTGAAGGAGGATCTGTAGAAACTGAGGTCAATCCTTATCTCCAGTCCTATCACACACTGCCTCTGAGGGGAACTGGAACGTGCCCCCGGAACCCTCCACTCAGCCAGAGTTCCAGAAGCCATCACTCACCATGGGGTCCAGGGGGGGGTACCCCTGGTGGGACGGCCCCAGGCTGGGGGGCGCCAGCTGGTGGCTGCTGCTGTGGCCCCACAGTTGACCCTGCCTGCCCAAGCTGTTCGGAGGGCCCCAAGCTTCCAGGAGGGGCCCCACTGCCCGCAGGAGCCGGGGCCACAGAGGCTGGAGCCATGGCCAAGCCATGGACAGTGGGTGGCCCAGCAGCGCCTGGTGGTGGGATAGGCTGGGAGCCCGGGGGCAGGGCTGGTGGTGGCTGCTGCTGCTGTTGGTGCATCTGCTGGAAGTGCTGCTGCCGGGCCCGCATCTCTGCGTACTTCAGCTGCTCCATGTGGAAGGCTTGTCTGTCGGCCAAGAGCTGCTGCCTCTGGTACTCCAGCTGCCAGGGCCAATGGAGAGCTGTCACCCGGGGGCAGGAAACCCCAAAGGCACACACCTTGCCCCCTGCTTTGTCTTCTGACAAGCCCAGCCTCCCATTCTGGTGATCCCCACACCAAACCTCAGCCTTGTGCTTGGCTTCTGCTGTTCTCGCCTCCCCTCCCCTCTCCAGTTCCCCCCACCAGGTCTTCTGGCTGCCTGCATGGCTTCTCACTGCAGTGGACAAGTAGACTTAATCTGGTGGCAGCCCTTGTTCATTTTCAGCTCCAAAGCTTTGAATTTGTCATTACTTTCATCTGGAAACTGACCACCCACCCCCAACCAAGTTCCTCTAGTCAAATCATGTTCTTTCCCTCCTTCAAAACTGAAGAAAAACTCACAATTCCTAGGAAGCCCTCCCAAATCACCTCACTAGCTTCTGAGCTTTGGCCTCTATTCTGCTCTCACTCAGGGCTTTTATACTTGATTGGAAATCTCTTAATTTTCATTTGTCAGATACTTGAAGCATTAGCCAACTTTGCTGTCTCCATATTGGATATATGATATCTTCAATTGAGGAGTTCAGGATCAGAGTCCTTGTCTTCTACTTCTTTTATATCTTCTAAGAATCAAAAAGATTCGACACCATGTCCATCCTATTTCCTTTCCAACTTTAACCCCTGGATCTGAAGCCCTTACCCTCTCATCATGCCTTAAACCTGTTCAATCACTCAACAGTCACTCCACAGCAAGTCTACCGTGGACTAAGCACCCTTCAAGGACCTGGAGATGCAGCAAAGAACCAATAAGAACTTGACCCTGGGGCTGACATTCTGTGGGACCTCAGTCTCTAGGCTGTACCTGTGGGTCACTTGTCCCTAACCGCCCAGGCTGGCTCCTCCTTCCCTGGTCTGGGCTAGTCTGCTCCACTGTGATGCCATCAGCCTCAGGTTCTCTGTACTGCTCCCCTCGCCCTAAACTGCGGCCCAGCCCAGTGCCAAGGTGGGGCCCTGCCAACCCCCAGGGCACTCGACTCACTGCTTCTCGCTCCCGGTCCATGATCGTCTCTAGCTCCTCAAAGTGCCGGAGTTTGATTTCCAACTTTTTCATCTGGGTCTCCACCAGCAGGGCCACCAGCGATTTGATCTTCCTCTCCTCAACAGCAGCCAAGTGCTAAGGAAGGAGGGGTGGGGTGGCCATCAGTGGGAGGACCCAGCTGAAGATGTTGGGCAACAGAGAAGGTGGTGTGGGGGCTGACAGGCTTTAAGACAGAACTTGCTGTGGTCACAACCCAGAAAGTAGCACAGGCATGAGTGGTATTTTTTAAAGAACATGAAGAAAGAGAGGATATCAAAGGATAAGAAGAGGTCAAATAATTGAGAGGGTGAAAACAGGCCCAATCAGGACTTCCCTGGTGGTCTGGTGGTTAAGAATCCACCTTCCAATGCAGAGAAAGTGGGTTCGATCCTTGGTCAGGGAGTTAAGATCCCGTAGGTCATGGGGCAACTAAGCCCACATGCCCCAACTGCCATAACCAGAGCCCATGAGCTGCAATTACTGAAGCCCTCTCGCTCTAGAGCCTGTGCTCTGCAACGAGAGAAGCCCACATGCTGCAATGAAGACCCAGTGCAGCCAAATAAATAAATTAAATGTTTTACAAAAAAAAAAAAAACAGGCCTAATGATAAAGGCTTAAAAAAGATAAGAGAAGAGATGACCAAGTGTCCCTCTTAGGATCCAAAGGGGACAGGAGGCAGGCCAGCATTGTGTAAGGATGACAAGGCAGGCTTTCCTCCAGGTGCTGTGTGATGAGGAGCAGCACCTCCTTCCCTGGGTCTGAGGCCTTACCTTGGCCTTCACAGCGGCAGCAGCCAGGGCGGCGGCGGCGGCGGTGGAGAGGTTGCCCTCGCCAATGTCACGCTCCACCTTCGTCTTCCTTTCCCCCTCTGACTCCACCACTTCTTTCAGCACCTCCTCCTGCCCTTCCTTGGGCTCCTTCTCCTTCTCAGGATCCGCTGGGCCAGGAAAAGGGTCGTGAGCCCTAGAGCCTGGCTTCCTTTCTGAACCCCAACCACCATGTGAGGCTCACCTGTCAGGTCTCCATCACTCTTTTCTGACTCCTTCTCGCTATCGCCATCCTTCCCTTTCTCATCGTCCTTCTTGGGTGCCTCACTGGTCTTCTCCTTTGCTTCTTCCTCCACAGTCCCAACTCCTTCTCGAGGTTCCTGGAGTCCCAGAGAAAGGAAAAAGGGGAGTGTCAGGGTGCTGGTTCGCACAGAGAGGGCCCAGACCAGGAGCTGAGTTTACACCTCTTACTCGGGAGGGGGCCTGGATCCAGGACGCAGCCCCATCCAAGCACAGCCCTCACCTGCCCAAGCTAAGTGGAGCCAGCTCCCCTTCCCCGGTCCACGCTGGACCCCTCTGCCTTCCCAGCCCGTGTCAATCCCGCTGTACCTTGGGTTCCTTCTTATCCTCTGTGGCCTGGCCCTCTGCCCGCGCCTCGTCAGTCCCACTCTCCTCTGGGTCCAGGGGAAGAGGAAACAGGAAATGTCTGACAGTTGGTCTACAACACTCTTCCAACTGCCCCTTCTAGCCAAGATCTTACTGACAGGACTAGTGGGGAGCCATGGTACCTAACGTAAAGCCCTGAGGAAAATGAACACCCCACCAACTCACCCCATTCGTCTCATGCTCTGAGGTCGGGTGGAGGCAGGGATGGTGTGGGGAGGCCAGGTGGCTGAGGCTGCTGGTAAAAAGGGAGGAATTGGGGAACACGGCAGGCCTTACCGATCCTCTCCGGCTCATCAGAGGTGGTCCCTGCGATGCCACTGCTTTCCAGACCAAAGGCTGGGTCTGCCTTGCCTGTCACTTTGGCGGCTTCTTCCACTTTCCTAACGTGGGCCTCCACCAAAGCTGTGGGTACCTCTTCCTTCATTTTGGAGAACTCTTCTGTAAGACCCAGAGAGGGGGAGGCTGGGAGCAGGCAGGTAGGCAGTTCTGGCACTCTCTGTGAGAGCTCCCTCACAAGCCCGGCTCTTCATTTCCGCCTGCGTGGAGCTGGACCATCGCCTGGGCTGATGCCAGCCGCAGACAAGGCCAGTAGGGCAGTGAACTTGAGGGGGTTGCAAGGTCAGAGTACCCAGCCTTTCAAATGCAAACCAAGAGGGCTGGGAGCCCTGCGCGTTACCTAGGGCTGACTTCGCAGCAGCTGAGGCCACTCGAGGGTCGACGACAGAGGCCAGGAAGGCAACGGTGCTCATCACAGGGTTGCCTGACTGGCTGAAGGGGATAGGCTGGTAGGCCAGGGGGCCCAGGGAGGCCTCTGAGTCCTCCAGGTACGGGTCTTCGATGGGAAGCCGGAGAAAATGCAAGATGCATTCATCCTGTGTGCGGCTTCCCACGTGCTCTGACACTTTGTTCCAGTCATCTTTGTACATTTCCAGTGCCTGGTGGTGGTGGTGGAGACACAACCTCACTTACTCCAGTAACCACCTCCCTCAAAGGTGAGCATCCCCCACCCTGCTAAGCAGAGCTGCTTCAGAGCTCTCCGAGTTGTGATATTTATATACTCTGCCAGGCCCAAGGGGAATCTCCAAGTAGCACTTGGAAAGGACAAGTGGCTGACAAAATGGTCTCAGTCCCTGCCTGGCAGCTGGCCCCTGGGGGAGTATGCGATAGGAGCTGGGAAGGAGAGAGACAGGGCAAGATCACGCCCTCCCCACTCCCAAGTGTGGCCGGCACTGTGGCCACTTCCCTTTCACAGGACTGTCCTTCCCTGGCCCAGGTTACCTCCAGGAGCAGCAGGGTCTCCTGTTCTGTCCACTCTCGAGTGGCACTGGCTGCAGCTTTGCTCTGCAGGGGAAACACGGGTGGGTCAGCGGGAAGAGCCTGCAGCCTTGAGGAGCAAAGGAGCACCAACCCCAGGTGCCCGCGGCCCTGTACCTTGGAGGGGACGTTCTTCTTCGTGTACATGTCTGTGCGCAGCCCAAAGTTCTGCATGTCTGTCGGTTTCTCCTTGCCTTTGTCAGGGAAGTTGAGCATTTGCTGGGAAGCAGAGTTCTGCTATTTGTGGAAGGGAAAGAGAGAGGTGACTCCGAGTGACTGCCAGGAGCCAGGGGCAGACAGAGATAGAGGACAGACAGAAGGGGCTCCCTTCCCACAGCCAGGGACACCCCTGCGTGGACTTCCTCACTGCTGTAGCTCCTCTGCTCTCATGGCTCTTCTTCCCAGGCAGGGGCCCCCCAATAAAGGGGCAAAGAAGCAGCCCAGCGGGGTCTACACCCCACCTACCAGCTCTGGCTTGCCCTTAGCCGTCTCTGGCACCAGGTCATCCAGCTCTTTGCCCTTTCGCCCAGCCTTGGTATCAGCATCAACCTGGCGGCCCTGGGGGACAGAGCTTGGTGTCATGCAGGCTGGGCACAAAATGACCAGGCTGAGGCCCTGGAGGCCTCAAGACCAAATGCTGGGCAGCCCGAAGCTCGGGGGGCACTCATGCCACAGTTCCATATTCCCTGAATGATTAATTAGATCTGGAATTGGCATGATATCCATTTGTATTCACGTGTATCTTTATAGGTTCTCTTAGGAGCTGGACAAGTAGGTTCTAATCCTACATGTCTGACCCTGGGCAAGCCACATAACAATTTTTATAATGTATGAAATGGAAATGGAAAAAAATGGAAGTGATAAAAATAATGAAGCAAATATGAAAAAAATGCTGGAAATGTGACAAGGTTAAAAAATCTCATGCAACTGAATTGTAAGCCATTTTTCTCTATCTGCTCCATCCCCTGCATTAGCCTGTCTGCTCCCCGAGGATAACAAGGATCTCTTCTCCCTCAGCAAGTCCTTGCAGTCTTAGGTACAAAGGCTGAGAGAGGGTGCTAAATACATGGGACTGATTCCTGTGGCCCTCTGCATCCCATGGAAAAGGAAGAAGCCTCAAACACTCCTGAAACATTACCCTAAAAAACCAGAAAAAGAAAAGTCCAAAGAAGCCCCAGTTTGCTCAGTTCCACCCCGTCCCCGCAGCCCCTCACTCTACCTGCGGGGTCTTGGGCTGCAGCGGCACCAGCCCGGATGGTGTGTCCGCCAAGACGTGGAAGTGAGAGGTGGGCGGAGGCCCCATGGGAGTTGGTCGACTCTCGGCATCCACCTGGTAGTTAATGAGACCCCACTGTTCTAGGAAGGCATGGACCCTGTGAGGAGAGAGGCAGAGACTGGGTCACACACGAGGAGAGGGCTGGGGGCACACTCTTCTCTGCTCCTTCTACTCCCTAGGAAATACGGCCTCCTCCCAGCTCCTACACACCAGAGACAGCCAAGTCTCCACCTGCACCAGGGCCTCTCTCCATATCCACCCATCAGCTTCCTGCATCTCTCACCAGATAGGCTCCTTCACTACAGACGTGCTCCTTCTTCCTCCCGCCACACTGCAGAGAGCGCCCTGCCACCCCCTAAGTCACCCTGACCTAAGCCTGAACTTGGCCTTTCTCTAGCAGTGTCTTTCCTGCTCATCCCCTATGCTCCTTGCCAGCAGCCTCTCTACTTCAGCCAAGAGGCATCTGTGAGCATTGTCCTTGGGCATCTGCCACCCCTCAGCTGCAGACCCACCTCATGATGGCACAGACATCACCCGCCAGGTTCCTGCGACAGGCAGTGGAGGTGAGATACTCCTGGGGGTTCAGCCGGTAAGTATCAATCATGAAGTTCCGATAGGCCAGGTAGCTTAAAAGAGAGAGATATGAACGCTGAGAGGGCTGAGGGGTAGGGAAAATTGCTAAGAGAAGAACAACCTTCATGTGTGACAGAGAAGAATGCCTCATCCAACTCAGTACACACTGCGGGTCTCCTGTGTGCTAGACCTGAGGGGTTCAGACCCTTGACGGGATTTTTCGTTAAATGAGTTATCTCCTTGGCTGTGTGTGCTTGGGGATGTTTCATCCAACTTTTTTTTTTTTTTGGCCATTCCACATGGCTTGCAGGATCTCAGTTCCCTGACCAGGAACTGAACCCAGGCCCTGGCAGTGAAAACCCAGAAGCCTAACCATTAGGCTAACAGGGCACTCCCTCATCCAACATTTGGGAAAGAAATCAAAAAGAGAAAGTGCTCTTAATTCCAAAGGCAGATGTTAAAGGGAAGTCCTTAGGGGTGCCTCCACCTAGTTAGCAGGGCATAGCCTTAAGAATACATGTTTTGAAGGTGGAAAATCAAAACTAGGATTTGAACTAAGTTCAAATCCTAGTTCTACTATGATGGCCTTAAATTTTGGAAACTTAGTTACCTTAACTGTAAAATGAAGTGTCTGTTGAGAATAGAAAGGTCTGTAGAGATACAGAGTAGCGCTGGGCACGCTGTACAAGCTCCAAAAATGGCAGCTATTGTGTGGCGTAACGTAAAGTTTGAGAACATGAGGCAGACTACAGGACTCAGACCCCAGCTTTATTACTCACGAGCTGTGTAACTTTAAGCAAGTGACTGACGCCCTCCACGCCTCAGTTTCCTTGTCAGTAAATTGAAGATAATAAGACCTACAGCTAAAGCTGATGTGAAGATTAAATTAGTCAAGGTATGTAGGATACTTAGGGTAATGCCTGGGAAATAAAGGGCACTCAATACATATATCGTCTGGTATTTTACACCCAGAGTGCAAAGCGTAAAGAGTTCTAGTTCTAACTCTGCCTGCAGATCAAGTTGAACTCATGTCATCTGTCACTACTGCCTCTGGAGACAGCAAGGCTTCTTCATACACTGCTTTCCCCAGCAAGAGAAGGAGAAGAGAACCATACCAGGCCGTGGGGAAAGAAACATGGTGGAAGGGAAAGGGACCCTGGAGCAGGGAGATGGGGAGCTGAGGAATAGCTGGGAAGCCAATGAGTTTAGTCCTCAGGGTGCCTGGGCTCAGCACTAGCTCCCACCTGCCCACCCATATCTATCCTGGAACACTCCTAACCACAGAAAATCACCAAACTAAAGCCAGGCAGGTTTGGTCTGAGGAGGAGCCTCGAAGGACAGGAAGATGTCTGAGCCCCAGGCCCAGACTTTACAAAACACATCTCTCTATCCTTTAATTCACAGACTGGGTCTTAATAGTTCCTCTTCCCGTTTTTTTTCTGTCAAAACCTACTCTATGGCACCAGTAATAGTCAGTTACACTTTAGCCAAAGAGATTACTTATGCTGGAGATATTTGCATTTTAGACAGCATAGGTAAGTATGGATGGAAAGCTCTAAACCCTGTTAAAAGAAACAGAGGGAGGAAACACAGCTGAGCGCAGGGGGAAGCAGATACTTGTTTTGAACAGAAGAGCAAGTTTCACACAGCCCCCAGCAGATCCCAGAGGGCAGTGGTCACAGTGCTGGGCTGGAGCTGCCTGTGGGCAGACAGCATGTCTCTGTGAGCCTAGCACAGTGCCTGGCTCATGTAGGGAGCTCAAGAAGTGTCTGCCCAATTGGATCAGGAGGAGCCAATGCAGACAGGAGGAAGAGAACCACAAGCTAGAGTAGCTTACATTTCTGGAGTCTTGGACTTGTTCTTGCCATTGAAGAACTCAGGGAGAGCCCTCCGTTCGATGGCGTGAACACTGCAAGAGAAGCCAGGGTGCAATGAGAAGGCTCAAGTGGAGAGATGGGACCCCAAAGATGAGAGATGGGACCCCAAAGAGAGGAAACGTCTGGAAGAAGGGGCAGCAAGAAGGAACGGGAGGCCTGGGTCTGAGAACTAGACCAGGAGCTCCCCTACAGCTGAACTGTACCCCAGGTTTGCTGGCTGAGGAAGAGGGAACTTATTTGGAGGTGGGAGACGGAATATGCTGACCCATGGTCCAGGAAAATAACGCTTTAGTGAGGAGCTGGAGGATCGATACCTGTTGTAGTCAAACCAGGCAGCATAGCTCGGGATGATGATGTGGTGGGTCTGCTCAGTCACGTTGTCCTCATGCAGGTCTGGGTTCTTGGTCTGCTCCCCCTTGTTGCCCGTGCTGCTCTCGTCCTCATCCTATGAGTATGGAGGCTACTGGACTCTCAGCATTCTCGTTTAGCCCTTAGCAACCCTCTGCTTCTCCCCTACCCTGGGAATGTGGGCACTAAAGATGGGATGGAACAGAACAGTTATGGGCCCTGGGATTCAAAAGGCTCAGAGTTTTGAGCAACAGTGAGAATGAGTTCTAGGGTGGGAAGAGTCTGGGCACTGGAAAATTCTGGGTGAAAGCACAGGGCAGAATCACAGGGAGAGGTAGGGGCCCTCTAAACTGGCTCTACCTTGCCTGTGGTCTCCATGCTTTCGTCCTCTTGTTCATCTGAAAGAGAGAGACAGCAAGATAGAAGGTTGGTGCTGCCTGAGGGTCCGGAGAACAAGTGCGCTTTTGGAAAGGCCCTGGCAGGCCAGGGGCAGGGGTCGGCCTCCCGCCCCCGCCTCTAGGCTCTGATTGCCTTGCCCCGAGCGCCCCATCTTACCCAGGTCAGTCATGGTGCCTCCTTTGACTGGGGCTGACTCCGAGTCCTTCTTAGTGTTGACTGCCAGGGGAGAGAGTCATTTTAACAGACAGGTTCTGTCTAAATCAAGCCCTCGCCTCTTCACTGTGAACAGTTCCAGAGAGCTCACTTTCTCCCAAAGCTTGCTCCATCTGATTACAAAATGTAATAGCTTGCTCCAGTCACAATCATTCTAGAGCTTGAAACTTTTTCCCCTTCCCCCATCAAAGATTCATTTTACTCAACCTTTTTCTTATAAAGAAGCATCTTCTACTCTACGAACATTCATCAATCACTCTTGTCTTTAATTGCCCCTTATCTCCATCTAGAAGTCTATAAGTTTCTTCTGGACTGACACAGTCTGACCAAATCATTCTGTAGAGGAGTGGCTGGATCTTAAACATTTTTGAAAGCAGAGGACATTTTCCTCCACTGAATTCATACACAGAAGCTCACCCGAGAAAACACAGAGAGGAGAGCTGCTCTGATGGAAGAAGGGGTGAAAGCTGGAACTCCTCTCTCAGTGGCCTTCCCACCCTACTCCTGAAACCCACTCCTGGATGTCTGTGGAATACAGACATAAAGCAGTACTGCAGAACAGTAGTCTCCAAAGTGGGGATGCAAAAGGGGGTTCACTGGAATATAGGCCGAGAATATGAGAACCTTTATTTTTTAATCTTATCCTCTACATTTTCCTAATTTTACGTAACGTATGTGTTTTATAATGTTCCTAAAAGTAGTGGTGAACACTACATGTGTATAATTTGTGCTCAAGTGTATCTTACTGACATTGAAAGTGAAAGTTGCTCAGTCATGTCTGACTCTTTTCAACCCCATGGACTGTAGTCCATGAAATTCTCTAGGCCAGAATACTAGACTGGATAGCCTTTCCCTTCTCCAGGGGAATCTTCCCAACCCAGGGACTGAACCAAGGTCTGTTGCATTGCAGGTGGATTCTTTACCAGCTGAGCCACAGGGAAGCCCAAAAATACTGGAGAGGGTAGCCTATCCCTTCGCCAGTGGATCTTCCCGACCCAGGAATCAAACCAGGGTCTCCTGCATTGCAGGCAGATTCTTTACCAACTGAGCTATCAGGTGTGTAATAAAAAAAAGTTTGGAGACAGCATGGTCCACAACTCAGACATGGAAATGAAGTTAGAGGACTGTCTGTGGTGATGACAATGACTTCAATAACCAGCTAAGGTGAAGGGTAAGAGTCTCTATACCTGGAGCTGGGCCTGGCCCATACCTGTCTTGGGCAATGTCACCTCTTCCACATTGGGGACCGGTGAGGGCTCATCCATGTCCTTTGTCAGGTCTTCTTGCTCCTCCTCTCTGTGGCCTCGCTTTGACTTGGTGTAAGGTGTTGAAGGACTGCATAGGAAAGAGACTGAAAGTGAATCCAGGCATCCTTGGACAAGGAATGCCTGGAAGGTGAGTTCAATAGAAAGGAAGCAAGAAAAACTCCCAAAGGGACTGTGAGGTACCATGTGATAAACGTAAGTAACACTGTGTATGGTGCACACAACAGTTGTTAGCAGAGTAAATCCTGGGCTTCCCTGCTGGTCCAATGGTTTAAGAATCCACCTGCCAATGCAGGAGACACAGGTTTAATCCTTGGGCCGGGAAGATCCCACATGACACGGAGCAACTAAACTCCTGCAACCCAACTACTAAGCCTGTGCTCTAGAGCCTGGGAGCCTCAACTACTGAAGTCTCTGTGCTCTAGAGTCCATGCTCTGCAACAAGAGAAGCCACCTCAGTGAGAAGCGTGCTCATCACAATTCAGAGTAGCTCCTGCTGGTCACAACTAGAAAAAAGCCCATGCAACAATGAAGACCCAACACAGCGAAAAAAATAAAAAAATAAATAAAAATTAAAAAAAAGAGTAAATCCTGAGGATTCTCAGAACAAGGAAAAAGAATTTTTTTACTTATTTTTCTATTTCTTTAATTTACTATCTACATGAGACAAAAGACGTTTACCAAATGCACTTTGATAATCACTTCACAATGTACGTAAACCAAATCATGATGTATTCCTTAAACTTCTACAGGGCTGTATGTCAGCTACACTGCAATAAAACTGCAAGGAAGGGACTTCCCTGGTGGTCCAGTGGTTAAGAATCCACCTTCCAATGCAGGGAAGTGGGCTCGATCCCTGCTCCAGGAACTAAGATCCCACATGTGGCAGGGCAACTAAGCCCATGCCACAAATACTAAGCCTGAATGCCCTAGAGCTCGTGTGCTGTAACTAGAGAGCCCACGAGCTGCAAGGAAGATCTTGAGCAACCTCGAGCACTGCAACCAAGACCAGATGCAGCCAAAAATAAATTAATTAAGAAAAACAACTGCAAGGAAGAAAAAAGGGAGAGAAAACCCGACAGCAGAACTGAGCAAAGAAGAAACTGATCACTACAAAGTAAGTGGAAGAGGCGAAGACCTTTCATCTGCAGATTAAGCTCTCTTTGAGTGGCCAGGACCGGAAGTAGACACTGGATAGCTAAAGATCTCCTCTTCCCTTGTAGGCCAGCGCCTGGTAGTTATGGGAGGGGATTAGTCCTTCCTTCCTTAACCAGGGAATGGACAGAGCAGTGAAGGCAGGGGCCGGTTAGGGGCTGGCCTACCCTTTCTTAGCATTCTTCTTCTTGGCTTCTGGGGTTGGTGAAGGTGAGGGGGAGCGCTTCCTCTTCTTATAGTTCCCCCCCTTCTTGTCCCGTCGGTCTGAATCTGGGCTGTTCACCTGCCCGTTGAACAATTGGGGCAGATGTCAGCCAACAATCTCCAGCGAAGATTGTTCTGAGACTTGTACTAAGGGCTCAGGAGAAACGAAAAAGAGTTTTCACCTCATCTGTCAGCGTCTTGGCTGAAATCTTCTTTCGGCGGGAGACAGGGTTTTTGTCATCATTTACTTCGTAGTCTTCCTCATTCATCCACTCATTGAAGGTGTCTGTGTCCAGAATCCATTTTGCATGAACCTGAAGTACAAAGGCAGACTGTCCTGGGGAGAGGCCTGGAAGCCTTCGTTCTGTCTGGGGACCCTTAACAGAGGAACCCAAGGGCCCAGGAGCCTCTCTGTTCACCTCCAAGAGCGGTCTGGCCCCAGTATTCTTGGGGGAGGGAGGGCGGACAAGCAAAGCTCACCTTCCTAGGTTTCTCAGGAGTTGGAGCGTCTTCCACAGACGCTTCAATTTCACTGGCTGGGATCCATGTGTCATAACTGCCATGGGAAATTGAGCGTGAAGCACAATCAATGGGATAGAGTTGTGGAAAAATAAAGGGCAAACCTTTTACTTTTTCCATTTACAAAAAAAATCGGGTTGTTGGGTTAATTTTTGTATGGTTTGTTGGGTATGATTGTTTTTTCCAATTAATATTGGGATTCTTTTCACTATATAGTAATAAAAATGATTATAAAACGTTTCAAAAATATAAAGAAATCATCCTAACACAAGCACTGTGACATTCAATATATGTTTTCTCCAGTAACTTTTTTCTACAATTTTTTCCCCTATTATTTTGTTTTTACATAATGGCAATGATACTACATGTCATTTTACACCCTACTTTTTGCAATACCTACTTATAAATTATGTTTGATATTTCTATCACTTTAAATAAAGTAAAATAGCCCACTGACTAGATGCATAAATTTGCTGAAACATTTCCCCACTGTTAGATGTATAGATTATTTCTAATGTTTACTTACCAAAACTCATACTAGGATAACCATCTCACACACAAAGCCCCAATCCTTTTGGCCTAAGCTTTGTCCAGTAAGCCCAAACTTCCCACAGGACAGACAAGAGGGTTCCCATAATAGGTGGGAGAACAAACTAACAGAGCGAAAAACAACCCTCAAAAAGTGCCTTCTTGCTTTACTAGATGTTCTAGGGCTTTTCAGTCTGGCTCTTGTACTTAAACTTGTCCCCAGATCCCATTCTCACCTGTCAGGATAGTAGCCCCAGTGCAGAAGAACCTGCTTGTCTCTCTTCATGACTGGCCGTACCCATTCCTCTGAGGACAGAGACAGAGCAGGGTGAGACATGAGCTAAAAGGGTATATATACAAAAGAACTCTGTATACAACACCTGCTGCAGCAGGGCACTTGGGAATACGAACAAGGGTGGTAAGAAGATTCAGGGTTCTAAGGAGGGAGGAGCCCAGGCACTGCACAGCTATTGAGTGGTCCTCCATCTCCCAGTCCAAGCCATCCACTGCAGTGACCAAGAAAACCCAGGTCTCACCTTCCTCCAGGTTCCCTGGAACGGGATACACAACGTGGGAGGCACTGTTCTTATCCTCAGTGACCGTTCCCTGGATGACATAAAGAGAAGCAGGGAAGTGTGGTCCTCTTTGAATTAGTCATGAATGTAAATAAACCAAAGTAAGATTTAACCACAGATCTGCCTTCATAATCATATGGTATCAGAATGGTAAGAAAGTTGGTTTGCATTCTCTAAATACACATCGGCTGAGTGGCAGAGAGAAACGGCTGGGACTTTGCTAATAATGGCGAAAAATCAAAGAATTTTAAATTGCTACAGATAAACCTCTGAATAGATAATCTGTTACACATGGGAAATGAACAGTCAAGTTTATGTCCCTGTATGTCCCAATGACAGCTGCTTGTTATTACAGAGTTCCAGAGAGCAAAGATCTCATTGATCTCAAATCAGGCAATCTCTAGCTCAGGGGAATAGATGCTTTTCCCCTCAGGCCTATGCAGTCTCTAGGAACAGTGATCTAAACCTGCCAAGAATGGGAATGGGAGAAACAGAAACAGAGGCTTAAAGCTTTAATTCTAATATTCTTCCAAATAGGTAGGGCTACCGTGGGGCTGCTTATTGTATGCAAAACATCAGAAAAAGAGTCATGGAGTTTCTAAAACCTCTCCTGACCCACCCACTCACCTGATGTCTCTTGATAATGTCTTTTAATTTCCCTAGCAGTTTGGGTTCAATTTCTGGGCACAGAAAAATGTTAGGTCGAGACAGGCAATTATTCTGTGGGGAGAAGAAATAAGTGGGATGAGATTACAGGGAAGGGGTGTTTGGGATTCTCATCCAGGGAAGGGAGATAAGTGGGGGAGTTCTTGACTATTACCTGCACCAAGGACTTCTCAATGGTCATGAACATTTCCACGTTGCGGTCCATGCGTGATGGATTCTGGAAATCGTAACGCCGCCTTATAAAGAAGCAATAATCTAGTGAGTGGTATAGTTCAAGTCTGGGGACGAGGTTAGCATATATGATTATTTTAACATGGGAGATTAGGAGGCAATTTTGCCTTCAGCTGTGCCAAAATCGCCTGGGATCTGGGGTTCACTGATCTCAACTTCACAAATCACTTTGTACTTAGTCTGAAAGGACAAAGAAAGGCTTGAGATGTCAACCTAAGAATCCCTTTTCCTCTACAATACACACACTGACACACATACTCATATTCACTCATTCTTAGAGACTCTTGGCTCTGACTCCCAGCCACTTTTCTGACCTAGCAGGTCAGGTCTGCTGATCTAGCAAAATAAAAGACTTGCAAGAATGTCTACCCTCTCCCACCCCACAAAGACCCCAGGGAATCATAAAGGGGGATTTCCTTTAAACTAAATGTAAGAAGTACAGAGAGAAGAAAAGGCATCTCACCATCCCTGGTCACTCTTGAATTTGTAGGCAGCTGCAAGTATGTGGCACAGGGAGCCTCCTGCTTTGAAATCTAGGAAACATTTGATCTACAAAATTGAGACAGGGAAGAAGTATGTGACAGTTACATCCTAAATTCTCTTATGATTTAACAATCCTTTCACAAAATCTTATGCTGAACTGATCTCCCTCTCAAAGCTGGAATTCTTTAACCCCTGTGCCATTCTATCTTGTAGCCTAGAAGAGGGGAGAGAAAGAAACCAATATTCACAAAGCCCCACTCTGTCCCTTGCTGGATTCCCTTTACTGGGTTACCTCGTTAATCATTACAGGTTATACCTACAAGGTAGGTATATTAATCCCATCGAGAGATAAAGGAACCAAGACTCAAAAGGCATAAATGGCTTGTCCAAGATGACAGAGACACCAAGTGGCAGAGCCAGGATTTGAACACAAGAGTGTGCAAATCCAAATCTCACATGTTTTCACCATGCCATTAGTTTCATGACTGAGTTTCGATACTCTGAGATAACCTGTTGCAAGAACTATTACTAGGACAAAGGGGATGGTAAACTGAGGGCTCTGCCAAGCCAGTAACACCCCAACCAGGGAAAGGGATGGTAGGAAGTCACCCAAACCTCAAAAACTAGAAGATTTATAAAAACACAAAAGACAACTCCTTCTCAGATTTGCCCCCTTGCTTTTTCGCACTCACCGGCAGTTTAGTGAGCGGTGCATTGCTGACATGTTTGCCAAAAACTTCTTCCTGAAATTGTAGCAACTGTACAACCAGGCTAGACAGGGACTTGTTGGTGGGTGGTTCGGCTTGTATATACTGGGGAAACAGGGAAAAGGAGAGCAAAACAGACCCCAAATCAATTTTCCACCGTCTCCCTTATTTCTTCCCCAGGAGCTCTGGAAGCATCTGGGATAGAAATAGTGTCTTCTTCCCCCACATGCCTAATCTCTTAGAAAGAAAATGGCAGAAGGAAGCCCTGAGGTGCCCCTCACCAAGAAGATGACATTCAGCAGCTGCCTACTACCAGTACCAGTCTTGGGTGCTGGCGGTATAGGCAGCTTCCTACTCTCCCTCAACTACACCCTAAAAATGGAGTTGCAGGATCCCAATCTTTAGCCAATGGCACCGAGTTGTAAAACTGTGAAGATTCATAGGGATCAGGTCACAGAAGCAACATCTGGAATGCTCTAAGGGAGACAGCAGTCTACTTCTTTGAGTAATGGTGTGGAAGGTCAAGATTCCCCCTATAATACAGCCTGATAAGAAAGGTGCAAAGAAGCAATATAGGGCGCATGTCTTCACATGCCCTCCTAGAAGGGAAAAAAGACAGCTACTGCCCAGCCAGGTGGGAAATAGCAAGCCAGTATCTACCCTTCTTGAGGAAACTGTATTGAATGCAGGCAAGCCTGGGCCTTCTTAAATATTTCCATATTATGCGACCTAGCATCCTGGCCTTCAGTTCTCATGTAAAACTGTGCGAAGAGGCTAACTTTACCTTTTGATCCCCTTCCTCAACCCCGACCATAGAAAAAAGTGCACCTTTTGGTGGGAGGTGTAAAGAGATCCCTGAAAGAAAAGATAAATGACAAAGAGCTAAGAGCTTGACAGCTGAACTAGGTCACAGGCTGTCAATCCCCCCAGGGCCAGACACTAAGCCCCTAGACTGATCTCCTGTCCAAAAGGTCAAAGGTAGATGCCTGGGAGCCAGAGCCTCACGCTGGTGTAGAGACAAGCCACAGACCCAGCAGCTGTTGGTCAAGCTCTGAAACCCAGAGAGACCTCTGAGAACAGAGCCAGACTCATAACCAGGATCAGAGGGGCGTTCTCCACCGGCCCATCACACTTCTGACAGGTTGCAGGGCTGAGCAGGAAGAACTGGGGAGCTGAAGGAAAGTCTGAGAACCTCTTATTGGGGGCAATGAGAAGGAAGAGACGCAGAGAAAAGAGACTCCAGAGAAAAGCCCTACGCAGAGATGTTCCTTTCAACCAGGCCTAAAGACAAAGACATCACCAGGAAGAGGTCTGGTATAAGACAGGTAAGGTTTGAACCCTTTGTTCACTACCTTATTATCTCCTGTTATGGGATGGGGGACTCCAGACACAAACTGCATCCTAGTCTCTGAACCCCAAACCCAAGGCAATGCAAGGCCAGGTGGTGGGGTGATTTCATTGTGAAGTTGAGCAATGGTTTTAGAAGGGGTAGCTGCCCAGGAACTCCTATACCCTGACTCCCAAAGAGGTTCTGTTATCCCTTGTACGGAGATGGGGGGCAGGCGGTAGACAGGTGATCCCGGGGCGGGGGCCTTTTTCAGGCTGGTGAGCAATCGAGGGCCTGCTCTGGGGCTGTTTATCCTCCGGCTTTCATCATCTTTCTCTGAACATACACAAAGCACCGGCGAGGCCTCAGCCCTGCTGGTACCTGGCTCCGTGGGGAGCTCTGGCGGGCACCGTGGCGGGCACGCTCGGGTGTGTGTGGGGGGTACATTCGGCACCCGTCCACCCCCGACCGTCTCTCCCGGAAAAGCCCGGAAGGCGATGGCTTATGGAGGGTGGGCAGCTGGCACCGGGACCCGCCAGGCCAGTGGAGAAAAACAAGGGGCAGAGGGCGCAGTACTGGGGGCGGGGGCTGGAACCAGAGGCGGGGGTGAGGGGGGTGGTTGTTAAAAGAGGCTGGGGGAGGGGCGCGGGGCGGCGGAGGGCGCGCTGGGGCCGCTCCGGGGGCCGCGGGGGAGGGGCCGCGGGCCGCGGGAGGGTGGGCAGGGGCTGAGGGTGGGGGGAGCCGCGGGGCCTCGGTCCCTTTGTCCCGCCCCCGGCCCCCGCGCGGCCCTGCCCGCGTACCTTCTTGTAGTTCTTGCCGAGCCACAGCCGCACGTTGTCGAACTGGGTCACGGTGTCCGCGGCCTCGTAGTACTTCACGTTGGGGCCGCCGTCCTTCTTCCGCACCGCCATCTTCTCGGGCTCGGGCCCCGCCGCCGCCCGCCCCGCTCAGCTCAGCTCCCGCCTCCTCCGCCTCCTCCTCCGCCCGCCTCCCGCCGCCGCGGCCGCCGCCTCCCGCCGCCTAGGCCGGCCCCGGCCCGCGCAGCGCCCCCTGCCGGTCGGCCGGACGCGGTGGCGGCGAAGAGCCTGGCGCGGGGCCGACCCTGGCGGCCTCCCTGGCGGCGGCGGCGGCGGCCGCGGCTGGAGCTCTAGGGAGGAAGCGGCTTCCTGGAGGGGGCGCACACTCCCCTGAGATCGCCCTTTACCTGACCTGAAGTCTTTTCTTGCCTCTCAGCCGAGGGAGTGGGGTACCTCTCTATCCTACCCTAGGGGGATGCCGGTCGCCTGAGGAGCCCCCAGCCCAGATCTCAGTGGTCCTCACCTTACATATTTCTTAACCCCACAAAGCCCCTAATCCCGAGGAGCCCTGGACCCGTTTCCGCAAGAAGTTTCTTCCTTTCATCCATCCCCAGAAGTGCCCCGTTTAAACTCCTTCTGAGCCTCCCTCGCCCCTAACGCCTTGTCCCAGGCCTAACCCCAGGGGTCCCCTAGCCACCACCCCGGGGACCCAGCCCCTCCTCTCCAACTGCTTTCCTCTGCAGGCCTCGCCAATGCCTCCTAAACAGCTTTGCGCTCCTTGAGACCCTCATCTTTGTGGGGCGGGAGACCCTTCCTCCTTGGGTCACCCGATCCACCCGACTCTCTTCCTTTGAGCGGCGTGGAGGCAGAGGTAAGGAGCGGAATGTGAGGAGGTCACAGGCTGTGTGTTTGGGCTTGGCCCAACTTCCCGTTGCCAGCAGCCGCTCCGGGTCGTTGTACGGACCCTTTCTGTAAGTGCTCGGTGAAGGGCGGTCTTGGAAGTCACGGTGGCCGAGTGGTTAAGGCGTTGGACTCGAAATCCAATGGGGTTTCCCCGCACAGGTTCGAATCCTGTTCGTGACGGGCGCTTTTTTTCCCCTTCAGGGTGTGTGTGAAGGAAACCTCTTGGCTTCCACGTGTCTTTCGTGCCATTCCCTTTCTGTATCGGAAACAGAAGCCAGAAGGTCTCACCCCTGGATTTGGGGGAAGAAAGGGGCTGAGGATGACCACAAGAAGCGTTTAATTATGTACAACTGTATTGGCTGCTAGGATACAAAGCACTTAGAGAATTCTGTAACTTCAGGTTTGCAAGCAGTTTCGACATGCCTTGTTTCATTCTTTCGGGAGGGCGTAGCAAAAGATTTGGTTCAAGAAGGGTTAAGTTTTGTTCGGGAATGTGAATGCTAGTTGTGCTTTTAATAGTCAAACTCCAGATAAAAAGGGCACCTCTGAATTTAATGACCAGACGTCACATCTTGTAGGTCTCTGTACCGTGAAGATCCTGGAAACAAGGCGTTCTCTCACAAGGATTTCCCTGAGGTGCTACGTCTCAGGGATCACAGAGCTTGTGGGGAATAATCTATTGAAACATCAACACTGCCAATCTGGCTGGAGCCAGAGTGTACGAAGATAACTCACTTTTTATCATGTGCTTATTATGTGCCAGGTAGTGTTCTAAATTCTCCGTGTTCCAAGTTCCTAGCTAGGGAATTGATCCTTCTCCAACCGTCCTGTACTCAACCTCAGCCGGTTCTTCCTCTTGCCAGTTTCTCACTGTGGGGAATATCTAGGATTCTTGTTGAGGATGTTCTCTTTGTATTTGATTTCTTGCACAGCCACATTCCCAAGAAGATTCCCCAGAGGGCAGGGATCCAAAGGTAATTCATAGAGTTTTTTACACATTTATTTTTTGGAGTTTCCCACCTTTCTGTCATTCTTATGCTGTCTCATGAGATATGCAAGCAGAGTTTCAAACTCTGTATGCAAACTCTGTTTGCATATGAGATATCTCATATCTATCTCATGCTGCTCTTTCCATTTATGCTGTTTTTTCCTTGCCACTGCCTCCCCCCACCAGACCACTATCCCCCCATACTTTCCATCCAGCATGTCTCTTTACCTGCTCTTTGAGGTTCTTGATTACAACAGCTAGAACCTATCAGTCTACTACTACCATCCATTAGGTTGTATTCAAGGCATCTCCTTTTATGTGCTTCTGCAAATTTTAATTAAAATAAAATAAGTTATATTTATTCTACCTCCTAAATAGTCTCAACTGTGTCTACTTTTCTCAGAAGTGAATGCAGGCTGGACCCCCACCCCTTGCTGGAGCCTTCATGTGAGGACTGCATGTGTTGATGTATGTAATGCATCTACATTGTGATCTATCCACACTGATATTATCTAAAGCATCCACACTGGCCAGGGACCTTAAACCCTATCATGGTCCCTTTTTTTTTCTTCTCCCCATTCTTTCATATTCACTACATTTCATCCACTGGTATTCTTTTAGTTCCTGGTATAATATTTGTCTGTGTTCATGCTTTTCTCTGCCTGAAATCATCTCTCATCCTCACTTTCTTCTCAGTCTCCATTAAATATTGGTTCTCCTGGGAAGTCTTCTCTAACCACTCGTCACTCACATATCCTATTCCCTTATCTTACTATGTGAAATCTTTCTTCCCTTGTAGAATATACACTCTTGGCACATTTAAGCCACTCCAAAAAAATCGTTTTGAGTATGTGGATTTTTTTTTAACGTGTACATATTTTAATCTTCACTCAGACTGGACTGCATGAGAGCTTCTTGAGAGTTAGGACTGTGTATTTTATTCTTTTTTGCACCTCCTCTATTAGGCCTTAGACATGGATGTGATTTAAAAAAAAAAAATGTACTGAATGAATATAATCTAATAGGTTCTGTACTGGGCTTCCTACCAAGTCCTGGTTTTGCGCATGCTCTCAAATTTAATTATCTGAAGAGCCAAGATCAAAGTTGACCAGCAGAGGGCAGCAGACAACTATGTTGTGAGGAGAAGAGGCCTCATGGTTTACAAAATGGAGGATCTGGATCCAGAATAAGCTGGTTGAGGTTGTTTGGTACCTCAGATACTACTTTCCATTCTCAAATGCTTCCCTTGTAGTGTTGGAGGTGAGAGGCCAAGACTTTGAACTGTCATGCACAAGAGAGAATTTCAAAATTTTACCATCCCCATTGCCCATCACAATTTCTTCACCCTTCCATCCCAACAAATCTTATCTTTCTATCCTTCTGTTTTGTGTTTCATAATCCCTTTCTCACTATTCTTACATATTTATTATATTCTACCCCCTGGAATTCTTTAGTTTCTGATTCAATATTTGGCCTTGCTCTTCTGCCCTGAAGTTACTTCTGCACCTTGGCTTGCAAGCCCCACTCATTTCAACCTCCTAAAGAACCTTCCGTGAATAGCCTTTCATAACAGATTAAAATTCTCCTACTCTACTCATTCAATCCTTCATTAATTCAGGACAAACAAAACAATGACTTCACTTGACACTTCCAAATCGCCATGTTGTTTTCTACTTTTTTTTTGTTTTAAAATCTATACCTTCTGCCTCTAGCTCCATGCTATCTTTAATACCCTGTGGTAGAAAACTTTGCTATGTTTGAAGCCATTGATTTCTTACTGGGCTTGAGAGACACTGTACATTCTTGCTTTTCTCTTAGAACACTATTTCTCCATCTCATCTATTTTCTCCCTTCTTCTGTGAAGTTCTACAAAAGCTTTGCTCTTCTCCTCCCAAGCCACAAACCCCAAACTACTATTCCAAGCATGAACTTTCAGCCACACCATGGTCCTATATCTCAAGCTGCCTTGGTGTTTAGTCGCTAAGTTATGTCTGACTCTTTTGTGACCCCAAGGACTGTAGCCTGCCAGGCTCCTCTGTCCATGGGATTTCCCAGGCAAGAGTACTGGAGTGGGTTGCCATTTCCTTCTCTAGGGGTCTTTCCAACCTGAGGTTTCTGGTTGGAACCTGCATCTCTTGCTTGACAGGCAGATTCTTTACTGCTGAGTCACCAGGAAAGCCCCATATCTCTAGCTGCCTATATGTCTGCATAGCTGACCTAATGTCACCTAAAACACAAAACTTCTTCCTTCCCTGAATCACATTTTCAACTTTTTTCATTTGTTAATACTTTCTCTCAATTCTATCTAGTTTCCAACCTTAAGAATCATCAGACATTTTCTTTTCTGCCATATCCATCATTCATCAATCATTGCTTCCTCCATCATATCACCTATTTCACGCTGTTACAGTGGCCTTCCAGGTGCCCCAGTTTCGCCACTTAAACATCTCTGAAACACTGCTTTCATCAAATTAATCTCATCTAGGAATTTCAGTGCCCCATCTGTTCAAACACATTCTCCTATTATCAGTATGCCCTGCCTAAACCACCCATTTTTTTAATCCTTGTGTCCTTCCAGTAAGATAGCCCCAATCTAAATGGGTTGGACGTCTAAGTCACCGCCTCATTCCTTCTTTCTCTTGTGAAGTTCCTTCTGTCTCCTCACCTTAAAACCAATGACTAGCTAATTCTACCCTATACTGATTTTTTTTTTAAGCTGCAGATTCTTAGATCTTAATCAAATTTGCTTTTATGTGACTAAAAAGCTAATGTGGGGAAATCGAACATGCAGGAACTTATCTCCTTCCAATTTGTCAACTTGTTCCAGATGTTACAAGGCTTGGATCTCTGTAGTTTATCCAGTAAAGCAAATAATTAGAGGACCCGAGCCAAAATGATCTCAACCTACACTTATTTCAGGAATGCTATCATTGCACAGAACATTTCTGGAGCTCCTTCATGGCTAGGTTATGGGCCACATTTAAATGATTGATTACTTCAAAATTACTTAAAAAAAAAAAAAAGCTGAAGCATTAGCCACCTTTATCATGCATCTTATTTTCCAGATTTTGTTCCAGATTACTTCTGGAATTCCCTAAGGTCGAATTCTTAGCCTTATGGAGAAGGCAATGGCAACCCACTCCAGTACTCTTGCCTGGAAAATTCCATGGGTGGAGGAGCCTGGGAGGCTGCCGTCTATGGGGTTGCAGAGTCCGACACGACTGAAGTGACTTAGCAGCAGCAGCAGCAGCAGCAGCAATGTCTGTTGAAAAACTAAACGCTGAGTCACATAGTTAATTTTAAGGCTTCAGAATCTATGACAATATCTGTGCACAAAAACAGTCTGTCATAGAGACAGTCCCTTCTTTTGAGGAGTGGGTAGTTCGAGCCCTCATTAAAGCTACAGGTAGAACTGTAAACCAACTGTCTTGTGTTTCCTGAGTTAGCTTACATGGATGTCTTTTAATAATGTCATTAGCCTTTTCAACTTTTTCGAAAGATTGGCGTCTCAAACAACAGTGTGATACTCTATTCCTAGAGCTTTTGACATCCCTTGAGTTATAGCAGCTTTAAAGATGGAGCCATTGTCACTCTGAACTTTAGAGTTTAAGATCCCACTTACATCATGAGAAGTCAGTACAGTAAAATTTCACCCATTAGTAAACTTATGAGCTATAGGCATTAGTAAAACAATAGCAACAATTACCCTTAAGCAATGTGGCCATAGCCTTTTTTCAGTAACAAACTAAACTCTGATCCTGTGGACAAGCTCAAAGTTGGAGCCTGTAAGAGAGCAGTGTGAAGAGCCTTAAAAGCCGTTTGTGTCTCTGGGGACCAAACCAGCTTGTCGGTTTGGGCCTACTGAGTCTCAGTTAAAAGTTTATATAAAGGCTGGGCAAATTTCCCATAACTTGGAGTCCAAATGCAGCAATAGCTTGTAATGCTCAAGAATCCTCTCAATTGTCTAAAGTCATATTTGGCTCATTTAGGAATAAAGTATAAGGATTAGACACACACACACACAAAAAAAAGAATTCTTAGCCTTCTGTTCTCTCCTTTAGTGGCTGCTATCATTCCTGGAATTTCTTGATAATTCCCAAATCCACATCTTTAACCCTAACTTCTTGCTCTTAAGCTGTAGACCCACATTTCTGTTTTCTAGCCAACCCCCTCTATGGGGAAGCACTTCCAACCCATTTTTCCCCAAATGAGCTCATTACTTCATTCTTCAAACCTGCTCATCATCTTCTCCTCGCTATTCAGGTTAATGACATGTCCTCTCACTCACAGACTAGAAACCTCAGTCTTTATCTGTGACTCACCTTTAATTAAGTGTCCCTTTTTATGTGCACTGGTTAGCAACTCAGGCTCTGGAATGAATTCTGGGTTCAAATCCTAGTTCTGATTTTTAAAAAATAAATTTGGCCACAACCCACAGCATGTGGGATCTTAGTTCCCTGACCAGGGATTGAACCCATGCCCCCTGCATTGGAAGGCTGATTCTTAACCACTGGACTGCCCGGGAAGTCCCCCAGTTCTGATTATTAGCTACATGAACTTTGTCCTTTGTCTCAGTTTCCCCACATAGAAAGTGATGATGATAATAATCTTTTTATAAAACTGCTGGGATGACTAGATGCTTAATATTTAGCTCATGACTCACAATACATGCTCAATCTGACTGTTAGTCCCTTTCCTCACTGCCAATATCTGATCCTATTTGGAACTCAGCTCTAGTGATTCCTGGAAAGACTTCCCTCCTGCATCCCACCAGGGTAGGGTAGGGAGTTGACCCCTTTCCTCCTCATTGTCCCACTGCATTAAACATACATATTAGCAGTATGCTATTCTGTATTTCCCATTATTTGTTCAAGTGTATGTCACCCAAGCTTCAAATTCCTTTCAAGGAATATACAATTATTTGTATATCTCAAATGCCCAGAACCCAGTCTAGCACTTGATACTTATGCTATAAATTTTGGCTGAGTGAATCCAGTCAGTTACCAAGGTCAGTTAACCTGTTGATTTTTCTCCCCTCCTCTGTCCTCTTTCCTGGTCATTTCAAGCTCTAATCCTCTCATGTGAATTAGTGCAAAGCTTACTAATGTTATCATCCAATTTTCATTGTTTTTCTATCATCACTAGAACCATGAATTACAAGTCACGTCTCTTCTCAAGAACTTATCTGTAAAACTAATGTCCAAATTCCCTGCCATATCAATGCTTTCCAGGAATCAGCCCCAAATTATTTTTAGTCTTCCATTACTTCTTTCAACAAACTCTATGCTTCAGATCACGTTCCTCCTTCTTCAATATATCCTTCACTTCCAATTGTTTTTATTCATGCTATTATTTCAGCCTAAAACAGAGGTTGAAAACTGGTGAACCATGTTTTTTTTGGCCCACATTTTAAAAATTGAGCCAACATTTAAAAGTTGTGATATTTAGCATAAACATTAGGATGTCCACAAGTTTTTGAAAAAAGTCAGGAGCAGTGTTGGGTCTCTATTCTTGTATAGCAGTAACCAATCAGATCTGTACTGCCAGCTGCCCCTTCTCTCAGGGCACATATTTGTCACCTAGCCAGCTTCAAAAACCTCTCAATGATGAAAGTGTACAGTGAAGAGATCAGGGTAATAGTGGGACAACTGGGCCTATGTTCTAATGTTACACAACATAAAGAACATCTCCCCTGAGATGTCTTTTATTCCCAGAACTGGTTAACTTCCCTCTGTCTGACTCCAGGGAATTCCCTGGTAGGGCTCTGACTCCACACTTTCACAGCTGAGGGCCTGGGTTCAATCTCAGGTTGGGGAACTAAGATCCCACAAGCCACATGGCATGACAAAAAAAAAAAAAAAGAATCTCTCTGACTCTAGATCTAATCTTGTTTAGGAAAAATAGCGGTTTGAAGAATAAGTTAAAGGACATTGTCAAGAAGGAGTCAAATTCAAAAGACCACTCTCTGGACAACTGACCCTATTCTCTTCAACAAATTAATGTTACCAAAAAGAGGTTGTTTAAGGAATCCAGACAGAGTTAAAACACATAACCTGGTATAACCACATGGTTCCTGGATTGGATCCAGGTTGGAGAGTAATCAGCTCTAAAAGTATTTTTCTTAGGACAATTGGGGAACTGCGAATATAAGTTTGTATTAGATTAAGGATACATTGTTAATTTTAAGCATTTGTTATTTTGACAATGCAGAAAAATTCTGATTTTTCAAAGGCATATACTAAAAAAAAACAAAACAAAAACAAAAAATTAAAACAAGCAACGCTCTTTACTTCCCTGCCCGTTCTCCTGACCTTAAAATAGGTTGGCACATTTTCTATAAAGGACAAAGTAGCACACATTTTAGGTTTTGCCATAGTTCTATGGCAGGTACTCAGCTCTACTGCTGTAATCTGAAAGCAGCCAGAGACAATATACATAAATACAAATGGGCATGGCTGTGTTCCAGTACAACTTTTTTTTCCAAAATCAGGCAGCAAGATACAAGTTGTAGTTTGCCAACCTCTGATCTAGAACAATATACCACGTCCTAACCTCTGATGTAGAACAAGATACCATGTCTCCCGGAAAAGTCTTTCCTGGAACCCAGGGCTTTATCTTCACTCTGCTCACATACTGCTTGTGGCAAGATCCACTTCCCACATTTATGATGTCTTATTATATACTCTGATGCTGGGAAAGATTGAAGGCAGGAGGAGTAGAGGACGACAGAAGATGAGATGGTTGGATGGCACCACCAACTCGATGGACATGAATTTGAACAAGCTCCAGGAGTTGGTGATGGATGGGGAAGCCTGGCGTGCTGCAGTCCATGGGGTTGCAGAGTTGGACATGACTGAGCAACTGAACTGAACTGATTGAACATTTATCTCCATCGGGGAGTAACTTCTGTGAAGGTAGGTGCCATTTTGCTATATGAACCACCAGCCCCAGCCCCACCCTAGTTGAGTTCTTGCAAAATAGACATTCAGTGAGTATTGTTTCCAAAAACCGGGCCTACCCTAAAAGATTTGGCATCATTCATAACATTCAAAAGAATGAGCAGCAGGTTCTAAACATAATTTTCGGGTGCCATTGCCTTCTCCAAACATTATTTTAAAGAAACTTAAAAAAAGCACTGCTGTCACTAGAGCATATATGTTGCCACTCGTGGTCTATACCATGATGTGTTTATCAGCATCTTCTAATCAGATCTTGTGTATATGAAAGTGTAGTAGATTCCATGTGCACAGGAGTGTTCTTATGCTTTTTTTTGCCCCTCTAAAGTGTCTAGAGTACTATTAGATTTATATTAGGTGCACAGTAAATGCTCAACAAATTTAAAATACAGTACTGTGGTAAAAGATTTTTTTTCTCATGATAGGGAAAGTGGCAGTAAACGCCTACAGAAGGGTTTATCGGGTTTGACAATCACAGCAGGCAGTCGTTCCAGGTTCCTTTCCTCATGTTTACTTTTTTGGTTAGGTGGAGGTTTCTCTGCCTGCCATGGAATCCCAGATTCCAAAGCAAAGGTGTTTGTGGGACAAGGGGAAAGGTATTTGCATATGGTCTACAGAAAGTGTCCCCAAATCCCAGAGCACCTTGGGAAGACATGGATTTGCAGCAAAGGAAAACTCTGAAAATAACACAGTCCAGATCACTAGCAAGAGCGCTTCAGCTCTACAGAACAGGAGACAGGAGGGAAGGGCGTAGGAGGGTACACTCCTTCCACACAGACCTCCTAAAACAGAGGTCAGCCCAAAGACAAGAGTTGGTTACAGAGCAAGGAAGAAGTCAGGGAATTAAGGTAGAGAAAGGCCAAAGCAGAGGAGAACCTCCAGGAGGGGAGTGATATGAATTAAGAATTGAGAGAGCTGAGTAAAAGATTTATTATTAGTGCAGTCAATACCATGAAACAGCACATGTATAACACAACCAGCGACCTGCAGAGACACTAGTGCAAAGGGTAGGGAAGCCTTGACTGAGCTTCCTGGCTCCATCTGAAGGTGATAACAGGAGGGTGTGGGCCTGGGTAAGGCAGGCAGGGGCAGAGGGGAGTGGAAGAAATGTAGTAACCAGACTAAGTATAGCAGCGTTTTCAAATTCCTGAGCACAACGTCCCGGAGCTGGAACATATGACTGTTCCTCACCGCCTTCAAGCTGTGTCCCTCTCCTCCCCACAGTCCCAGTGGAGCCATGACCCAACTACCAGACCCACAGCAAGCTGGCCTGGGATAAAACTCCAAGCTGTCCTATGGCCATCTTCCTCTAGCCCCTCTCTCACCTGCATATTAAGATAATCACACCCACTACCCCTCCCCTTCTCTTACTCTGCTGGCCACCCCAGGGATGAAGGAATGCCCTGGGCAGCTTGAAATGGAGCTGAAGCCCATGGCGGGTATGGGTGAGACAACACAGCCTGTACTCAGTGACAGGATTTCCATCCCGTCTTGCCTGGTGAAGCTTAGAACCCAGCTATATATCTCCAAGGAAACTGGGTGTTAGGGTAGGGCTGGTGGCGGGTAGGATTTCTTCAAAATTAAATCCAGAGTTTTACCATGAGACCCTGGTGAGGCTGGGAGCACAGTTCTCTAGGGCATAGTCAGTGATGCTGGACGGTCACATCCATCACTGGAATAGAGGAAGCGCCTCATCCTAGACGGGTTATGGAGGCTTGGGGTAGGCTTCAGTTCAGCCAGGGGCTCCCATGGCCCTTCCTATATTAAAGCCAAAGGTTGTGCTGAAAAGGAAAAATATAAAAGACCCCAGCCCTGTCCCACCCTATCCAAAAATCCCCACAACAGGAACAGCAAAAGAAAAGTTTTCTGTTTTGTTAACTTTTTTTTTCTTTTTCCTTTCTTAAAAAAAAAAAAAAGGTAAATAAATTAAATTGCCAACAACGTGGCTGGGCTAGAAAAGTGGGGTAGCCATAATCAGGCCTTTCTTTAAAAAAAAAAAAAAAAGTGGGAGGGAAAGAGTGAAAGAAAGTTACCAAAATAACTAGTTACAATCACAGGGCTGGCGAGGGGTCTAGGGGGCTATTATGGCCCGTGCCACAAAGGCAGCACCCACCCGACTGCAGCAGAAGCCAGCAACCTGCTTCTTGCTGAGCATTCACCCCAGGAGACTAACCCCTCACCCCCAACCCTGTCATTGCCTAGCCATGATAAAGTGTAGGAAAGGAGAGCTCATCTGAAAATATTCGGCATCCCCAACTGTACACCCGCAGGCCCGGCAGGAGCCCACACCTTTAAGTGGCCTGGTGGGTATTGCTTGGCACCGAGGTCCAGTCTTCCCTTAAGGGCCACCAGCGATGGCCTACTGGCCTCATTATTTATTTCTAGGCTTTTGTTCCACTCTACCATTTCTTCAGGATGTCTGCTCCCCACAGCTGCCCTCTAAATGCTGTTCAGAGTCAACAGACCTGCCTCATCTGGAGTCCCAGGTTTTGGAGGAGGGGAACAGTTAGAGATTCCTCACTCCATCCTGATCCTCTATCTAAAATGAGTATCTTTGTGCTTTCTGAAAATATCTGGAACCAGGGACCCTAGGCAGGAAAACAGAAATAGAGATGGGGACTTTCCCAATCAGGTGGAAAATTTACAGACATCTTGGGGGAAAAAATTAGACAAAAGGAGGGAATCTGGGTTTCCCACCTAAAAGGCTGAGCAGAGTGCTCTGTGGTCCCCCTCAGTGGTGGCACAGCTGGGACACGTGTGGCTCCAGGGTAAGCCACAGTATTAAGAAAAGTGGGGAGGACTTGGGGCCCTGCTGCTGGAGTAACTGGATCTTCAGATCTTCATCTCTTCCAGAGAGCCCATCAAGATCTCCTATATCTCTTCCACGCCATGCGCAAAGATCATGACGAGCCCAGGTTCCTGCACCATGTCGTCACCCATGTGCTGGTTCTCACAGGCCATCACAACAACAGCCTGCTTGCCAGGGATGCGCTTGGCCACGTAGTTCTCATAGTAACGCCGGTTCATCTGTCTTGTCTCTAACGTGGCCAGACCCTGGGGCCAGCTCCGCTCGTGGGCGTTTTCGATCAGCTCATTGACAATAGAGGCAGGACAGCCACTCTCCACCAGGGAGCGCTTGATGACAGCCTGGAGCACAGCGTCAGGGGTGGAGATCATGCCGCCCCAGCGGGTCACTCGTGCAGGCTGCAGGGAGTTCACCCACCTGTGTGGAGGGAGTTGGAGGGGGTCAGTGAAGGTCAGCCCCTTTCTCTGCACTGGCTTTCCTCCTAATAGTAACGACTGCCTGCTCTGAGCTCAGCCTAACCCAATTCCTCCTTTTTTCCTTCCATCATTGGTTCAGAAACTCCAGATCTTTCCCTAGGTGGTCCCATCTGAGTGTCACCACGTGTTCCTCACCAGATTAAACCCCACAAGTGTAAGGTTCCTGTTGTTTCTCCTGAAAATTCCAATACTTAGCACATGGTGCCTGGGAAGTGGTAAGTATTCAACAAAAATGAATACCGAATGAAGCAATTATTCCTCTATTCTGTGTCCCATGCAGCACTGTATAGACTGACTCACTCAGTTTAGTCTATGAACTATGTAGAACTCCAGAACTGAAAGGGATCTTAGACTTCACTTGTTTTTGCCACACTTTAGATCACTTTCCTGGATTTTTGCACTCTCTTCTCTGAATTGTAAACTCCCTGAAGACAGGGACAATATTTTAACACAGTGTTTTGTGCATGTGGGTACCCACCTAACTCTTGGCTAAGCTTTCCCTTCCATCTACCCTCTACTGGGGCTGAAGGTGATCCCCTTCTCCTCTGCCTCTTGTTCTTCATCCCAGCATCTGAGGAGCAGCGGCCCCAGCCCAGCCCTCTTCTTACTTTGCCACTTCCCTGCTCTTCTCTCCTCAGGGCTCAGTACCAGGACATGGAATGAGTGATTCCACATCCCGAATAACACTCACTCTAGAATCTCATTGTACTCAATGGTCTCTTCCAGGTTCTGAAGGTTGGGATTGACACTGCGAATTGCACGCATGTATGCCTTGAGCAGCTGAATGTCTCGCTTCTGTCGGAGAGAAGGAGAACAAGGGATAATGGTTAAGACAGACAATAGATGAAAGACAAAATGAAGGAAATCGAGAGGTCTGAGGAACAACCAGACTGGAAGCTTCATAAAGACAGGGATACGACGGTATTAATCCCAGCTGTACCCTCAGTTCTTAGCAAAGTGCCTTCAAGGGAAGGCATTTGATAAATGGTAAATAAATGAATGCCACTGATGGGATAATGAGGAACAAGAAGAGCTCCAGTCTGATTTGCTGCTATTCACAGGCAGAGTATCCACTGACCAGGCTCACAAGCACAGGCACAGATCCGCTGCTCACATCCATGCCTGTCACCCATAGGCACACACTCTGTGTTCTCCAGGCCCTACCTGCTCCGCCAGCTGGTGTTTGTGTTCCGCTGAGGTTTTTTCCAGCTCTGCAATCCGTGTCTGCTGCTGCTGTACCACTGAGCGCAGGTGCTTAATACAGTTGTGGTTTGGCAGCTCATCTTTGGGCATCTCCAGGCTGCCACCCAGGGTGGGAAAAGAACATGACAGGAGCGTTCAATGAGATAAGTGGGCACAGGCAGGTATCTGCTGAGAGGGCTTTTTTCTACCGGAAATTACTAACATTCATTCATTTCTAACATTCTCTTGTTTATTGCCTTCACTTCCTTCTCCCCAGCTCCCCCACCCACCATATCCCTTTGCTGTCTTCTTCCTCTGGGCCTCTTTCCTTCTTCGAGACAGTGTTTTATCTCCCACGTGGCTCTGCGTTCCTCCTGCAGATTCTGCCTGTGGACTCATTCCTTCTGAGAAGCCCTAGATTCAAAGCCCCAGCTATCAGGAATTAACCAAATATTTTACACCCCAAAGAAAGACAAAATAGGACCAGAGGTAATATGAGAGGCCTGGAAATTAGAGCAGTGAATCTGACAAAGAGAAGCAGTACTGGACAAAAGGGAGGAATAAAGTAAATCAGTCTTTAGTGGTATCACACAGATTGCTGAATCACTGTCTCCCTTCTCTTACTAAAGCAAGAGGACAAAGATCGTAGCTCGGAAAGCAGCACGAAACAGATCCTAGAGCAGGGAGCCAGGGAGGCCAAGAGCGCTCCTTGCCTATGCACACAGGAGACCTCTTCAGCAGGGAGTGGGAGGTCCACAGACAGGTATAAATGGGAAGGCCCCTCTCTGTGGGTAGAAGAAAGGCAGGACTCTTACCCGCAGCCCTGTTCACAGGTCACAGGCCGTTTGGGGTTGTGCTCACAGTCACTGAGGTGAGACATGAGGTTGTCAAGCCGGACGATAGCACTGCAGCCAAACACAGCGTTGTCGCAGGCAATCTGCAGCTTTGACAGCATGTTCCGCATGATCCGAGGTACTGGGCGCAGGTGGGCGACCGTCACAACGCTCCGGTCCACCGGACACGTCTGCTGCTGAGAGAACCACTGGGTGATGCAGGCATTGCAGAAAGCATGCTCACAGTGAGGCGCCTGGAAGCGAAAGCAGGGCAGAAGGGACACAAAAGAATTAGCCAGAGCTAAGAGCCTGGGGACGATAACTCTGCAAAGCCTATCAAGCCGCTGCGCAGCTTCCAGGGCCAGAGGTCCCTGGGGTCACAGCAACGGTGAGATCTACGATGGGTAAGGCTTCAGATATGTTTCCTGTGCTCAAGATTCCAAATGGATTGTGACATAAGACAAGTAAAAAGTTATATAACAATAAGAACTATAAATAACATTCCAGGACAGTGAGCGAGAGACATAAGGTGGTCAATTATTAAATGCCAACTGGATTACAAATAGACAATAATTGGCCAAAGAAATCCAGAGGAGGGTGAGATCTTTCCAGTCTAGGTCAATCAGGGCAGGTATTTATGGACAGGACAGAATCTGATATGGGTCCTGAGAGATGCGTTGGGGGGAGGGGGGCAGAGACTCACTGGCAGAAGTTCATTTTTTTTGGCTGCGAGACCTCAGTTCCCCAAAAAGGATTGAACTTGGGCCACAATGGTGAAAGTGCCAAATCCTTAACCACTAGACCACCAGGGAGCTCCCCCAAGTTCTTATGTTATGAGGCCCAACCTGAGGTGTTGCCCTGAGTCCCAAGGAGCAATGCCTATGCTCCAAAACAGGTCTAGATTTTTGTAGAATCACATTCTCTTCAGTTTCATAAAGATCACATTTCAGCCTACGTCCTTGATAATGCAAAGTGAGAGGATTCTCTGGCCTCCAGCATGGGACAGACAGAGCAGGAACTTACTAGATATTGATGAATGGATGAATGACGCCGAGTGCTTTTTATGAGCCAAACATTTTGCTACATGGTTAAGTTAAAAAAAGGTAAGACAGTTTCTGTCTTCAAAATGTTCACAGATTGTAACATACAAAGGCTTCATAAGAAAATAAGTCATTATCAATATCATTAATCCAACTGTCACTACATTTTTATTTTTCACTGAAAGACATAATATTTGATTCTTTTTAAAATCTTAGACCCTATCTCTAAAAAAATCCTAAGTGTGTCCACTTTTCTCCGTCTGTACTACCACTAACCCAGTTCAAGCGATCACCTCTCATCTAAATTATCATGTCTTCTAACTGGCCTTCCTACTTCCACCTTGCCCCTTTATAATCCAGCCTATATTCAGCACCTGGAGTGATCGTTTAGAAATGCAAACTGGATCATATTCCTCACCTGTTTAAAATTTTACAATGGAAAAAAAAAATAAAATAAAATAAAATTTTACAATGGTTTCCCATTACACCTAAAATAAATCCAAAGTCCTGCCCAGGACTTAAAAATTCTGTTTGATCTGGCCCTGTGCCTCTCTTCACACCATGCTCCCAGCATGGTGTGACTTCAGGCCCTTCTGGCTTTCTCTCTGTTCCTCGTCCCACCCTGCTCATTCCTGTCTCTTGCTTTTGCTGCTCCTCTTTGCTGGCCCCTTATCATTCTGATCTCAGCTCAGTTGAACCTCTTTCATGACCCTTCTATCTAAACCTGCCACCCCTGCAGAAGTATATAGAAGGTGCTACCTTTGTGTAAGAAAGGTAGGCAAATATATGTGTACATTCACACTTGCTTGTATCTGCCCCCATACACACTGGAAGGATACCAAATTAATAGAAATGGCTATTGATGAGGGGATTAGGTGGACTGGGACAAAGATGAATTAAGACTTTTCACCATACATCTTTTTCTACTGTTTTGATTTCTAAACCATATGAATTTATTATCTATTTTTAAAAAATGATGTAGGGAAATGAGCAGCCCTAGCAGAAGCTTTCTGTCCTTGGAAATGGGTCTATTAACCTGGCTTGCTCCTAAGATGGTAAAGCCTGAGTGGGTGGGGGAGGATGTTCTGTCTCAGATAGTCACTAACTGCCACTGATTTCTCCACATGTGACTCACCTCAAATGACAGTGCCAGAAAACAGACAAGGCCCTGCCAGGGTGGAGAGGGAACTGACACACCCCATGACCTCTTGACACCACCAGGAGAGCCTGCTCCACACCCAGCCAATCCGCTTCTAATGGCATGCATGCGTGCTAAGTCGCTTCAGCCATGTCTGACTCTGCAACCCTATGGACTGTAGTCCACCAGGCTCCTCTGCGTCCATGGGATTTCCCAGGCAAGAATACTGGAGTGGGTTACCATTTCCCTTTCCAAGGGATCTTCCCGACCCAGGGATCGAACCTACATCTCTTACGTCTCCTGCACTGGCAGGTAGGTTCTTTACCACTAGTGCCACCTGGCAGCACACTGCAAAGGCAGAGGATAGGGCCAGGGCTTGCTGCCACTGGAATGCATTCTGATTTTCATTCAGTTCAGTCATCTGTGTTCCTTTGGGTAGCTGACAATTGGAGAGTAAGAATAAACTCCAAGAATCAAGGGGAGCCTCAGGGAGTTGTATAAGCAGTGAGTGGGGGAAGGGCCAAAAGCCCTCATTGACTGGTGTTTGGGTTTGGAACATGGAATTATCTCCACCTAGCCAGAGGAGCGGCAGAGGATTAATTGGTATTTACAGAGTACAGGCAATAAGGACCATACAGAATGATGTCCCATGAATACAACTGTTAAGAATTCACCTCGTTCATTATACTTGCCTGGTAATCATGAGCTTCTCCTCATACTTGCCCCAGGAAGACACAATTATCTTTGGTCTCTCAAGGCTGGTAAAGAAATGACCTAGTGAAGGTGGCAGCTTTCATATCACAATCCAGAGTACATGGCTGCATTAAAAATTTCCCCCCCCCCCAATAAATCCTAGGAAGAAACTAGATCAGTTCATACAGCTCCCCACTTCCTATCTGTTAAACAGTAGGCAGGCCCTCAGGCTGATAGAAGAAGGCAATGGCACCCCACTCCGGTACTCTTGCCATGGACGGAGGAGCCTGGTGGGCTGCAGTCCATGGGGTCGCTAAGAGTCGGACACGACTGAGTCACTTCACTGTCACTTTTCACTTTCACGCATTGGAGAAGGAAATGGCAACCCACTCCAGTGTTCTTGCCTGGAGAATCCCAGGGACGGGGGAGCCTGGTGGGCTGCCGTCTATGGGGTCGCACAGGGTCGGACATGACTGAAGCGACTTAGCAGCAGCAGGCTGATAACCTGAGACACTCCGTCATGAAAAGGCAGAGAGAACTTACTAGGAGAATCCAGAAGTTCAGTCATGGAAAGGAAGATGGAACCTAGTTAGAGCCCCTGAAGAGAAAAAGAAGCTACCAAGCTATTGTCAAGAGGACAGAAACAAATAGCTGACCATTTTACAGCATGAAAACCTCACCTCCGAAGAAAATCTGAACAAGCTACACTTCTGCGGTGTCCGCCTCTAGACAGACTCTGGAAGGCCCTATTCCAGAGTATTGTATTTTGTATTTTGACACTCCTTCTCTTGCACCCTTCAAATCAGGGTCTTGTCGCCACCACCGCTCCTGTGCCCCAAACCTCTAGTCTGCGAGTGTCAGGAATGTGGGGAGTGGGAGCCTGAACAGTGACTTCCCCGTTGGCCCCATTTCCTATGAATGTTTTCTAATTAGCTCCACTGCCATCTGTTGCCTCACCAAACCTGCCATCAACCCGACTCACCTGGACTGGCTCCTCCAAGACTCCACTGCAAATAGGACAGATAAGGTCTTCGTCAACATCCCCCTGGAAACGGGTTACATCATACCCCATGTCTCATCACTGAAACCCAGGTCCTGGAAGGAACAACAGAGGAAAGAGAGGCCAGGTCAGAAGAATACAGGTATTTCCAACTTTATCTCACTGCCAAGACCCATTCATTTGTCCAATAAATATTTATTGAGAGCTTACTACATGCCAGTCATTTGTGGGGCAGTAGGGGAAGCTGACTCAAGAAATTTAATTCTAATGGGAGAATCAAAGGATTTTATATAAACATACACTTAAAATATGAAATGATAAATGCTCTCAGGTTAAACATGGCAATAAATTTGGATACCTAACCCAGGCTGAAAGGAGAGGGAGGCTGAGAAGTTTTCCAGGACACTAGCAGGACAAACAAGTAGTTAGCTAGGTTGCAGGGGTGGGGGGTGGGGTGGGGGTGGGGGAGAGTGGGGGAGCCTGAGCAGGGTGGGACATTAGGGTTTTAGGCATACGAGATAGTGTATTTAAAGGCCCAGAAGTAGGAGGAGATATATGATGAGTTCAGGGAACTATAAGTGATTCAGAAAAAAGCTGATTTGAAGGGTGCAAGAGAGGGAGTGTCAAAATACAAGGCTGGAAAGGCAAGCAAGGGCCAGGCCATGGGGAGTCTTACATAAGGAATTGGGACTTCACCTTGAAGGCTACAGGGAACCAATGAAAGACTTTAAAAGGAACGATGATAAAAGTTCTCTTTTAGAATCACTCTGTAAACCGGGCTGAGATTAGAGACAGGAAGAACATCTAGGCAGGAGACAAACGGTGAGAGTCTGAATTTAGGTGATGGTAATGGGAGGGAAGTTCAAGAAAGAGAACACTCAAAGAGCAGCTAGGCTGCCACACCCCTTCCTTGGGCTCCTAAAGATCCAACCTAAATAAGACTGTGTGTGCATGCTTAGTTGCTAGGTCATGGACTGTAGCCCACGAGGCTCCTCAGTTCATGGGATTTTTTTTCCCAGGCAAGAATACTGGAGTGGGTTGCCATTTCCTTCTCCTAGGGGATCTTCCTGACCCAGGGATCAAAACTGTGTCTCCTGCATTGCAGGCAGATTCTTTACCACTGAGCCACTGGGGAAGCCCCAAATAAGACGTCACTGAACAGTAACTGAAACTCCCCTGTGGACATCCAACCAGTGGGCTACTTGGAGCAAGGATGGGCACCTGATATAAGGGTAGATAATCTACAGACCCCATCAAACTGTGATGTCCTGAAAAAGATGAGCTACGTCAATCATGAAGTTCTCAGAAATTTAGAATTATGCTGTTCAATTTACAAGAGTGTGGAATGGGGGATTTCCCTGGCATCCAGTGGTAGGACTTGGCATTTTCACTGTGGTGGCCCAGGTTTGATCCCAGGTGGGGGAACCAAGATCCCTGAAGCTGTGTGGCTCAAAGATAAACAAATAAAAATTGAAATTAAAAGGATGGGGAATGAAATGGACACAGAGAGGCCTTGCTAGGTCAAGTACAAGCTAAAGTACAGCACTGGATTGAGTTAAGACTGACTGGATTTATATCCCTAGTTCTACTACTCATTAGCTGGGTGACCTTGGGCAGGCCATGTACACTTCCTAAGCCTAAATTGCTTTTTAAATAGATGAAATGGGTATAAGTAAGAAACAATGCATGAAAAACATTTAGCATGGTGTTTGCTGGCACATACTAGGCACTCAATACACAAGAGTAACCATTATTTATATACACATCTTTTTTTTCTTTTTGACTGTGCCATGCGGCATCTTAGTTCCTCACCAGGGGCCCTAACCACTGGACGGCCAGGGAGTTCAGTACAGTTCAGTCACTCAATCATGTCTGACTCTTTGCAACCCCATGGACTGCAGCACGCCAGGCCTTCCTGTCCATCACCAACTCCCAGAGTTTACTCAAACTCATGTCCATTGAGTCGGTGATGCCATTCAACCATCTCATCCTGTCATCCCCTTCTCCTCCCACCTTCAATCTTTCCCAGCATTAGGGTCTTTTCAAATGAGTCAGTTCTTCACATCAGGTGGCCAAAGTATTGGAGTTTCAGCTTTAACATCAGTCCGTCCAATGAATATTCAGGACTGATTTCCTTTAGGATGGACTGGTTAGATCTCCTTGCAGTCCAAGGGACTCTCAAGCGTCTTCTCCAACACCATAGCTCAAAAGCTTCAATTCTTCGGCACTCAGCTTTCTTCACAGTCCAACTCTCACATCCATACGTGACTACTGGAAAAACCATAGCTTTGACTGGCAAAGTAATGTCTCTGCTTTTTATTTTTTTTTTATTTTATTTTTTTTTTGCTTTTGTCTTCCAATTTTATTTTATTTTTAAAATTTACATAATTGTATTAGTTTTGCCAAATATCAAAATGAATCCGCCACAGGTATACATGTGCTCCCCATCCCGAACCCTCCTCCCTCCTCCCTCCCCATACCATCCCTCTGGGCCGTCCCAGTGCACCAGCCCCAAGCATCCAGCATCATGCATCGAACCTGGACTGGCAACTCGTTTCCTACATGATATTTTATATGTTTCATTGCCATTCTCCCAAATCTTCCCACCCTCTCCCTCTCCCACAGAGTCCATAAGACTGTTCTATACATCAGTGTCTCTTTAGCTGTCTCGTACACCAGGTTATTGTTACCATCTTTCTAAATTCCATATATATGCGTTAGTATACTGTATTTATGTTTTTCCTTCTGGCTTACTTCACTCTGTACAATAGGCTCCAGTTTCATCCACCTCATTAGAACTGATTCAAATGTATTCTTTTTAATGGCTGAGTAATACTCCATTGTGTCTTATGCTGTCTAGGTTGGTCATAATTTTTCTTCCAAGGAGCAAGCATCTTTTAGTTTCATGGCTGCAGTCACCATCTGCAGTGATTTTGGAGCCCCCAAAGATAAAGTCTGTCACTGTTTCCACTGTTTCCCCATCTATTTGCCATGAAGTGATGGGACCAGATGCCATGATCTTAGTTTTCTGAATGTTGAGCTTTAAGCCAACTTCTTCACTCTCCTCTTTCACTTTCATCAGGAGGCTTTTTAGTTTTTCTTCACTTTCTGCCATAAGGGTGGTGTCATCTGCATATCTGAGGTTATTGATACTTCTCCTGGCAATCTTGATTCCAGCTTGTGCTTCATCCAGTCCAGCATTTCTCATGATGTACTCTGCATATAATCTAAATAAGCAGGGTGACAATATAACAGCCTTGACATACTCCTTTCCCGATTTGGAACCAGTATTTTGTTCCGTGTCCAGTCCTAACTGTTGCTTCTTGACCTGCATACAGATTTCTCAGGAGGCAGGTCAAGCGGTCTGGTATTCCCATCTCTTTAAGAATTTTCCAGTTTGTTGTGATGTGATCCACACAGTCAAAGGCTTTGGCATAGTCAAGAAAGCAGAAGTAGATGTTTTTCTGGAACTCTCTTGCTTTTTCGATGATCCAACGGATGTTGGCAATTTGATCTCTGGTTCCTCTGCCTTTTCTAAATCCAGCTTGAACATCTGGAAGTTCACGGTTCACATACTGTTGACACCTGGCTTGGAGAATTTTGAGCATTACTTTGCTAGCGTGTGAGATGAGTGCAACTGTGTGGTAGTTTAATTCCCTATTTACGTACAC
Source organism: Bos indicus (assembly GCF_029378745.1). NCBI lineage: Eukaryota > Metazoa > Chordata > Mammalia > Artiodactyla > Bovidae > Bos > Bos indicus. The sequence goes on along the minus strand of NC_091764.1, from coordinate 57,221,064 downwards.
ATTTAATTTCTACTACTTGATTAAAAATTCCTTGAGAGTAGGAACTCGTAAGTTACATCCAATTTAATACCAAGCTACAGTTCTTAACAAAACATAAAATATTGGTGTGACTTAATGTTGCTTTAACTAGGAGCTTCCCAGCAAACAGAGTATAGTGGACATGTATTTCTGCCTACCTACCATCCCATTTTCTGTAAACAGCATCACAGGTTTCCTTTAGGAATCATATCCTGGTTCCTAATGGACATGTGACCCAACCCAGGACAATAAGAGAAATGCCTGGGACTCTCAAGGAGTTTGTATAGCTGGTAGGATGTACAACTCAGAGTGGTCAGTGACCAGCCCTGCCATTAATGAGGAGAGCCTACTTATAGAATGACACCATAATTGGGAATTTCCTGGTGGTCCAGTGGTTAGGGCTCTGCACTTCCACTGCAGGGGGCACAGGTTCAATCCCTGGTTGTGAAACTAAAATCCCACATGCTACAGAGCTCAGCCAAAAAAACAAAAATGATACCACAATAAAGAAAGCAGAGCTGAGAAATAAAATTAAATGAAATCATTTGAGGGCCTAGATTCAGCCATGTTTGAAGCCACAGTCACTTTCTGAACATAAGTTACATGAGCCAGTAAATTCCCTATTATGTGTAGGCTGGTTTGAGCTGGGTTTTTGTCTCTTTAATCAGACAAGATCCTAACTAATATAGTAGGCTAATGGAGATAAATCACAAGGCTCACTTTGGAACCACTCAGCTTCCTTTACCCATTTTATATAGGAACAATGATACCCCATGACATTGGTACAATTACACTGACCTCTATCACCACCATTTCTCTGCATTCCTGTTCCTCCACTTCTAGGATCTATATACTAACAATGCCTCTGAAATTGTCACTCTAAACTACCTTGGTCTGGCTATCTTCCTCTAAGACGGGGATATCCATGGAGAGAAGGGAACCCTCCCACACTGTTGGTGGGAAGGTAAATTGGTACAGCCACTGTGGAGAACAGTATATAAAGGCTCCTTAAAAACTAAAAATAGGGCTTCCACAGTGGCTCAGTGGTAAAGAATACACCTGCCTTGCCTATGCAGGAGACACGGGTTTGATCCCTGATCCAGGAAGATCCCACATGCCCTAGAGCAAATAAGCCCATGTGCCACAACTACTGAGCCTGCGCTCTAAAGCCTGTGAGCTGCAACCACTGAGCCCACGCGCCAAAACTACTGAAGCTTGTGCCCCTGGAGCCCATGTTTTGCAACGAGAGAAACCACTGCAAGGAGAAGCCTGGCACCTCAACTGGACAGTAGCCCCTGCTCGATGCAACTAGAGAAAAGCTCTCACAGCAACAAAGACCTAGCACAGCCAAAAGTAAGTAAATAAATAAAAGTTTTTAAAGAAGAGTATTAAAAAAATTCCACTAAAAACAGAGCTACTATATGACCCTGCAGTCCCACTCCTGGGCATATACCCAGAGAAAAACATGGTCCGAAAGGATACATGCACCTCAATGTTCACTGCAGCACTGTTTACAATAGCCGACCCATGGAAGCAACCTAAATACCCACTGACAGAGGAATAGGTAAAGAAGATGTGATACATGTATTCAATGGAATATTACTCAGCCATAAAAAGGGAAACAATGCCATTTGCAGCAACATGGGTGAACTAGAGACTGTCATACTGAGTGAAGTCAGAGAGGAAGAAATACCACGTGACTATTCCTTATATGTGGAATCTAAAAAGAAATGATACAAATGAACTTATTTACAAAACAGAAATAGACTCACAGACTTAAAGAACGAACTTACGGTTGTCAGGGGAAACAATGGAAGGAAGGGAAAGCTAGGGAGTTTGGAATCAACATGTACATACTGCTATATTTAAGAAGGATAACCAATAAGGACCTGTATAGCACAGGAAACACTGCTCAATGTTATATGGCAGGCTGGATGGGAGGGGAGTTTTGCGGGAGACTGGATACATGTATACATGTGACTGAGTACCTTTGCTGTGCACCTGAAACTATCACAACATCATTAATCAACTACCAGTTCAGTTCAGATCAGTCGCTCAGTCGTGTCCGAATCTTTGCGACCCCATGAATCGCAGCACGCCAGGCCTCCCTGTCCATCACCAACTCCCGGAGTTCACCCAAACTCATGTCCATCGAGTCGGTGATGCCATCCAGCCATCCCATCCTCTGTCGTCCCCTTCTCCTCCTGCCCCCAACCCCTCCCAGCCTCAGAGTCTTTTCCAATGAGTCAACTCTTCACATGAGGTGGCCAAAGTACTGGAGTTTCAGCTTTAGCATCATTCCTTCCAAAGAAATCCCAGGGCTGATCTCCTTCAGAATGGACTGGTTGGATCTCCTTGCAGTCCAAGGGACTCTCAAGAGTACTCTAAATATAAATAAAAAGTTTAAAAAAAAAGTGGGGATAGCCATATATTTGTCTCTCCTCAGACCTCTGACCTTCTGTTCCTATGTCAACATTCTTTTGAATAATCTATCAACAGTAATGGATCAGAGTGAGTACATGAAAGGTGATATTAAAGACATCATAAAGTGAAATGTAAAACCCAGAACAAAGGCCCTTTGTGATTCTCCTTATTGTGACTCACTGAACAATGAGGATGGTGGTGAGAGAGCCGAGAGAGAGCAGTGCAGGGTCCCTGTTCTGTGGCCCTTCATTACTGACAGCTGTAGTGCACACCATGGCATTGTTGGCTCCAGGAATTCTACTCCCTCTCTCTCATCCACATGGCTCCCAGAGAAGCTGCCCCACTAGTACAGAGACCTTACCCTAGGCTGCACCTGACTGGGCCAAGGGTGAGCATGCAACCCAATCAGGGCCAACATATCGTATCTCTGAGAATTTGAATTTGACATCAAGCAAGATGAGTTGCTCTTTCTCTGTGTGCCATGTTCACTGAAGAAGACAAATCTACAGAGGGAAAGAAAAGACTGAGATGAACACAGTGAGAAAGGCCTGGAAGAGAGCAGCAAGTCCTGAGATCAGAGTGCAGGTGTGTTCCCAAGATCCAGCTGTCTTCCTAACTTTGGTTTCTGTGAGACACCCTGTGTATCCTCTTTTTATTTAAGCTACTTTGAGTTGGGCTTCTGTATCTTCCAACCAAAAGAATCCTGGTTCAAACAACAGCAAAGAGACAGCATATAGCATTAGAAGCTTAAAGAGGGATGGTTTAAATTAAGAGTAATGAAGACCCTAGGATACTATAGTAGGGTTAGAATAAACCTGAAAGTTATGGGAGTGCCTGAAGGATTTTTGTTGGCATAAATTTACAGGTTTTTTTTACTTTGACAATTTCAGACTTCCAAAGATCCCATATATCCAGACTCCTTAAATGTTTACATTTAACCACATTTATAACTGCATATTTTTAACCACATTTATATATATATATCAAAATTTTTTGAACTTTTAAAAGTAAACTGTAGACTTGATGCTTTTAACCCTAAATAAATACTGTGTACTGTATTTCCTAAAAAGAACATTTTTTATATTGATAGTAAAATTATAAAAATCAGGAAATTAACATGGATGTAATATTATATTTACAAACCATTTTTCCAGTTTTGCCAGTTGTCCCAATAATCTACTTGAGCAAAAGAACATTCAAGATTATGTTGAATTATATTATGCACTGAGTTGTCAAACTTCTTTAATCCTATGACTGAAAAAGTTACTAAATCCTTTTCGTTTTTTATAAATTTGACATTTTTTTAAGAATACGCACTGGACCTCCCTGGTGGTACAGTGCGTAAGAACCCATCTGCCAATGCAGGGGACACGGGTCCAATCCCCTGGTCAGAAAGACCCCACATGCCACAGAGCAACTAGGCCCGTGTGCCACAACTACTGAGCCTGCGTGCTGCAACTACTGGAGCCCACATGCCAAGAGCCTGTGCTCCACGACAAGAGAAGCCACCACAGTGACAAAGCCCACGCACCGCAATTGGAAAGCAGCCCCCAACCACTGCAACCAGAGAAAGCCCAGCACAGCCAATGACTAAATAAGAAGACACACCAGTTATATGAGAATGTCTCTTATTTGTCTGATGTTTCCTCATGATTAAATTCAGGTTTTGGGACTTCTTTGGCAGTCCAATGGCTAAGATTCCAAGCTCCTGATTCAGGGGGCCCAGGTTCTATCCATGATCAGGGAACTAGATCCCAGATGCAGCAACTAAGACTCTGAATGCCACAACTGAAGATTCTGCATACTGCAACTAAGACCTGGCACAGCCAAATAAATAGATAAATATTAAAAATAAGTAAGTAAATTCAGGTTTCATTTTAGGCAAAAATACCACAAACTAGCACTGTGTTCTCAATGCATCATATCAGGAGCACATAATGTTGATCTGTACTGTTCCTGGTGGTACCAGCTTTGACCCTTTGGTTAAGTGCTATCTGTCAGGTTTTTCTACTCTAAGAGTTATTACTTTTTCCTATGTAAGTAAGAATGTTGTGAGGGAGATTCTTAAGTGTGTGTACACCTGAAGGAACTTTAAGAAATTGACATGATCAGCTTTCTATTTTAGACTGGCAGATTCTGGCAGCCATGCAAAAAATATAGGGGATAGGGAATATTAGAGACAGTAAGATCTTTGTAGGAGTTTACTGTAAAAATTAAGATTAAAAAAAGTATAAAGGTTCAAACCAAGGCATTTAAGAGAAGGAATCAGGAATCAAGCAGGCCAGTGGTTGTTGGGACTTTCCCACGCTTCCACTTCGGAGAACTAGGATCCTGCAAGCTGCATGGTGTAGCCAAAAATAACAATAATAAAATGAATAAACAAAAATTTTAAAAAAGGGAATTTATATTAGTTCAGGAAGTAATAAAAAGATTACTCTTTTGTTTCTGCCTTGGATAATTAGTGGTGAATTCTTATTTACCAAAATAAGAAACTTTGAAAAAGATCAGGATGGGGTAAAAAGTAATAATGATCCTAGTCTTGGACGTGTAGAGTTTCAGATTCCAAGCAGAAATCCTGAAGGTAATAGCTGATGGGTTTTGAAAGGCCACAAGGGAAAGTACACAGAATGAAACCAGACAATGAGGATGGTTCTGAAGTCTATGGAACACTAGGGAGCACTGATTTTTTGCTTTATTTTTCAGTTTTCCTTTTTTCACAAGTAGTATATATGACTTTATGTTCATTTTAAAAGAGTAAAGCCACTCTTCCCACCTTCCTCTCGCCATCCATTGCTTGGTGAACACTCCTTCTTTCAACTGCCCTGCCCTCCTTTGCTATACATAGATAGATATAGATATATATATATATATATATATATTTTTTTTTTTTTTTGCCCACACTGTACAGCATGCAGAATCTTAATTTCCCCAACCAGGGATCAACCCATGCCTCCTGCAGTGGAAGCTCAGAGTCTGAACCACTGGACCAGAGAAGTCCCATAGAATCATGTTTGAAGGAAGCCTTGCTCCCAGGCAGTTTATATTCTAGTGGTTGAGAATTTTCAAGCCACCAGTCTAAGCCTTGATTACAATGTGTTTTGTCATTCCCTTCAGACTGAGGTTTGCCTGATTGCCAATTTTTCCCCTGAAACAAATCATGTTGCAATTAATACCCCTGTAACATGATTTTTTTGGAGCACGAGAACAAATCTCTCTCCTAGGACAGATACCGAGAGCTGGAATTGCTGGGCTGAATGGTGGGCTTGCTATTTGTTTTCTAGACACTTCCATACCATACTCTGGAAAGGCCCTTTCAATTTACACCACCACCAACAGTGTGTGAAAATACTTTAATAATGACATTTAAAAGGGGGGCAGGGAAGGAGAGAAAAAAAAAAGAAAAAAAAAAGAGAGAGATTGAGAAAGATTGGCCCCAGATAAAAGAAAATCCTGGAGAGAAGAGAGTCACAGAAGTTAAGGGAGTTGGGGGTGTGGTGAGGAGGAAGGAAAGAGGAATTCTTGTTTCATGAGTAGAGTTTCCGTTTTGCAAGATGAGAATGTTCCAGAGGTCTGTTTCACAACAATGTGAATATGCTTACATTATTGAACTATATTGTATGCTCAAAAATAGTGAAGATGGAAATTTTGTGTTACGTGTTTTTACCACACACACACAAATTAAGGAAGTGGAATGTTTAGAGGAAAAAGAAGTGTCAAAAACTGCAAACACAAGTTGGACTAAAAAAAGTAGAAACTGCCAAGACATGGGACTGTGGACGCCCACAGCAGAGGGGGGCTGCATGGCGCTGGGTGGCACTGTGGCCAACGCAGCATTGAGAGTGGGAGCCAGACTGCAGTGGCTCACAGTGAGCAGGTGAGACAGAGAGATGGGGACTGAAGAAAATTGTCAAAAGCCTGATTCCCAAGGAAGAAAGGAGAGAGGAGCACAGGAGGCTGAGGAAGGGGGTTGGGTAGGGGTGCTTTTTCCTTATGCTAAGGAAGGTTTGAGGATGTGTATTTACCAAAAGGAAAGCTCTAGTGAAGAAGGAAAAGTAAAGATGAGAATCTGGTCACTGAGGGAAAGGTAGGATGGAAACCAGGAAATATGTTAAATAGGAAGAGGGACACCTTTAAAGCAGGAAAGCAGACAGACTTCCCTGGTGGTCCAGTGGTTAGGAATCGCCTGACAATGCAGGGGACACAGGTTTGATTCCCGTGAGAAGCTCCCACATGCCGTGAGGCAACTAAGCCAGTGCCCCGTAACTACTAAAGCCCAAATGCCCTAGAGCCCGTGTTCTGAGACAAGCCATTGCAATGAGAGGTCTGTGCAATGCAATGAACACTTGTCTTCACTCACTGCAATCAGAGAAAGCCTGAGTGCAGCAATGAAGACCAAGTGCAGCCAAATAAATAAATTTTTTTTTTTAATTAAGGCTTTAAAAAAAAGCAGGAAAGAAGAATGGTACTGAAAGAGGTCCAGACAGGTTTTCAAAAATCACACTAATGAACTTTTAAAAATCAGATAATCACATTCATTTAAGTGAACAGTAAAGTATAGCTACACTTACTTATGGTAATATAAGCCAACCTGATGGAAGAGCATATCTAGCACATCTATTTTTTTTTTTAAACATCTATTTGTTTATTGTTGGCTGTGCTGGGTCTTTGCTGCTGTGCACAGGCTTTCTCTAGCTGCACTGGGCGTGGGCTACTCTTGGTTTCAGAGCACAGGCTTCTCACTGTGGTGGCTTCTCTTGTTGCAGAGCAGTCTCTAGGCACGAGGGCTTCCGTGGTTGCACCTTGTGGGCTCTGGAGCCCTGGCTCAGGAGTAGCCTCAGGGTCTTCGGGATCTTCCCAGCTGCTATTGTTCAGTCACTCAGTCGTGTCTGATTCTGTGACCCACACCAGGCTTCCCTGCCCCTCACCATCTCCCAGAGCTTGCTCACACTCATGTCCGTTGAATTGGTGATGCCATTCAGCCATCACATCCTCTGTCGTCCCCTTCTCCTCAATCTTCTGCCTTCAATCTTCCCAGCATCAGGCTCTTTTCTAATGAATCAGCTCCAGCATCAGGGTCTTTTCCAAAGAGTCAGCTCCAGCATCAGGGTCTTTTCCAATGAGTCAGCTCTTTGCATAAGGTGGCCAAAGTATCAGAGCTTCAGCTTCAGCAGATCAAACACATGTCCCCTACACTGGCAGGCAGATTCTTAACCACTGGACCACCAGGGAAGCCTGAGGATATGTATTTTAAATGATGCTTATGAGGAATATACAATAACATAATATATTGGGTTGGCCAAAAAGTTTGTTCAGGTTTTTTTGTAATATCTTATGGAAAAACTCAAACTTCTGGCCAACCCAATAATAGATTTAAAAAGTAGGACACAAACTTGAATATAGATCTGTTGAAACACAGTTTTCCCCATTGACCTGGTTAAGACAGTCTTATTTTTGCCTTTAGAGTTGGAATGGACCGTAAGAGACCATCTGGTTTAACACACCAGGGCTGGAATCCTCTCCATGGTATCCAAGAGTCAGTCACTCTGAGCTTAGACAGTCCTGGGAAAGGTCAAGATAGAGAGCAGCAGGAGCACAGAAAAGGAGTATCTCGCCTAGACTCAACTCTCCCACAGCATCTAGAGTACCTATGTCCTTCTAAAACAGGTATTGGGAGCTTTACCTGCGGACGACCTCTAAGGACACAATGGAACTATTATCGCATTTCCTCTCCACTTCAGTTAATACAACCTGACACTGGTTTGTGCTATTCTGAATAATGGCTAGGTGCTACCTGAGACAGCCTCTACATGATAGCAGAAATATCACCCAACACCCATAATTCAGCTGTTGAACCCCTGACTTTACAATATTTGAAAATGAAGTGAAAGTGTTAGTTGCTCAGTCGTGTCCAACTCTTTGCAACCCCATGGACTATGGCCCACCAAGCTCCTCTGTCCAGGGAATTCTCTAGGTAAGAATACTAGAGTGGATAGCCATTTCTTTCTCCAGGGGATCTATCTTCCTGACCCAGAGGTCGAACCCAGATCTCCTGCATTGCAGGCGGATTCTTCACCATCTGAGCCACCAGAGAAGCTTCTAACAATATCTACCTCAATTAAATAAACAAAGCGTAATCTGGTTTCTCTATAATAGCTACTATATTAATCAGAGGAAAAAAAATTATTACTGCCTTAAAATGTATCAGGTATGAAGTCTTCCAAGATATACTGCTAAGACAAAAAAACTAAGGTATATAATAGTATATGGAAATGTGCCAAAATAAGGGCAAAATATAATACATATGTGTGCATATGTATTATGAATGCATATGAATATGCTTTCATATACACAAAACTCTCCAGAAATGGCCAATAGTGGCTGCTGCTGAAGAAGGGTCATTAAGGAACAGGAATGGGGGAAATTTTTAATTTCCTCAGTTATCCCTTTGAATCTTTGAAAAAGATTTTCTGTGTGTGTGTACTCAATAGTCACATAAAGAAATACTTTTATTAGTTATCCTAAACTGTGAAAGTATTAAGGTTAAATGAAAAAACATGTCCAAAACACTCAATGTCACATATACTATATGTGTCATTTATATCATGTAACATATACAACACACATATATAACATGCTGTATACTACAGCAAGGTCTGGAAAAAATGTTCTCTTGCAAGAAAAAGTTAATCAAGGTGAATCATAACAAAAGAGTCAGTCAATATCCTAAAATAATATATACTTTTCGTCTAGCAATCCTAATTTCAATAACTTAGCCTAAGGAAATAATTACACAAGTGAGCAAAACAATATACCAGGTTGTTTATCTAAGTATTGTTTATAATAGTACAAAAAAATCAGAAGTGACACAAACATCCAGTAGAATTCCTTACATCCTTAAAATGGGATACAATGTAGCATTAATATGACTTAGATATTTTTATTAATATTTGTTTATTTAGGTTATTCAAATTTATTCATTATTTATATAAGTAAAATAACATTTATTCATAGCATATATTCTACAGTGCCATTTTCATTAAAAAATTTTATGTGTGTCCACACTTATGCTGGAGAGCATCTAAAAGCACATGAGAAGCTGCCCCTAAGTACAGACATTTAGTACTTTTACTTTTTTCCCTCCATACTTTTTAAATTGAAGTATAGTTGGTGTTCAGTATAAGTGACACGTGTACAATACAGTGATTCACAATTTCTGAAGGTTCTACTCCATTTAGAGTTATAAGATATTGACTATATTCTGCATGTTATTAGTACTTTTAATTTCACTCAGAGTTTTGCTTTATTAGTTTTTTCCTCCTCTTTTTTTACAATGATGTTTTACTTACACAACCAAATAATAATTAAATCATTATTTATTAAGTATTTCTACGTCGTAGGCACAATTCTAAGCATTTCTGGCATATTAACTCAACTGATTTTTACAATAACTATGAGTTACTCTGTGAGGTCAGCATGACCTTTTACAGATGGGAAAGAGATGCACAAAGGTTAAAAAGCTTCTCTAGGGACCTCTCTGGTGGTCCAGTGGCTAAGACCTCCTGCTCCCAATGCAGTGGGCTGGGGTTCGATCCCTGGTCAGAAAACTAGATCACCATGGTAAAACTAAGAGTTTGCATGCCGCAACTATTAATAAAAGATCCTGTGTGCCACAACTACGACACAGCACAGCCAAATAAATACATAAACATTAAAAAAAAAAAAAAAAAGCTTTCCCCAAATCGCACAGCTAACAGGTGGTGGAGCCAGATCCCAAACCAGGCAGACTGGCCCCAGGGCTCAAGCCTTTAACTGCTATGTTAAACTGCCTCTCAAACTGAAAAATGCAAGCTGCAAAAACAGTACATATAGTGGTGGTCCCATTTATATAAAAACTTCTTTTTTTAAGTGTAATATATTGTGTACACATTTTAAAAATCTACTGAGATTATAATTTTGATCTACAGAATGTATTTCTGCGACTTAATTTTAAAAAAATCAGTTACCTTAGAGCAAGGGGCAAAAATGAAAACAATACCCTTCTCTCTCTTGTTGCTATGGCGAAATGTTCAAAGCAGGATGAGAGTCTGTAGTATGCTTCACTTGTGTTTTAATTTCAAAACAGTCCTGGGACTTCCCTGGTGGTCCAGTGGCTAAGACTTCATGCTCCCAATGCAGGGGACCTGTGTTCGATTCCTGGTCGGGGAACTAGATCTCACAGGCCACAACTAAAGATCAACTAGAAGATTATGGATGCCACAACTGAGACCTGGTACAGCCAAATAAATATTTAAAATAAAATGCTATCTTAAGGAAGACTACAAATTCTGAAAACTGATCTTAGTGGGGTCTCATGGGATCCCACATCCCCAAAAGAAACAGCAGAGAACTTGCCTCAGTTGGTACAGGGATGGTCAGAGGGTGTAAGAAGCCACCAGCCAGGCTTAGGAGTTACAAGGTTCCCACCATAAAGTCAAGGTTTACAGAACTCTGCAAAGATGCTGGGCCTTGTTCTTTCTGAATCAAAACCTCCACTTTATCTGCTTGGAGATGCTCCTGTTTTATCCACCTTCCTCTAACTCTATTCTTTCAGAAGTGTGACCTTAAGAATTAAGGGGAAATTTAGATTTCGTTCTGACTAGGGTATTTCCGATGTGTCGTCTATGGGAAACATGCTGAAGGAAGTGGTTATACACAGCCTTGGAAGCCAGCTCCTTGCCCTGTCTCGCCTGGCCCCTGGGTAGACAGTCAAGCTGATAGGCTAGACTCTGTGACTAGTCCTTCTCTCTCTAGGACTCTCAGTATTACTGTGGGACTATCACAGGGGTAGGTTCTCATTTCATGGGGGGTGCCTCACAAGAACTCAATTGCTTACTGCCCTAGTGACAGAAGCCTTAATAAAACTGAAACCACAGAGACCACAAGAATCACAGCCAGTGACCACAGCCACTGGAAGCACAGTTTCCTAGATCTCCTCGTTGAGCTGTAGAACAGGAAAAGGCCTTGGAAGGTTTCACGTAAGTTGGGGAGTTGAACTAAATTAGCACTGAAGTGTCCCTTCAGGCTTATAGGAGTTCTGCCAACTTACCCAATTTGAACATTCTGAACCCAAACTGAAAACTGCATTCCCAGCAGGCCAGAACCAAAGCAGGTAATTATGAGGCTGTACTTCCTCACTGTTACACTGGGATGTCTCTACTTTTCTGGTCAGCATTATTATAAAAATGTGACGACTTCCCTGGTGGTCCAATGGTCGAGAATCCTCCTTGTAATGCAGGGGACACAGGTTTGATGATCCCTGGTCCAGGAAAATTCCACAGGCCTCAGCGCAACTAAGCTTGTATGCGACAACCACTGAGCCCATGGGCCAAAGCCTGTGCTCCGCAACAAGAGAAGCCACTGCAAGGAGAAGCCTGTGCACCACAACTAGAGTAGCCCCACTTCCCACAACTGGAGACAGCCCACGTACAGGAACGAAGACGCAGTGCAGCCAAAAATAATAAGTAAACTACTTAATTAATTTCAAATAAATAAATAAAAACTTGAGAACTTTACTAGGCCACTCCCTACACCCTTGTAACTTACTGTTGCGATTGTTTTCACTGGTCTACTCCCAGAGAGAGCTAGGAATTCAAAACGGATTGTTTCTAAAAGAGCCTGAACATTTACCCTCCCTTATTCAGGGTTTCTTGAACCCATGTACCGATGTGCAAACCATGCACATTCACATGCACAAACGTTAGTGCGACCATTCCCATTTTAGAGTAACTGGGTATGCTGTCACCAATGCTTGGCAAAAACATACTGGTAAAATCCAAGCATATGTGCTATAACCTCCTTCTACTCCTTCTCTCTCATCCATGCCCTGAATACAATACAGGTACAGAGGGCTGAGAATTCTCCAGCACCAATTACCACAAGTCACCAGACATTAAGGCAAAGGGCCCCATAACCTGCCCCACTGTAATGAAACAGGTGACTCCCAGGAATTTCAACCTAGTGAAGAAAGTAGCTGGTGAAGGGTGCCTCACGGGAGTCCCTAAAACATTTCATCTTATCTCCCTGTCTCCCAATAAACAAATAGATGTGGAAAAAGAAAACTGAGTTGACAATCTAGAAACCTGAGTGGCACTCTAGCTCTATTACCGCGCAGTATGTAACCTTGGGCAACTGACTTCACCTCTCCGGGCCTCAGTTCCCTTTACTCCACATGAAACGAAGCAGCCAAGACAATACAAGTTCTACATAAGTACAAAAACAGGCTAAATTAGGGGTAATTATATTATAAAAGGTGCCCTGGCTTTATGAGAGCCAAGTTTGACCTTGCTCTCTTTAGGCAACTCTCCTGACTTTCTAAATGAAAGAAAGTGGTCTTTTTCATCTAAGCAATAGAATCCTTAGAGTGAAGTCATTCCCTCTCTTACAGAACTGAGCTCTTAGAACTCAGTTTCCTTGTTGTCTCTAAGGTTCCACTTAATTCCAGAATTCTGTGATCCAGACTAGATTTAGCACAGGGGATTTTTAAAGTCGGGCTTCTTCAGCACACACTTTAATTGGTTAAATTTGAAAGACAAGCCAGAGGGGGACTTCCTTGGTGGTCCAGTGGCTAAGACTCCATGCTCCCAATGCAGGGACCCTGAGTTCAATACCTGGTCTGGGGACTAGATCCCACATACTGCAACTAAGATTCGGTGCACCCAAATAAATAAATATTTTTTAAAAATAAATAAATAAATAAGCATCCAGAGGACACACAATCCTTCAAAAACAACTCTAACACCTCGAGTGAGGCCTCCCAGGCCTCAAAGATCAGCAAGGACCCCACCCTCCACCACCACCTGGTCATCAGCACCAATCACTATTTGTGTGGCTACCCCCAATCTAATCTTCGTGTAAAAGACATGTAAAAGAAACAGCAAGCACAATCCTTGTCCTCAAACAAATGTGCAGGCTTGAGTTCAACGAGTGAGTACGCAGGCTATAAAACACACAAAAATAGTAAAATTTAACAATTTATCAACAAGTGAAAGTTAATAGTTCATGTAAGACTTAAGTGTACATTGAAGAACAGACTGACGTGGGTTAATCACAGAAAAGTTTATGCATAAAAGAGTTTTGAGAATCAGGTTTTCAAGAGCAGAAGGAATCCAGACTAGCAGAGAAGAGGGTTGAAGCCCAGAAGGGGGTTCTGAATCAATGCTTTTTACCTTCCAAGTGTTGGGGGGCAGGTTCCCTGTTCACAAGGCTCCGACCCCCTGATGCCTCCACTCAGTGCCACTCAGGAGACGCTCCCAGTAACCCATCTTGTTGGCTATTCTCCGACTGAGTCTTCCTTCCTAGTAACAAGCTCCATCGCCAAGGGGATGGATGTGATGTCACAATCGGGAGCACTCTATTAATAGGAACAAGGAAGAAAAAGGTGAGTCAGGAGCACTACCTGCACTTGGCAGTGAAACTAGACAGACTTGGATCTGACGGTCGGTTGAGGAGGACAAGACAACTCCACTGAGAGCTACAGGTTTCAGGGTTAGGTACACAGGCTACTCTGTAAGGAGTGAGGTCATCTGCTAAGGAATCACACACCCGGGCCAAGTGATTCAAACACAGCTGAGGTGGGGACAGAAAGGGACAAGAAGTAAGGCAGGGAAGAGGAGCTGTTTGAGACAGAAAAGATTCTTTTATTCAGTGCATACAATTGCAAAGAATGCCAGAGAATCCAAATCTGTGGCTACGTAACACAGAGAGCCATGATGCCTTACATGCACAGTATGGTGCTTTAATGTTTCCAAAGTGCTTTTGCATAAATTATTTCATATAAAAAGAATTCTGTCCTACTCTCCACTCAGAAAATACTGTTTCACAAGGAGAAGATACTCAAGAATATTGGTATAGGTGTAATTCTACTTTCAAGTCCGGAAATATTCCTGAAGAGATCAGGCTTTTTTTAAAAAAATGAAGAGGCAGTCAATCAGGAAATTACTCCAGGACAGACAACTGGGAAGACCAAACTCTCATTACTAAAAGGATGAAACCAAGTAGAGGGAGACAAAGCTTCAGATGCAGAACAGAAACTACTCAAATTCCTTTCCTCACCTTCACATTGATCAATATTAAGGACTATGTTAGGAAGGATGACAATTTTTATCCATAAAACAGAGACCACCTCATCCTGAGTCTGGTACATGGGCTCATTAGTTTATTATGCTCAGCAGCCATAACATGTTGCTGCTGCTGCTGCTGTTGCTGCGTCTGTGCGACCCCATGGACTGCAGCCCACCAGGCTCCTCCGTCCATGGGATTTTCCAGGCAAGAGTACTGGAGTGGGGTGCCACTGCCTTCTCCGATAACATGTTAGTGCAGTATTTAAAAACTAATCAGAGGATAAAGGTAGAAGGCCAGGTAGTTGGGGGCAGTGGTGGGGAGTTGATAGGTCTCTCCCATCCATAATACAGAGGAGTGTACAATGCTTCTTCCATTTTGACAATACTGTATTTCCCAACAGCCTGGCGTCCACCCCGAACCTCAAGAAAAGCTTCCAGGAATCAGTGCTATGTTCAGTCTCTTAGAGACAAGTTCCAGACTACCAGTTGTCCATCCTGGGAAAAAATATCCCCCCTCACAGCTGTCTTGACCAGAACAAAACAGGATTTTTCAACACAAAGGGGCACCTGGAGTCAGGAGACCTGGATTCTGGTCCCTGCTCTACCAGCTGTATGACTTGTAGCAAGCCATGTATCCCTTCTGCAGCTTTCAGTTTCTTCACCTGTCAAGCAGGGAAAATGATAACTGACTTATCTATCTTACATATTATCCAAGAAAATCAAATGACATAATAAATATGAAAGCATATTGAATACTGCTATTCATACCACTATTCGTACAAACACCATGAGGTATTTGTAGCAATAGAATGCAAAATAAATTTAGAGTTCTGAGGGTCCATGAGGAAATACTTGAAAGAAGCTTGTTCTTTTCTATCCAGGTGTAGACACAAAGTCAGCTGGACACACAGGGCAGTAACATTATTGCATCACTCAGATTCCCTACCATCCCTATCTGGGGAAAACTAGCAGCCTGCAACAATATCAGCTTCTTGCTCTACTGTCAGACTAAAACCACCTGTACAGGAAGGGATTAGACTTTATCACAGTCCAGTCCCCAAGAACAGTGGTTTAGTGGTCTCATTAACAGCTGCATTTGCTACTAGATGGAAAGAAGTCAGTTTCTGAATGAAGATGCCTTGTCAGTCCCTCAAGCGAAACACTCTCACCCCTCTCAGCTTTCTGCTCCTTCTCCAGCTCCCTCCTTCCCAGTCCTCAATTTCCTCTGCGTTCTGGCTTGGAGAAGGCTTTCCGGTGTGTGAAGCCTGTGAAGAGGGACCGGCTGCAAACCCAGGGCAGGGATGTAAGGAATGTGAGATTCCTACATAGAGGGGTGGGAGGGAGAGAGGGGAAGGAATGGAGGAGGAAGACAAGGCTGCCAAAGACAAGGCATGGGAGAGGAGCCAAGCTATGGCGCTTCGAGGGCGGGGGTTCAGGTTCCGCGGCCCCTACCCAGGCTGGCCCTCAGAATGTTCCCTTCCTCCGCTCCCGGCCTGTCAATCATTGCCTATTTAAACACCACGCTGTTCCCTCAAGTCCTCTCCTCCCTGTCCTCCAGCCAGCCCAGGCCCCCTCCTGCACTTTTTAAGGCTCCCCCATTCCAATGGATCACCCCAACAACCCACCCACCAGCGCCCCTTTATCACCTCTGGACTCCTCCCTACTGCTGCTCCCTTCCTCCATTTTTCATCTCTACTCTCATCCCTTCTCCTGACCTCCAATATCTCGAACCCCCGCCTCAATCCCCCCTGGGACATCGCCCCCTCCCTCCCACACCCTTCTTTAAGTGGGATCGCGCGCAGGCGCCGTACGCACCGCCCTGGAAGCGGTCTGGACTCTCTGTACCCGCAGCGGCCGAGAGATAGCTCGGGTGCCGGGTCCCAGCCTTTTCTGGGAGGGGAAGGGGAAGGGGAAGAAGACGTGAGAGGGTTCCGACCACTCTCCGCCGTGTGGGACGGAACCTTTGCCCCGCCCACCGCTGCTACGCAACCCGGCGGAAGCCCGTCACCAAACTCCGCCTCTTTGTTTAACTCCGTCCTGGTCTAGAAACCACGAGCAGCCAACGAGGAGAGTGAAGGCTAGCCAGGCCTCCGCTCTAGACCGGAAGTCTTTATGGTTCCAGGGAGAACTAGATAGCCATTTGGGAGGGAGGACTCTATGTTCTTCCCAGCGTGAACATCAGGGGCTGAGCAGGAGGCCGATTCTCCAGGAGCGCGAGACTTCGCTTTGGAGGGGTGCACGTGTTCGTGCTCTAAAGCTGATGCGACTTGGTGCGAGATCGTCGCTAGTAGGCTGGCCTGCAGTGACCTGCCGTCTCCCCGGCCCCTCTCCCGTTTCCAGAGCCGTGGTCAGCATCCCGGAGCCTCCT
Source organism: Bos indicus (assembly GCF_029378745.1). Taxonomy (NCBI): domain Eukaryota; kingdom Metazoa; phylum Chordata; class Mammalia; order Artiodactyla; family Bovidae; genus Bos; species Bos indicus. Next base: position 57,204,156 of record NC_091764.1, on the reverse strand, counting down.
GATCTTATGACTCATAGTCATGGGAGTGGATATGTAGTCAACGAGGCGACCACTGGGTGGGGAATGGGGGAGTGTCTGACCGGAAAACTTTGATCTATGGTTGCCCGCTTCCCTCCCAGTCTCACTCCCGCCGTATTTACGTCGGCCTTCGGAGCACTCGTATAGTTGCCTGAAACACATCAGGGGACAGAAGGGAGATAAAAATGTCCCTCTTCCCGGGTTGTGGTTTGCTTTCCTTAAGGTACAACACCGTGGCTGGGGGTGTGGGTGGGAGAGAACCTGAGCTCCGAGGAAAGTCAAGGTGGAGCCTAAAGCCCTCTAGAAGAAGGTAAGGGATTGATTAAGCAAACCAAGGTATTACAATTGCATGGCCTCTTAGGCTAATCTGATAATAAGCAGTATTTTTTACCGATGTTCGCTAGGCAAATGGTAACGCACATGTATGTACATTGTTTATATATATAATTGGTTTATACGCAATACTACAGAGCTGGCTACATTTTGTTGACTATGTATCAAGTCTCAAAGGGAACTAAAGGTTCCGGCCTCTTCTTTTTAGTCCTCTGAGGATCCTGAGGTCTAGGGATTGAGTACTTCAGGAACAGTTGCCTTTCGGACTGTGAGAGGAACTGGGGCTCTCTGAGCCCCAGATTCCATTATTTCCAAGGGGTAAGGAGTGAGGCTGCCAATTGTCTGTCTCTGGTGTGAATGCTACTTTTTCCAGAGATCTTGACCAAGCTGGTTACTGCATTAAACTTGAGGGCCCCAAATCAGAAATAAAGATGAGGGTTAGAGCAGTTGGAGAAGAGGAGGAAACTGCCTGTTGTGTGCTAGATACTGCTTTTAACATGTGCTAGGAGAGGCCTGGCGTATTGCGATTCAGGGGGTCGCAAAGAGTCGGACACGACTGAGCGACTGAATTGAACTGAGACACTGCCTTTTCTCGTCTGCAAAATGGAATCACATATTTAAGAACTGTCGAGTAAAAAAGTGAAGTGATGAGCTTGTTTTTATGCTTTTGTCCACTGGATTCCAAAAAACCTTTGGTCCTATTTCCACTGTCTCACGACTAGGAGAAAATCTTGGAGAAAGAAAATCTTAGTTCTTGCGCCTAGAAATGGCAACCCACTCCAGTGTTCTTGCCTGGAGAATCCCAGGGACGGGGGAGCCTGGTGGGCTTCAGTCTATGGGGTCGCACAGAGTCGGACACGACTGAAGCGACTTAGCAGCGCCTAGTCAAGTGGAGGAAAATTGGGACCTGAGGCTCCCCCTGGTGGTCTTCGTTATTCTTTGCGCAGTCAACCCTCTGAAGCTCCTTTAATACCTAAAATCCCACCCCTTTCGCGGCGCGTGAATCTCGAATCCCCATTGGCCGGGTGGGGACCCGCGGCGGGACGCAGGGGCCGAGCCGGGGCAGTGCTGATTGGCTAGAGGAGGCCGGCCGGGGAAAACTTCCGGGAATGTTCTTACTCCTGCGGTCCATTGGTCCGCATCCGGCGGCCTGGGGACCTTTGGCTCCCCCTGCGGGCGACTCGGCGGCGTGCACAGTCCGGCGGGCTGGCTGGGTGGGTGGTAGGCTGTGAGCTGGGGGAGAGGATGGACTGAGTCCCGGATTGTCCAGATGAGGGTTCGGGAAGGTGTGGCGAGTGAGATTCCATTCCTTGGCTCTGCATCAGGTTCTCTGCCCCGGTTTCCGTCGGCTTCCCCACTTCGGGACTTGAGACTGAAAGAGCATCGGGGGAGGGGGGACTTCCAGCCCCGAAGCAGCCTATCCAGAGACCCAAATTCTGATCTTGAAGTTGGAGGCCCACGGGGAAGTTCGTTTCTACCCTTTCAGAAGAGTTAGATGGTTTAGGGCTGCCTGACCAGCCTAGTGTGGTAGATAGGCCTTGCGAAGTGGACATGGGAAGGTCCATGCATTGAACCTTCATCCCCTTTCCCCCCTTCTAGTGGGGTGCTGAGGCTTGGGCAGCATGACGACGGAGACCTTCGTGAAGGATATCAAGCCCGGGCTCAAGAATCTGAACCTCATCTTCATTGTGCTGGAGACAGGTGGCTCTGCTGGGGCGGCGGGCCCCCTGCGTAGGCTCTCGGGGTTGGGGAGAACCATTCTTAACTGGCACCCAGAATGGCAGGGCGCACCCCAAGACACTGCTTACGTCCAATCTCTCTCCTAGCCCCCGCCCGGAGAGTTGTAGTCGAGTGTAGGGTAGATGGAGGGAACTCTTGCCAGATCCAAGCCTCCAGTGCCTCCGGGCCTTTTCCCACTCAGGGCCCTCTCCATGGTGCTGGCTCCTCCCTGCCCCAGGGATTTGGCTTTGCCCTGTTTGTACACCTCACTCCGCCAATATCTAGACTTCATCCCTCTGATCATCACCACCCCTATTTATTTGACCACCCCCACCCATTGGTCTATTTCCTCCAGGCCGAGTGACCAAGACAAAGGACGGGCACGAGGTTCGGACCTGCAAAGTGGCGGACAAAACTGGCAGCATCAATATCTCTGTCTGGGATGACGTGGGCAACCTGATCCAGCCTGGGGATATTATCCGGCTCACCAAAGGGTAAGCCATCAGATGACTTCTGGTTATTCAAGGGCCTTCTCTGTAACTCTGAATCCTGCTTTTTTGCCCCCACAGGTACGCGTCAGTGTTCAAAGGTTGTCTGACATTGTACACTGGCCGTGGGGGTGATCTTCAGAAGATTGGAGAGTAAGTGCTATCTTGGGAAGGTAGAAGCACAGGCGAAGGAAAGCAGTTTGTGTTTTTCAGGAGGCAGCGTGAGGGTGTGCATTCCATGTTCGGAGCCTGGACCTTTCTGAGGTTTCCAGGGGATGGGTCTGAGGCTTTGCCGCTTTCTCCCCTTGCAGATTCTGTATGGTTTATTCTGAGGTTCCTAACTTCAGTGAGCCAAACCCCGAATACAGCGCCCAGCAGGCACCCAACAAGACGGTGGGTCCCATGACTGTGATGTGGGGAAGGAGGGCAGGTCAGGCCAAGAAGCCTGGCAGAGAGTAAGGTCTGCATATGTCATCTGTGCATTCAGGTGCAGAACGACAGTGGCCCTGCAGCTCCCCAGCCTCCCACTGGACCCCCTGCTACTTCTCCAGGTAAACGTGTTCTCTTCCATTCACTAGTCCTCCTAGTTTCCCTAATCTCCCCAGCCTGGAGAGATACATTGCCTTCATCCCTTTTTCAAATCTCTTTTCTGTGATTATAGCCTTTTCCTCCCCAGTTCTTTTTTTTTTTTTAATAAATGTTTGTATATTTATTTACTTGGTTGTGTCAGATCTTAGTTGCATCACACAGGATCTTCCTTGTGGTGCGTGGGCTCAGTTGCCCCCACAGCATGTGAGATGTTAGTACCATGACCAGGAATCAAACCTACATCCCCTGCATTGGCAGGCGAATTCTTAACCACTGGACCACCAGGGAAGTCCCTCTCCCAGTTCTTTTGCAAGTCCCTCGGGTGAAAACATTTGGGGATATGTTTCAATCACTGACTGATAGAGCTCCCTTTTGCCACTAACACTCAGAACCAAAAATGAGAGCAGTTTCTCTGCAGACTGCCCTCTTTCTTTCTAGCTCATTCCTCTCTGCTTCTCCTTTGGCAGAAACTTGGCATTTTCCACCCTTGCCTATTCTGATTCAGTATCAGTTCTGATACACTGTTACTTATATGACTCCACATGGAGTCCATACGGCACCACTTTAAGCCCATAGTTTCTGTTTAGGGTTGCCACTCTTGAAATTTAAGGCCCCGCTCCTAGGCCTTGGCCCTCAGGATTATGGTTCTTCCAACTCAGAAGCCCTTGCTTTTGGTCTCTTGAGAATTTGCCTTCCTGTAGATCATCAACTTTTAATGAGAATCACTCACCAACATCACTCTCTTCTTCCCTTGGCTTTTCCTTAGAAACCTGTTTTTTTACTGTTCTTTTCTCCTGGGTCATCTCCCAGCTGACGCTCCTCTCCTGGATGTTTGGCTCTCTTGCCTTGGGTCCACACCTTGCGTTTCTCCCGTGACACTAGGCTTTGGGCTGCCTCTGGCATTCCTCAGTCTGTGTCTGCATCCTCAGTTACCGTGGTTTCCTAACCTGCATTAGAACCACTCGAGGTCATGGTGTTTTTTTTGGAAACACCATGAAATAACAACATTTAATTCCACCATAAAAAGTAAGCATCCATATTTCCAACTGAAAATATGACAGTTACATATTCTCTGGTCTCTATAACTCCATCATTTACAAAAATATTTTAAATAAGATACATTTAAGCCTGTTTGCCCCCTCGTATTCATTTGCTATATGTTTATTTGCTTTGTCCTCTGCTAATAGGTACAGAAGGTTTTAAAGAAAAAAATGTATGGCATCAAAACAGTTACTTTCTACATACTCTCCTAATTATTTCTGTGAATTAAGGAAGGAGCTTTATTCTTCAGTTTTGGCTGCAGATATCTTTGATGGATCAGCAGGGGTATGGTTAGAGTTCATGGTGCCTTGTGTATATGAGAGGCAGGCATCTATCTTCATTTAACAAGCATTTATAGATGAGGAATACAAGGGAAAAAACACAGCACTTGTCTTTAGGAGCTCGAAGTCCATGCAGGAAATAGTCCCACAGATGATGGTTATGTTAATAATACACTGTGGTAAGTGTGGTGATGGTGGTTTTCACAGCTAAGGTAGTTCAAGGATTAAACACTGAAAATATACACAAAAGTGTTGTCTATTATTTTGGGGGTGTGAGTATGTATAATAGTTTTTTTGGTTTTTGTTTTTGCTTATTCTTGTTTATATTTTCTCAAGTGAATGTGATTCATTGTGATACACACCACACTTTTTTCTTCAAGATCCTTCTTACACTTTAACACAAACTTCCCTTCCCAGTGATTCTCCAGTTTTACAGTCAGTTTTGGTCAAGAGCTATTTTGTTGGTGGTCCTTGAGCCTAGAACTAAACAGCTAGGTGTGACTCCTAATGATAGAGATGAATAAAAAAGAAAAAATAGGAATTCCCTGGCAGTCCACTGGTTAGGACTCCTCGCTCTCACTGCTGAGGGCCCAGGTTCAATCCCTGGTCAGGGAACTAAGTAAGATACCACAAGCTGTGAGGTGCAGCCATTTTTTTTTTTAAGAAAATATACAAAAAAAAAGAAGAAAATATACAATGGTTCATGTAGCAACTGTCACAATGATTGCGTCTTCTCTGGGGCCCCTTCCTAAAACTCACATTCTTTGCACTTGGTCACACAGCCTTAAATGTGCAGTTGTACTTGGTAAAGACTGTTCTGTCCGCTGGAGCTGCAGGGAGGTCTTGGGGATGGATGCCTGCCTGCCTTAGTTTTCTGATTCCTGTGTTTCTCCTCTTTCTCCCACAACTAGCCTCTGAGAGCCAGAACGGGAATGGACTGAGCGCCCCACCAGGTTCTGGTGGTGGCCCGCACCCGCCTCACACTCCCTCCCACCCCCCCAGCACCCGAATTACCCGAAGCCAGCCCAACCACACAGCTGCCGGCCCCCCCGGCCCCTCCAACAACCCCGTCAGTAACGGCAAAGAAACCCGGAGGAGCAGCAAGAGATAGCGATACTTTCCCCTTCCCGCCACCAGCCATAAGCCAGACATCTGCTAGAGAACACAGCTTTCTCCTGGGCTGCCGTCTCTGGGGGGCCAGGGGGTGGATGTGTTTTAGCCACTAAACTTCACTGGAGGGTGGGTGAGCAGTGGCTTTTCTCCACCCTCAGCCCATTCTCCCCTCCTTGTCCAGCTGAAGCTGCCTGTCTCCTGGGGTTCGGGGCCCTCTGCCTCCCCTCCTTCCTGCTTAGAAACGACGGTTAGTCTGTTTCTTGAGTGTGTGATGTGGAAGTCTAATTGAATCTCCTAATAAATGTTACCACTCTGTACTGGACTCCTTTGCTTTCCATGGGAAAATGAAGAGATCGGCAGCTGGGCCTTCCGAAAGGTGGGGTGTCCCTAGGAGGTGGAGGGGAGAGGCAGCGCCTGCCCCTTTAAGGTAGTGCCCCTCCCCCGCCCCCTCCCTACCGGTGACCCTTGTCCACCCGCCTGCCTACCCCCCACAGCTGGAACCAAGAAGACGGCGTCCCCCTTCCTCTGGGTGTCCCTGTTTGCTGCTGTCAGGTAATGCCAACCTCGACCCCCTGGACCAATCACCCCGCTCAGACTGTGCTCCCCAACTTAAAGCCAGGTCAGACATTTGCAGAGGGCCTGGACGCTCCTTTCCTCCTCCCACCAGAGTGTCCCCTTTCTTGGTCATGATTCCCTGAGTTCTGGCCCTTTCTCTTCTGGAATGAGAAATTGCTAAAAACAATTTCTTCCCCATGCATCTGGTGTTGCACTCATCTGCCTTTTTACCCTCCTCTCCAGCTTAGGGGACATCTGGGGCCAACTTTCCAGGGAATGTGGGCATGGGGCATGGGGGTTGGAGCTGAATGAAGCCCAATGCCATATGTAAGGTAGGTGGGGTGGCAGTTTAGACAGCAAGAGGCTAAGATGGTACCGACTGGCTTGGGGGTGTGTGTAAATTATTTAGAAGAAAAGGCCAGGCCCAGGCTCTCCTTGGCCATGTGGCTTTTCCAGGGGAAGAGAGTGGCCCCTCCCTACTCGGGGGCCCAGCCGAGACTGACCTTTGACCCCCACCCCAGAGACCAGTGAACCATTAACTCCTCTGATGTGAGTCTTCCCACTTTGGCACCTCCCCTGGCCCCACCCCCAGGCAGGTGGGCTAGGGGCGGGGGCTTGGCCATCCTGGCTTTCTATCTGACGTGGCCTTCAATTTACCTGGGCAGCTAGAGACTGAGCCTGGCTCCCCTCCATAAGTCAGGAACCTCTCAGTGCCCACAGCCAGGCCTCATGGGGACCTGAGGTGACGGCTCTCACACTGCCAGTGGGGGTGAGGTCCTGGGGATTGAGCGAGTATGAGAGGTGGGGTGAGGTTGAGGGTTGGGCTCTGGGGGACATGGGAGGGACAGGGGCTGGGCGGCTCTGGATCAGGTGAAGGGATTGTTCTGGGTCAGGAAAAGTGCTTGCTCTAGAAACTGGTAAACAAGAGGCTGCTCAGGAGGCAAAGCAGAGGAAGGGTGAGCAAGTGGGGCTGCCGCTGTATTGGCTTGGGGGGTTGGTATGAGGAGTGCAGGCTCATGGCAGGAGCCCCAGCCCCTTCCTCCTTGTTCTTCCAGGGCACAGTCCTCAGGATGTTCCACCAGGGGGAATAGAAGCCGGAACCAGAGCCTCTAAGCCTGTCCCCCCAGTGATGGGGCCCCCAATGAGTCATCTGCTGGCTGGCCTGTGTGTGTGGGTGGCCTTGGGCCAGGTGGAGGGCTCAGCCCCCTACCTGGGCCCTGCTGAGCAGGAACAGAACCATTACCTCGCCCAGCTGTTTGGTCTGTATGGGGAAAATGGGACGCTGACCGCAGCGGGCCTAGCCAGGCTCCTCCACAGCCTGGGACTAGGCCGAGTTCAGGCCCTTCGCCTGGGACACCACGGGCCTCCTGCTGGTCGGGGTGCGCCCCCAGCGGGAGACAATTCCACACACAGGTACTAACCCATCTCCCCCCACCTAAAGTGTCACACCCCAGCTCTTCCCTACTGAGAAAAGTCTCCTCTGGCTGCCTAGCTCTGCCTTCCTAACATTAGATTCCTGGAGTTACACGTTTTCCAGACCCTGATTTGTTGTATCCTTTCAAGGCCCCTTTGTAAGAGAACACAAGGGAGCCTGACTTGCCATCCCATCCACTCTAGGCCACAGGACCCCGAGCTGAGTGTGGATGTCTGGACAGGGCTGCCTCTGGACCCCTCGGGGTGGGGTGACCTGGCGGAGACAGAGGCCCCAGGACCACCCCATGGGCCAGGCCCCTCGGGCCTGGGCCTCTTTCACAGGCTTCTGCTGCTGGACCATTCACTGGCTGACCATCTGAATGAGGATGTGAGTGATGATCCCTCAAGGGGATAGGAGCCACGGGATTTAGATGGTCTGAAATGTTTGAAGAGTCAGTAATTTAAAATGGCTACTTAAAAAAATTCCAGGTGTGATCTTAGGGTACATTATTCCAGTAGAGAAATATGTTCCCCTGTGCTCACAGTAGGTAAACCCATGGCCCAAGCTCTAAGACTGGGTTTAGGGGCCACACTTGGCAAAGCAGAGAATCCAGAGGAGCAGCCCAGGGTGGGATCTGGGGCTGGTTACCTGGAGAGGAGGCTTGCAGCGGGTAGATGGCTATCATCATCTAGAAAGTCAGTGAACATGTTCCATGTACACCGGAGGGCAGCCAAACCCAGCCCTGAAACAGACCTGGTGAGGCTGAGCGCCCCATCATGGGAAGCACTCGATCCAAGGCTGGTGGAATAAGTGTCAGGGCTGTTGAGAGGAGGTTTGCATGGCATTTTAGGGTTCTTCTCCCTTCTAAGATTCTGGAAGGGAGGGCTCTAGTTATCTGACCATCATCACCAAATTAATGAGACACCAGAGCTCCAGAGGGAGGGAGATGGTGGCAGTGCTCACTAGCACCCAATTTGCACTGAATTGAATTATTAGCTTTGGTTTGAATATTTACTGATAATTAAATGCTGATTATAACTGTCCTGAGTCCCTGATGCACCTGGCAATGTGAGTGAAGGGGACCCTGGAAGAGACCCAGGAGTTCATGCAATGGAAGGGCCGACATTTAAGATCTGAGTCACAGGTCTCAGCAATTCCCTGGTGCCTAACCTCCAATTCTACCTCCCCAGTGTCTGAATGGCTCCCAGCTGCTGGTCAATTTTGGCTTGAGCCCTGCTGCTCCTCTCACTCCTCGTCAGTTTGCTCTGCTGTGTCCAGCCCTGCTTTATCAGATTGACAGCCGTGTCTGCATCCGGGCCCCAGCTCCGACCCCCTCAGGGGATCTACTATCTGGTCAGTGGGTGAGAGCGGGAGTTGGGGGTGGGACACGTGAATGCTGGGGGAAGTGGGTCTCAAGCCAAGGAAGGGGGTTCATTTCACTGGGGTCCTGCCTCCCCTTGCAGCATTTCTCTGCCCCATCCCACCTTTAAGGTGTCCCTCCAGCTCCGCCTGACTCCAGCCCCTGATTTTGTGCAGCCCTGATTCATAGCACCCTGGCAGTCCTGCTGCTCAGCCTGCCTGCGCCCCTCTCCCTGCTGCTGCTGCGGCTCCTGGGACCTCGTCTGCTGCGGCCCCTGCTGGGCTTCCTGGGGGCCGTGGCTGTGGGCACTCTTTGTGGGGATGCGCTGCTGCACCTGCTGCCGCACGTACGTGAAGCCCCTTCCCTGCCCCCTGCCCGTGTCCGCAGTCACAGGACATCCTCTCTCCACCCCAGCCTCAGCCCACATTTGCCTTCTGGTAGGGAGTGTGGGTGAAGGCTTGCCAGCCCCCTCCACCACCTCAGGAGAGGGGTGTTGTCGGGCGCAGGGGGCTTTTGGAGTCTGCCCTTGACCGCCTCTCCATCAGGCACAAGGAGGGCAGCACACTGGAGCTGGTGGGCAGCCAGAGGAGGACCTGGGCCCAGGACTTTCGGTGCTTGGAGGTCTCTTCCTGCTCTTCATCCTGGAGAATGTGCTAGGGCTCTTGCGGCGTCGAGGGCGCAAGCCAGTGAGTGACACCCTGATGTCCTCTTCCTGCCGAGCCCAGAGTCCTAGCCGAGAACTGGCCACTGGAGCCAGGAGGTGAGGGGCCGAGCGCTCCTGGCTCTGACGTCTGCCTGACTGTGCGGGGCCTGATGGCCAGCAGGGAGCGGGTTTGGGCTCCTCAGCACAGACCCAGGACTTCTGGCCAAACGGGCTCCTCTCCTGAGTTTGGGGCAACGAGAAACAGAGGGGTGCCAACCTGGGAAGAGAGCAGAGGCCAGGGAACATCCCCAAGTGCCAGAGGTGGAACCAGTGTCATTTTCGCAGCCGGCAGCCCGGGCTCTCCCTGCCCCCTGGCTCTGCTGCTTCCTCCATCAGGAAGGATGCCCTCCCATTTCAGAGATGCTGCGGGCAGAAAAGAAAGGACCTCAGAACTCCACACCTGGACCTGGAGGATGGCAGTGGGGTGGCCCTTCAGCCACTGCAGGCAGCTCCAGGTGACCAGAGAACATGAGGAGCGGGCCCTGGCTCCCAGCTCACTTGCAGCCGCCAACATGGCTCTTGTCCTTCCTGCAGAGCCAGGGGCTCAGAGCCCAAGGGAGCAGGACAGCCAGCCCCCAGCAGTCCCAGCCCCTCCTGGGCACCAAGGCCACAGTCACGGGTACGAGGGTGGTGGTGGCACCAACATCACGTGGATGGTCCTCCTGGGAGACGGTCTGCACAACCTCACTGATGGGCTGGCCATAGGTGTGTGGGAAAGGGGATGGAGGGTGGGAGGTCAGGGAGAGGGTGGGCCTCTAGTTACTGGGTGGGGCTGGGAGAGGGCTACCAGGAAGGTGGGGGCGCGGAGCTCTGGGCCCCTGTGCTACTGCCTCTGGGAAGACCCCTCTTCCAGACTATCCACCTCCCATCTTGCCCACCCAGGGGCTGCCTTCTCTGATGGCTTCTCCAGTGGCCTCAGCACCACTGTAGCAGTTTTCTGCCACGAGCTGCCCCACGAACTGGGTAGGAATGGCCGGAGTGGAGTGAGGTTGACTCTAGAAAGCAGTGGAACATGGAGGCTGGGGGGTGACATGGGTGAGGGGTGGCCCGGGCTTAACTCCCTGCTGCCCTGTCCCCTCTCTGCACAGGTGACTTCGCCATGCTGCTCCAGGCTGGGCTGCCCTTCCGGCAGCTGCTCCTGCTGAGCCTGGTGTCTGGAGTCCTGGGGCTGGGGGGTGCAGCCCTGGGGGTGGGGCTCAGCCTGGGCCCTGTCCCCCTCACTCCCTGGGTGTTTGGGGTCACTGCCGGGGTCTTCCTCTATGTGGCCCTTGTGGACATGGTGAGGGGTGGGGGGTGCAGAGAAACCAAGGGAAGCGGGCAGGTGTGGAGAGGGGAGTCTCAGCCCCTCTGCCTCCACTGGGAGCCACCAGAAGGGTGGCAGGGTCGGGGTTGGGGGGAACCACTGCCTCACCAGCATCTGAGATGCGGGAGTGTGGAAGAGCTAGCACAGGGTTGGCAGGGGTGGGGTGGGGGGGGCGGGGGTGGGAAGCAGGGGGCTTTTCTGACCCCCTGATGTTCTTTCCTTTCAGCTCCCAGCCCTGCTTCGTCCTCCTGAGCCTCTCCCCCCGCTCCACGTGCTGCTGCAGGGGTTGGGGCTGCTGCTGGGGGGTGCCCTCATGCTCACCATAGCCCTGCTGGAGGAGCAGTTGTGGCCCCTTGTCTCTGATGACTGAGGGGGGCTGGTGGAAAGGCATCCAGGCTGCCCTGCCTTCCCCCCGGCCAGAGGAATGGAGGCGGGACACAGGGCCAGTAGGATCAATAGGATTTTAATAAACAGAACCCATCCCCAAGCCATGACTACGACAGTTGTACTTGCACCAAAACAGCATAGAAAACAGGGATGTGGCAGGAGGAGGGCTCAAAGCAGGTAGGGGGAGGGAGGGCCTGGAGGGTGCAGGACGCTTGGATCTGGTCTGCGGGGGAGAGCTTTGTGCTTCAGCCCAGAGAGGAAGGGGCGAGTTGGGTCGGGACGATGCACCAAGGTCCCCACTTCTCCCTGCTGCCCTCAGCACCCTGGGGATGCAGGCATCCGGGCAGGGCTGCCCTTTATTGCTGCCCACCAGCATTTAACACCCCGCCCCCCACCCCCGACCCCAATGCTAGCACCACAGGTGAATCCAGGACAGGAAGAAGGGCAGGCGGGGAACATTGCTTAGAGAAAGATTCAACTAGAATCCAGTGAATTGTGCTCAGTTCTCTTTACTTCCTACAACCGAGTACATGGGTCACAGGGCGGCGGGCGCAACAGGACATGGGGCGTGCCCCTCGGTGCCCCCAACACACCCCTGCACACAGGATGGTGGTGTCTGCAGCATCACAGGTCATGCAGGGCACGGGGAAGGGGAGGTTCACACACACAGAGACGCCCACAGCGGGTACCAGACGGAGAACACCCCTGAATATACACAGCTGTACACAGGGAACCCCCAGGTCCCCAACCCAACCCTCTCCCCTGTCTTGCCGTCCCCCAGGCAGGAGGAACTGTATTGCTTTGAGAGAGCCACCCTGGGGGCTGCTCTGCCAGGCACCCTCCCCCCCACCCACCCCCATTTTGGCACATCTGCAAGACACGCGGCAGCGAGAGTAGGCACCCTCCCTCCCAGGCTTATGTGGCCGGGAGTTGAGGAAGGGGGCAGGAGATTTCATCCGCCATCTTTCCCCTAGCCCTTCCCAAACCCCTAGCAAACCCACTCCAGCCAGAACCCACCCCACCCCCCAAAACACACACACACAAAGCTGAGCTACCCAGGAATACAGAGGAACAAGGAGATTGTCTGGGACAGGAGCAGAGGCGGGGTAGGGGAGAAAGGACTGGAAGCAGAGACCCCGCCCTGGTGTGGGGTAAGACTGGCACACAGCTACTTTAGTGCAATTGGAGAGGGTGCCCAGAGTGAGGGATGGAGGTGGGAGGGGCGAAGCCAGGCTCCCCAGGGAAAGGGCCTGGCGGGAGTGAGCGAGGGCCCAGGGCAGACCCTCTCAACCCCGCCACCCTCGGCCCTCCCAAACGCAGTGACAGTGTCCCCCTCACACCCAAGTGGGCAACAGCAGCCTCAGTCAGTACCTTCAAGTAATTCATAGAGCAGACCCTCCCCACCCCAGCTTCCTCCCATCTCTGGGATTTGGTCGCTTCTCTAGGGGTTGGGTCGGCAGGAGGGGGTCCCCAAGTCAGACCCTTCCCTCTCTACCTCCCTCTTCCCAGACCACTGGGCTTGGTCCTCAAAGATCCCTCCCCTCAGCTCTTGCCCGATCTGGGTCAAGGCTGAGGGCTGGAGCCACAATTAGATGGGAAGGGGCTGCTTTACTCCTTATCCCTCCTTCAAAGGTAGGGTTCAAACTAGGTGGGTTGGGGCCCCGTACTGGTTTGCCCCGAGAGGAGGGGTTCTGGGCTAGGGTCTGTAAGGCTATTTTCCTTTGCGGCAGGAAGGGGAGGTGGGGGAATGAACACTGGGTGTGGGGAGAGGGTGAGAAATGGCAGAGAGGGAAGGAGGAAGGGGCCACCCTCCGGAGCACAGTCCCCAGAGCCACTCAGACCAAGTCACACTCACATACACAAGATCCCGAGCGTGCCTGCTCCCAGTGCCTCCAGTCTGGCCCCAACGCCCCCTCCCAAGACCCCAACGGAGGTTTGGGGGGGTACACAGCTGCAGAACCGTTCACTCTGGCCCCACGCCTCCCGCCCCACCCCGCCTCTTCTCCCCTCCTAGGTCCGGGGAGTAAGAAGGTGCTCGGGTGGGCAGACAGCGGTGGAAACAGTATTGAGTTTTCCTTTGGTTACATATTGAAGGCAAAGGTGAGCTGGACTTACAGTCAAAACGGATAGGGGTGAGGAAGGAAGAGGGGCCATGGCTGGGGTTGGAGAGGGAGGCAGGCCCTCCTCAGCCCCTCCACCCCAAGGAACACATGTCGAAGTGGGGTGGCAGTCCCTCCGTCTCATCTCTCCCACCCCCCACAGCACCAAACGAAAGGAGAAGCCCCCTCCCCCAGGGGCTGCTCCCCACCCCAACCTGGGCTGTACATTCAGTGGTTTTCAGCAGTCCTATGGCTCAGGGGGCCACGGGGCGGGGGAGGTGGCCCATCAGTCTCGGCTGGACAGTGGCAGTGACCCGGGTCTGTTGGTCCATCCAGGGACCCACAGTTTGTGCCATTTGTTTTTCTGAAGGATAGTACACAACCCTACCAAAGCCACCGCCCAATCAGAAACATCTCCCCAAAAATCAGAAACTAAAAACTGGCTCTTTCCATTTCGCCCTCTGATTCACACATCTGTTTCCCTGTCTCCTACGTAGCCCTCGCTCTGTCCCCTTTGCTGGGACCTGGGGCGGCTCCCAGGGTCCTCACTTAAAATAGGCCTTTTCTCAAAAGTGCTTATTACTTGAAGCAAGTGCTTTAGAGCTGCGGTGGGGAGAGGGGGACAGGGAGAGGGAGGGCGAAGGGAAGGAGAAGATTCCTCCCCGCCCTACCTCCTTAAGATTGGGGGGGGCATTCTGCCTGGTTGATTTCTCCGCACCCGTTTATGTCAAAGAGGTTTAAAACAAAAATCAAAAACTTAACATTAAAATAAATATGCAGTGGCCATGAGAATGGTCAAAATGCTTCAAAAGACACTAGGGGCTGGGGAGCCTGGGGTGGGGTGTGGGATTTCCTTTGGCATAAGGGAGGAGGCTGCCCGGCCTCCCGGCCTCCTCACAGCCACACGAGGAGGACAGAGGACGCCCCATGGCCTGCCCCAGCACTGCTGATGGTGTGCCAAAGGCACTGCAGGGACCAGGCAGTCACCAGAAATCTCATCTAGCAAAACCAAGGGGCTCCTGACAAACACTCGCGTCTTCCTGTCGTCACCAGACACTGATGAAGGAGAACACGACTGCAATCCCGAGAGTCTTCTCCAGAGGACCCATCTCCCTGCGCCCCCTGCCCCCCCCCGCCACCTAATTCCCAGCACCAAAATGAGGGGGTGGGGGTGGAACAGGAAGGAGGAGAGAGAAGTGAAGTCAGGGGCAAGCTCTGCAGAACCAGCAGGACGGGGGCAGGGTGGGGGCTGCAGCCCTTAAGAGAGGTCACGTTGATTGTCGTCTAGGGGAGGACAGGGTGCGCAGGGAGGTGGGCAAGAGGGGCATTGCAAGGCCCTTTGGCTTAGAAAATAAAGATTAAAACTAAAAGCTGCACACTCTTTCTCACCAATAATGGTCATTTGGAAGCTTTGAAATGGTTTAGGAACTGAGGGTTGGGGGAAGCAAGACACAGAGAGGAGGGGTGGGAGGGAAAGGGAGCCAGACAAAAAGAGTAAGGACTGGGATGAACACCCCAGGCTTCGGGAAACCAGCATGAGGTATGGTGAAGGGTGTCTGCGAGGGAGCGGGGAGTCCCTGGGATGTCCCTACTCTCCCCTCAGCCCACCCCAGCAAGGGTGGCCAGACCTGTGGGGGACACAACTGAAAAGGGTGTAAGATTATGAATAAAGCAAGCACGGGTGGGGGAAGGAGACGGAGGGGACTCCCCCACCCCACCCCGGGGGGAGGCCCTGTACTGTGTAAACGAAGCCTGTCCAGTCCTCCAGGGACAATACTGATGGCAGCCAGACTGGGCGAGGATGCACTGGGGTTGGGGGGAGGGCAGGACCTCTATTCAAGTTCTGTGTCTTGGCCCCTGGCTGAGGTATTGAGTTTAAGGAAGGGAACGCTGGGCTAAGGAAGCGGGTCCCACTGTCCAGGAGGCTGAGCTAGGAGATGGATGGACAGGGCGTCTGAAGGGACCAGGGCCAAATTCAATGCTACATTTAGAGAGAAAACTGCCCCCTCCTCACTCCAGCCCAGTTTGGCTTATAGGGTGCAACATCAGGAAATCTCAGCGCAGCCCTTAGCTTGATCCCTTCTCTCCCAGCTGCTGGGAAGGCAGGAACCAAGCCCCAGTAGACGCAGACCTTCCTCCTCTCACTGGAGGAGACGCCTGGGCCCCCGAGCAGCCACGGTCCCTAGTCTGCCCTGCCCCTCCATCTTTGGCTTCAGATCAGGAGTGACTGGGGGCAGTGGGTACTCTTGGACATCACAGAAGGCGGCAGCAGGTGGGGTGGGGTCAGGGCAGAGAGCAACTGTGGGACTGGGGGACACAGGAGGAAGAACAGTCTCTCCCTCCACACACATGCAAACACATGCCTGAAACACAGAGGACAGACTAGGGCTGTGGTTTTGAAATGGACAGGAAATTAATTTGTTTCTTCCCCTAAAGGATAAAATGCTTACTTAAAAATTCATGACAAGCCTCAAAGTCAAGGGAGGGGAGAGCCAGAGAGGGAATGGCCACAGGCTCCACCCTCCCAAAAGAAGTTAAAAGAAAGAAGCGGGGTGGGGGGTGGGTGTTAAAGTGCGTGGTTAGGAGGCCAGGCCAGGAGGGGGCGGAAGGAGGGGAGGGGCAGGCTATGGGGGCAATGCCAGCCCTTGATTTGCATACGAGGAGCCGGGAGAGTGCAGGATTGGGGCCCAGGTACAGTAGTTGCTGCTTCAAGTGTTTTGCATTTGAACTTTAGGGGTGATGGGATACAGAAGTAGGGGAAAAGCTCCAGGCCCCAGTGCTAAATACCCTCCCCCCTCGTCCGCTAGCTGCCCCTGAAGGGGGAGGGGGACACCCCCAGAGTGCTCACACAGTACCAGAAATTAAGGCTTCTCACTGCTGCGGGGATGGAGGGGCCGGCCGAGCAGGGAGGCAGTGATGGGTATGGAAGAGGAGGCGGAGATCTGCCTGGCAGGGGCAGGGGGAAGGGAACTGGGGCGAGTCAGAAGGAAGAGTAAGGGGCAGCTGGCAGCAGAAGGGGAACTGAGAGAGCGGACAGAAGAGAGGGCGCCAGGCAGCAAGCAATCATTTTGGGACACTTGGCAGAAGGGGTTGCCCTGGGGGTACCAAGGGCCTGGGGTGCTCCCTGTTGGTCCCAGACCCCTGCCAGGCCAGGATGGTGTGGCAAAGGGGTGAGCAGCTGCTCCCCAGTGCTTTTTCCCCACTCCACCCCCCCCAACCCAGTCGTGTTCTCCTTTAAAGTGCCCTAAATGTATAGACTTTTTCTAAATAAATAGAATAAGATATCAAGCCACCGGCAGGGGGAGGGACACTGGAGGGGGCTACTCGGAGTAGCAGCCATCTAACCCAATGGCGCCATGCCGCTCCTGGCTGTAGGGACAGGAGGCCCCATGGGGCAGGGCACCGCAGCCACCCACCGTCTTGGCTGCCGCGATGCCGCAGTTCTTGAGCAGGCTGAAGCTGAAAGGACTGACAGCGTCCTTGGGTGGGAAAGGCTTCATGGTGGAAAGGATCAAGGCCAGACAGTCTGCCACATCTTTGTTGGGGGCGCAGGCCAATGCTGGGGTGTGACCTGCGGGGCAAAGGGGAAAACTGAGCCCAGAGTCCTGTATTCCCGGGCCCCCTCCACCCGCCCCGGGCCCTGAGTGCTCTTCTCTGTAGAGGGGAGTTGAGGCAGGCAAGCACCCCATAGGGTCACAATCGGGGGCTATAAGGGCCCCGGGAGGCTGACAGGCAGGCTGTCCAAGTGAGGGGCAAAGAGCAGAGCCTGGGGGACAGGAGGCTGAGGTGTGCGGGAGGTCGTCCTGAGGACCCTGCAGGCTCCACCTAGTTCCGTCAGACTCCCCTCAGAGACTCTAGCGTATCGGTGTTGGGTCCCTGCTCTGAAGAGTTCCCTTGGGAAAAAAATCCAGTTTATTAACCAGCCAGGTTAAGAAGTCACCTCCTGAAGAACGTCCCTGACCCCAGACCCCACCCACCTTCTTCATCCACAGCCAGCACGGTGGCCCCACGACTCAGCAGGGCCTGCACCACAGAGGCTAGGCCATTCCGGGCAGCAATGTGTAGTGGCCTTGGAAGAAAGGAAGAAAAGGGGAGTGTGAAGTCAAGGGGGTGGCAAGCTGCCCTTCCACCCTCAGCCAGAGCAGCCACACTGCCGGGCGAATACTGTGAGTTCCAGACAGCTGGAGCCCCTGGAATGGGCAGCAGCCTCCTTTCCACCTCCCCAGCCCCCACCCCTCAGCCAAGAGCCCCCTACCCCAGGCACTCACATCTGCAGCGCGCTGTTTGTAGCATTGATAAGGCCAAGGTCTTGGGTTTCCGCCAGGATCATGAGGGCACACTTCTCATGGCCCTGAGGGAGGGGGGCAGAGAGTGAGGGCTGGAGAAATGGAAGCCTGACCACAGGAGCTGAGGAGGGTGGCAGGGGTACACAAAGCTGTCCCACCAGGCAGACAGGACAATCCTGACTTCCCCTGAGCCCTCTCACCAGACCCAGGTCTTTCATCAGGCCCTGCCCCATACAGAGACCCCCACCAGCACCACAGACGGTACCTTGCTACAGGCCAAGTGGAGGGCAGTGTTCTTGTTCTCATCTAGCACAGTAAGGTCTGCCTTCCCTCGATACAGCAGAAATTCTACAAGGGAAGGGAGGCAGAGAGGGGTGATGCTCCCTTCCAGAGCTGGGCTAGTCTGGCTCTCCTTGCTCTTGTCTGCACATGTTTTGCATCCCCTCTGCAGAGAGTGAAACATCCAAAGACAAGCCTCCTGCCTCCTAACCCCCACCGGCAGGGTTGACTCATCTCATGAAAACCCAGGGGGAGTACCTCCCATCCACATGGGGCCCCTACACACCCACAGCTGCAGTCTGCCCGTTCTCAGCTGCTGTCATGAGCGCGGTGCGGCCAGTGTGGTCCGTGGCGTTCACCTCGGCTTGGTGCTGCAGCAGCATCCGGAGCCCAGAGACGTTGTCCGCGAAGGCAGCGGCGTGAAGAGGGGTCCTGTGGGGAGGAGTCAGGGCAGAGTGAACCGGGAGACCCTTTCTCCTGAGCAGAGAGGAAGCCAGGGGCAGCGGAGGCGTCTCCCAAGGCTCCTGCCACTCACCGTCCTTTGGCATCTCGGCTGTTCACAATCTTGGCACCCAGAGCTCCCAGCAGCATCTCTGTGGTGCTGTCCTGGTTATTAATACTGGAGGAAGAGGAAGGGTCAGCAGGAGGGGCATGGGGAAACAGACGGTCTGTCCTATGCCCACATCACAGACCCTTGGGTGGAGCTGGGGCTGAGGAAGGGACTTACACTGCACAGTGCAAAGGAGTGAAGGGGTTTCCTTCCAGATATGAAAACGGGCTGTGTTCAAGTAACAACTCCAGACAATCTTCGTGTCCTGAGGACGAGGAGGGAAGAGTGGTGATGGAGAGAAATAACACCACGACCCCTTTCATTGGTCTGTCCCATCTCTTGACACCCCATTCTACTTCCAGATCCAGAGCAACCCACGAGTCCTTGTCTGCCTCCCTCCACCCCCATCTCAGCTGTCCCCACAAAGGCCCCAGAGCCACACCAGTGTAGGAGGCCCAGTGCATGGGCGAGTATCCGCTGTAATCCACCCCGGTATCCAGGGGGTCTGTAGACAGGGCGGCCTGCAGCAGGGTCCGCAGCACTGCGGTGTGGCCACAGGCTGAGGCCAGGTGAATGGGCGTGCGGCCCTTGAAGTCTCGGCACAGCACAAATGCATCGTGGTCCAGCAGGGCAGCCAGGCAGTCCTCACAGCCGGTCACTGCCTGTGGGTGACGCGGGGGTGTCAGTCCTGAGGCTGGCCCAGGAGTAAGAATCACTTCCCGGGCTCCAATCCTTGTCTTTGCAACCATGATTCTAAGTATTGTTTAGTTGCTAAGTCATGTCCCACTCTCTGTGACCCCATGGACTGCAGCATGCCAGGCTTCCCTGTCCTTCACTATCTCACTATCTTCAAACTCAGGTCCATTGGGTTAGTGACACCATCCAATCATCTCATCCTCTGTTGCCCCCTTCTCCTCCTGCCCTCAATCTTTCCCAGCATCAGGGTCTTTTCTAATAATTCTAAGTATTAAGGATCGGCATCTCCTTCCCTGACTCTATGCCATCAGACAAGCAGGATAGTGAGAGTTAACACTGGCCCTCTGCAGTGGGAGACTAAGGAGTCAAACAACCCCATGGGATGAGGAGGAGACAGCTTTAGGGCAGGTGATGGTGGAGAAGGATCGGGCAAGTGGCATCATTATCAAACAGGAGAGGGCCAGCTGGGGACCCTGGGCAGAGTCTGGGCGGTGAGCAGGTGACTACACAGGATCACAGAGCAGGGTAATCAGGAAGATGAACTGTGGGCATCAGATCTTCATCCTGGAACAAGCATGCTAAGGCCCACTAAGACTCCGGCCCACCTACTAGACAATCTGATATCCTACTGTGTGCTCCTGTGTCTGAGCCCTTCTGTGAGCAACCCCACCCTGAAGCCCACTCACCCCGCGGTGGAGGGCGGTGCGGCCCCGGAGGTCAGCAGCGTCAGCCGTGGATCCTTTCTCTAGCAGCAGATGTACGCAGTCCACGTGGCCATTCATGATGGCCAGCATCAGCGGGGTTCTACCGAGGGGGCAGGGAAAGGGTGAGGGCCTGGCAGGGCTGGGAACCCTGCACCCCACCCCCAGCCCACACTCACTGTCCATAGGCATCCATGACATCCGTGATGTCAGCGCGTTCCCCACTGTCGATCAGCAAGTGCAGGGAATCAGTGTGGCCAGAGGCAGCTAGGTGAAGAGGGGGCCTTCAGTGTCAGGCATGGTCGGGGAAGAAGACCAGGTGGAGGGTGGAGGTCATGGGAGGACACGGGGTAGGGAGAAGTCTTGGGGGAGAGTCAGCACTTGAGGTTTGCATCCTCCTTGCCCTACCCTATCTCAACCCCAGTCCCTTCAGGGTTCTGGAGGGAGCTGGGGACCAGTCCCAGAGGAGGCCTGGGGTGGCAAGGGGAGGAAGCAGCCCACAGGGCACCCTTACCAGCAGCATGCAGGGGTGTCCACTTGCGTTTGCGCTCCTTGATGAGGGCAGAGGCGCCGTGGGTCGTTAGCACCTCCACACACTCAGTAGAGCCTCGCTCAGTGGCCAGGAAGAGCGCGGTCCGGCCCTTGTGGTCCCTCACGTCCAGGTTCACCAGCGTCTCAGCCAGTGTCTTCAGGGCTTCACAGTGACCGTTGTAGGCCTGGAGGGGTGTGGGAAATCCATGGATAAAGCTCCAGACATGGCCCCACTCTGCTCTTGGGGCCCACGGGGAGACTCTGGGCAGCAGGCCTCCCCGTGAGCTCCTTGGGCCCCTCTCAGACCACTGCCTGCTTGCCACATCCCCACGAGAAGGCAGAAGCAAGGACGGATTCACACGTGCTGGTACCTGTGAGCCGGCCTGGGGCGGGTGGGGACAGGGAAGGCAAGAGGAAAAGACCTGGGACTCACAGCTAAGTGCAAAGGGCTGACTGGAATGGTGCTCTCTACATCCTCCAGGCAGTTAAAGGACATTTCTAAGAGCTGCAATGGACAGAACAGGAGGTGCTGAGGTTCTGGTATTCCCAAGACATCACCCTTGACTCCACCCACAGCAATCCCCGAAGTCCCTGGATCTAGAGACCACACTGGATTCAACCACCCCTTGGCCTGAGAATCCAGACACAGAAGCAGACTGCGTGCTGGGCCCTGCCCTGCTCCCATTCCCCACACCAGGTCCCACACGTACCAGTTCGAGGTTCTGTCTATTGCCATAGGCGGCTGCATAGTGCACAGCTGTGTAGCCCTGCCTGTCCCGCAGGGAGGGGTCTGCACCGTTATCCAGTAAGAATTCCAAACAGCTGTGGGACAGGAGCAGATGGTGAGGAAGGGACAGGCCTAGCCAGGGAGGGTACAGTTTGGGAGGAGCAGAGGATAGGGCAAAGGAGCCCCTCCAGGCTGAGGTGGCCCACGCTCACCCCTCACTCTTAGGAGGCTAACTCCGGCCCGTTTGACCCAGACCCACCACCTCCAGGTCTGCCCTGAACCACTCTAGCTCCTCGACCCTTTGAATGTGCTCCTAGAGACCCTGGAGCACAACCACAGTTACCAATCTGCTGATTGAAACACTCTTCCCCACCTCCAGGCACACTGACCCTGCCTTCTCCTCCTAGCCCATTGGGAAAAGGCCTGCTTGTCTCACACTCACTCCCAGCACCCTCTTCTGTGCGAGGCCCTCCCCAGCCTTCCCAACAGGTGCCTCCTTCCCTGGCACCACTCTCACAGATCAGTAGCAACTCTACTAGTAGTAATAGTAATACTGCATTTAACATTTACAACGTGTCCAACACCGTTTTGTGTAGTAAGTGTGTGGTAAATCACTTAATCCTCACAATGATCCTTTGAGGTAGATACTGTTCTTATCCCAACTGTGTCTGAGGAAACTGAGGCCCAGAGATTAAGTTACTTGCCAGAAGTCACACAGTTACAAGTTAGGCCTCCCAGATTTTAAATATCTTTTTGTTGTTGTTGTTAGATAAATAAACCCTTTAAAACAGTCATAAAGAAAAATTACAAGGATAATAGAGTTCCCATATATTAGTCACCCAATTTCCTCTATTATTAACATCTTACACTAGAAGGTGTAATCTTGGGGTATTACCCCAAGAATAAGAATCTCGGGGTAATTCATCTTTTATCCTTACCACCTACAACAGTACTTGGTGTACCTATTAAGTAAATACTCATTTAATGCTTGAGGAATAAATGAATTTGTGTTTAGCTTTTCTGATCCTCTCAAGAAGACCATCCATTTCTTGAAGGAAGTATCTCTCCCACTTCTGCCTGTACCCATGGTGCTTGGTCCAGGATTAAACTCAGGGTGTAAGGCAGCAGAAGACAGTGGTGGAGAATAACAGGATGGGAATCTGCCCTGCTGGGGAGGTGCAGCCCAGGGGTCTTCTCTGCTACTCACAAGAAGGCCTCCTTTCTGCGGGACTCCTTCAGGGGCTCATCCTCTTCAGCATCATGGCTGGAAGGTGAGTGGGGCTCTGCCCTGGTAGAGGAGAGTGAGGAAGTCTGGTAGAGTGCTCGGGGAGGAGAGTGGGGCTGAGAAGAACCAAGAGGGCGCCTCACCTCCTGTAGGTGTCGGAGGCGGCAGCATAGTGGAGGGGAGAGCAGCCTTTACAGTCAGCCTCGTTGACGCCGGCCCCGGCAGTCACCAGCGTGACGGCGCACTGGTAGCTGCCGTTGGCGGCTGCATAGTGCAGTGGGGTCCTGGGGAGAAGCAGAGGAGGGTGGAGAAAAGAATCAGGGGCAGGTCCAAATGCAACCAGAGGTGCAGCCATAAGCTGCTTTGTAATGTTCTCCTCCCTCAGTCTCCAACTCCCCACCCTGCCTCCATCACTTCCTCCATCACTTGTCTCTGATTGGGCACCCTCTCTGTATATATACACTCCTGCACAATAACACACCTTCCAAATTTGTCTCTCCTCCTCAAGTCAGCTCCACTGCTCAACAGCAAGTTAAGACATTCAACATTCCTGAAAGGAAGGAGGGTACGGGTTAATGAGAGAAAGCGCTTCAAGGAGAAGCCACAGGCTTCTCCCCAGGGAGAGGCTGAAGGGGGACAGAACTGGACAGCCCTTTCTGCTGCCACTGTTCTCACCGCGAGAGGTGGGGAGCTCTGGGCAGGAGAGAAGGAAGGGTCCAGACTGCTGCCCAGACTCCTTCACTAGGCCTGGGGGAGAAAGAGGGGGATGAGAACTCACCCTCCGGAAGCAGCAGCATGAAGACAGGTACGGCCAAGGTTGTCAGGTGTGTTGATGTCGAACCCAGCTGAAAGCACGTGCTCGTTGCTGAGTGAGGATACGATGCTGTACAGCTGACCTGAGGGGCCAGAACAGCCGCAGGTCCCACCTGAGGGCATGGGCCAGAGCAGGACATGGCCCCTGCTCTCCTGCCCTCCTTCCCACACCCAAACCAGTCAGCTCATACCTGAGGAAAGAAGCTTACGACAACAGTCAGAGAATCCAAAGAGAACAGCTAAGTGCAGGGGAAACATGTCGTGGATGCCGCGCCTGCGAGAAGGGGAGGGACTCAGTCCTCAGTGGGGACCAGCTGCAGCCCCACCACCAGCCTGGGGTCTGAGGCAGCCTAGAAGTGGGGCCGGGGGTCTCTGCACTCACCGGGCGGTATCCGCGCCGTTGGTCATGAGGGTGCTAATGAGCAGCTCGTGTCCGTAGCGAGCGGCCACATGCAGTGGCGTGTTCCCAAATTTGTCGGCGCAATCAATCTCGCTGCCTGAAAGGGGGCAGCGCATGCACACACTGAACTAACCCTTAGGCTTCAGGCCACTCCCACTAATTAGTGAGCCACCATCTGAGGGGGGCTGGGCAGGTGGAGCAGGGCCATTTCCACAAGCGCCTTGCTCCAGAGTGCCAGATGCCTGTCCTGACTGAAGATGGGGTGGGAGGTAAAAGGAAGAAGAGGGGTCTCTAGAGATGAGTTCTCTGAGGAAGGAGAAGAAGAGGTCACAAAGCCTCCCAAGTCCATACCATTCTGGATGAGGATCTGGGAGCGGGTGAAACGGCCGTGAATGGCAGCCATGTGCAGAGGACTCTTCCCTTCTTTGCTCTGTGGAAACACAGCATTTTTTCCCCTAGTGCGAAGCATGGAGCATGCCCTAGTCCCCTTTCGAAAGGACACATCTTTGAAGATAGGCCGACCATAGGGACATCTTCTCAACCCACTTTCTCCTGGGAAGGTCTGGTCAATTCAGGACACAAGCAGATGACTCCCCAGAGAATTATCCAGAGGGGCAGATACAGTCAGCACCCCGAGCCAGGGTCCTCTCCCCCTAGTCCCCGACTCTTCCCTTCAGGCACCTGGTAGTTGACGTCCGCCCCGTTATTGACCAGCAGCTCCAAACACAGCGCGCCATTGGTGGAGACTGCAGCCACGTGCAGCGGCGTGAAGCCCTTGTCGTTCGGCTGGTTGACATTGGCTCCTGCATTCACCAGCTCGATAGCCACAGCATCCTGGCCCAGGTAGCAGGCGATGTGCAAAGCTGTGTTTCCAAAAGCGTTGGGCTCATCAATCTGGATTTCCAGGGGTGAGGGTCAGGGGATAAGGGAGGTATCAGTTTAAACAAAGTGGAAGCCGGCACAGAGCCTAAAGAGTCCCAGAAATCCAACAATGGCCTCAGACTCCTAAGGTTCCCAACCCAGAGACTGAAGGCACTTCTGCTTAAGACAAGCATTATTCAGATCCTCTCACCACATCCCCCCAACTCCCCAAACCACAACAGGAACCCCAGCACCCTCCCATCTCCCGAAGAGATTCTGAACTCCAGCTCCCTGGCCTCACCCCGAATCCCCGCCATGCTCTGCACCCTGACCTCAGCCCCCATCCGGAGCAGGTACTTCACCACTTCAATCTGGCCACTGGCAGCAGCTGTATGGAGCAGCCCATAGCCCTTGCGGTCCTTGCAGCCGAGGTCTGCGCCCCGTGCCACCAGCAGTTTCAGGACCTCCAAATGCCCTGGGAAGGGAGTGCATGCTCTCAAGGACATGGAGGGTGAGTACCTCCAAAGGCTGCAACCCTACATCCCTGCCCGAGGAACCCCAAATCCTGCTCATCCCGATTCTCCTCTCACCTAGAAAAGCTGCCCAGTGCAGAGGCTGCCGCTCCTTTTTGTCACAAACATTCAAGCTGGCTCCCTTATTGAGGAGCAGGTTCACCGTCTGTAGCAGGACAGCAAAGACACCTATTCAGAGCCAGCTTCCTGTCTTCAGTGTACCTAAGAGCACCTGAAAAGGCTGAGGCAGCCCAATGTTTCTGTTCTTGGGCAGAACAGAGAACTAGGGGGAATGGAGAAAGCAGACACTAAGGAGAACCCAGATAGAAGTGGAAATCTGAGGTAAACTCAAGAGAGTCTCTTCAGGTGATCTGGTGGTTTTTGAATTCATTCGAAGTCTTCTAAATGTGCTGAAGGACATGGACTCTCCCTTCAGAAAAAGGCACGCAGGCAAACATTTTCCATGCAGCTTCAGAGGTTTTATCACCCTCTTGAGGTCCAAGTCAAGAATTCCCCTCTAACCCAACCATTCATTTGATGCTTGAGCCCAAGTATTTATATAATCATCTGGGCTGCTGTTCCCCAGGCCTAATGGCCTGGAAGCAGGGGAAGGGGAGCGGGAAGGGAAGGAAAAAGGCAGGAAGCTGGGCATGGCCTGCAGTGGTCCTCACCTCCAGATGCCCGCTATGCACTGCATGGTGCAGGGCACTGCGCCCGCTCCTGTCAGCCACGTTGAGGCTACTCAGTAGGGGTGCCAGAGCCTCAGCACACTTGGTGGCCCGGTTGGCAGCAGCCACGTGCAATGGTGTCTGCCACAGCTTGTCCCGGGCATTCACATCTGCTGAATGTGCCAGCAGCAGTCCCAGCACCTTCTGTGGAGGGGTGGAGGATAAAAGAGAAGACAGAGGGGGAGCAGGAGGTAAACCAATAGGAGATGGAGGGGAGAACTGGTCAGCACAGAACACATGTTCCCCTCTCCCCACTACCCCAGCACAGAGTTACTCTCATTTTTCCAACACAGTGAGCTTTTCAATACCCACTTTCCATCTTCTGGATTTTCTTCGAGCTTAAAATCTTCCCTAACTTGCTGAGGAAAACACAGAACTCTTCCTCAAGTCAACTGGTATCGCTTCCCAACCCATACCCTGAAAATCTTCACCCACACATACAGCCACTACCGAGCAGATCCCCACACAGAGGCTCCTGACCTCCCACCACTTTTAGGAAAGATAAATGCTCCCACTACATTAATGCCCTGAATACCCCCTTCTATCCTTCCATAGACATCAAAATCATCTCCATTACCTAGGTAAGCAGATACTGGCTCCTCTAGGAGAGGAGCTAAAATGCCCCTCCTGTTCACCACCCACCCCATTCCCATTCCCTAGTAGCTGGAGCCAGGGGGAGTGACTGCCAAGCCAAGAGGAAGGTCATCTTTTCCCGCTCTTCAGGGTTGAGGGGCCCAACTGATGAGGTATGTTTGATCCTTGCACTGTCAACTTCCAGGCTACCTAAGGGCTAGGGATGTCACAAACCACTCCCTCCCAACCCCCGCCCCTCAAGCACAAGGAAAGAAATCTTAGTGCCCAGAGGGGGGTCAGACTCCAAGGTGGCCCCCCTGGGAGGGATGAGTCACTCAGGCCTGGCAGCAGGGCCCCCTGCAGTCTGCCAGCCCAGTGTTAAGCTCTCCCCTGACGTCACATCAGCTGGCAACACTCAGCCCCCACCCCGCCTTACCAGCCAGTTCCAGGGGTAGGAGGGAGGGGCCAAGGTCTGGTCTCCTCCCAACCTGGGGGTAGACTATAACCTGTGGGGCAGCGGACTAAGGCTCTCCAACCCTTGTCATCCTCCTTTAACCAACTCATCCCCTTCGGAAGGGAGAAAGGAGCGGGGAGGCCAGTACCTCATTTCGGGAGGCAGCAGCACGATGAAGAGGGGTCAGCCACAGTGTGTCCTTAGCGTTGACATTAGCACCTGTGGGACGCAATACATTCTTTTGGTGGGAGTTGGAGAGCAGGTGGGGAAGAAAAGCCAGAATCAGGCCAGGAAATCTAGATGGAGACAGAACCTCGCCTGGACCCAGCTGGACCATCCTTGGATACAACAAATAGGCTCCTCCCTCGGTCCCTCCCTGGGCACCACACCTTCCAGCTCCCCACTTTCACCTGACATCAGTAGCAACTGGAGGATGGGGACATCGCCTACGTAGGCAGCAGCATGCAGTGGGGTTCGCCTCTCTTGGTCCTGGTAAGGCAGAGAAGAGGAGCGGCTATGGGGGTGAACTACCCAGGACCCCAAGTCTTAATGCTCCAGGCCTTTCCCCACAACCTCTTCGCACAGGTTCTGTGGCCTCTTAAACCCCAATCCTAGGTCAAAGCCAGGACCTAGGAGGGTGGAGTCAGGGGGTCGGGGCCACCGGCAGCGAAGCAACCTCCTTCTTCCAGGAGGGGTGGGGGCGCTGCAGACACGGATGGTTCAGAAGAGAACACCGTTTCTGGGCATCCTCAGCCCTACTGGTCTGTGCTCCAAGCCTGCCCTGCTCTTCATCCCCAATGTACAGCAGTCGCCCATCCCAGGGTGGAAAGAGCTGCGGCCTCCCCCGAGCCGAACAGACACGGAGCCGCCCCACGCGTGGGGAGGGGTCCTGAACGCCAGGGCCCAGATTACCGGTTCGCCATCCTCCCTGATCTCAACTCACCAGCACATTGATGTTCTCCTTCTGCGAGAGGAGAGAACGCACTTCCTCCACATCTCGGCTAAAGATGGCCTGGACCAGGGGCGGCTGCAGGGAGAACCGGCGTTCAGGGAGCGGGCCGGAGCGGAACCGGGGAGGGGGGCGGGGGACACCGGGTTTGAGATGGGGGGGGGGGGGCGACGCCGGAGGGGCTTCGCTCTGGGGTCCTGGCTGCAGGGGGCTTCCACGGTGTCTCCGCCGGTCGCCAGGCCCCCAAGGACACCGGCTCGGTTGAGGGGAGCGTGGCGTGGGGCGGGGCGGGAGCCCCGGGCTCGGGCCCAGCCTAGGCCGCACATCCCCGGGCTCGCGTGGCGGCGGTGTCGGGCCCTGGAAGGAGGAAGCGAGCGAGGGCAGGAGGGCTGACCTGGTCCGTGATGCTGAGGATCCCCATGGCCCGGCCCGGGCTCCGTCCGCATCGAGCTCCCGGCGGCGGCGGCGGCGGCTCCACCGGGGACACGGGGCGGCCCAGGCGGCGGCTGCGGCGGCGGCTGCGGGGAGAGCGCAGCCCCGCCTACCGGGGGGAGGGCGAGCGGGAGCCCGCAGCGCTCCCTGGCGGCCGTCGGGGGCCCGGCCTCAGGGCGCTTGCCGCGCAGGCTGCCCCAGGCCGCGGCGCCCTCCGCCCTTCTCCAGCGGTCCCAGCGCCCTGGGCACCCCCCATCTCGCGCCCTGGTTCCCCAGCTCCTCAGGCCGGCCGCGCCGGGCTCTTAGCTCCACTCTGAAGCCCACGGGGGATGCTCCACAAAATCCTAGCGGCAATTCGAGCCTCGGCCCTCCTGCGTTGCCTTCCAAACTGAGGACCAAATGGCGGGCCAGATCTCACTCAGCCCACAATGCCTCCTCTGAGCGAACGCCTCCAGTCCGCGATCACACAACTCAACATTCCCCACTGACTTGGGGAAGCAGGGCGTGGAGATCTGGGGGTTATATATGGCAATAGTCCCAGAGGCAGGGAAGGCGCGTATCTCCGCTGGCGGTGACAAGAGTTGGGTAGAAAGGAAAGAGCAAAAGTGCCCAAACTGCAGAGGAGGGGGAAAAAAAAACAACCCTCAATTTAGCTGCAGAAAAACCCCCCAGAGAGGATAAGATAGCTAGCTGGCAACTGAAGGACTCCAAGCCCAACAGAAGGGGGCTTTTCCATTGCCTACTCTATTGCTAGGTTAAGGTGGTAGGGTGGCTACATTTTAAAAGACTCATCAGTTTCTCCCCAAAAAAAAGGGTCGAGGTACTTCTCCACTGGAGAGACCAGGCTAATCAGGCAAGATCTAGATGGAGGTTGACTTACCAAAAAGGCAAAAAGAGAGAAGAAAAGTAGATATTGAAGAATTTATATACAATTTATAAAACATGATTCAGTGTCCTGTGCAGAGCTCAGCAACTCAATATATGCAATCTGAGGAACACACTTAGAAAAAAGAAGCATAGCACGTTGCCCACCCTGTCAAGACAGAGGCATAAAAGCCCTCCTTTGCCTTCCGACAATCTATGACCCTCATCATTTTCATTATCTTGATCCCTTGAAAAATACACAAGTGCCAGTGGTTTTTCTTGGAGAGAAAAACTGGGGAACAGGGAATAAGGAGTGAGAGAGAAATTTACCTATCAGTATATACCTTTAATTTAAAAAAATTTTTACCATTTTGAAAACAAAATTCAGTTTTACTGAAAACTTACCTCTTCCAGGAAGTCTTCCCTGGTTAACAGTTTCTTTTAGTTTTGACAGGTCTCCTTAACACTTCTATACTTAGTTTACACTGTCACAATCAGGTTGTTGTTTCAGGCGGGGTTTTTTTTTTCCACTTGTAAAAATTGAGATATAGTTGATGCACAATATTATATGTTGCAGATGTACAACACAGTGATTCACATTTTTAAGGTTATACTTCATTTATAGTTATTATAAAATACTGGCTATATTCTCTATATTGCAGTCACAATCAAGTTTAAATTGCACATCTTTATTGTTTTATTTCACCTTACATCTTTGACATACAGGAATCCAGTGTTTCAGAAGGGATTTTAAGCTCCTTCTTAGCCAGAGTCTTCCAACATTGGACTGTATATTGGTTTTCTTTTCTATGAAAAAAGGATGTTCAAGGAGAGAAGTAATAGGAACAGACACTTAATGCTTGATGATGATGAAGATGAGGCTGAAGAAGTAGAAACTGAAGGTAGCTTGGAATCTGATGGATAGGGGTGTTGGGACATGTTGATTTATCTATTAGCTTTGACAGACCTTCCAGGAAGGGCTAAGCTATGGCCCAGAGGATGGGGAGGAGGGGACTACATGGCCTCCATTGCCCAAAATAGCTTTTGGTAACCTGAGGAATTGGAGTCAGAGGTTGAACTGGGGTCACGTGCCTGGTTCTGGCTCCTGAGTGGAAGTGAACAAGGGAGTTTACGCCAGCCAGGTCCTCTGGGCAGCTGGAAGGAGGAGGAAGGGCTAGAAGAGTTATTTTTAATATTATTCAGAGCACAGAAAGAGGATTTCCCAATAGGGAAAAAAGGATATGATGTAGGTAACACAGTTACTTCCAGGGCTCAAGGAGATGCAAGGCGTGGGGATAAGGAGGCCGGAAGTGGTCCTAAAGTCCTCTTACACAAACTGTCCTTCTGGAGTACACTGATGCTACTACTGCTGCTAAGTCGCTTCAGTAGTGTCTGACTCTGTGCGACCCCATAGACGGCAGCCCACCAGGCTCCGCTGTCCCTGGGATTCTCCGGGCAAAGAACACTGGAGTGGGTTGCCATTTCCTTATCCAATGAATGAAAGTGAAGTTGCTCAGTCCTGTCCGACTCTTAGCCTGCAGACTGCAGCCTACCAAGCTCCTCCATCCATGGGATTTTCCAGGCAAGAGTACTGGAGTGGGGTACCATTGCCTTCTCCCTCTGGAGTACACTACTGTATTCATATTTGGATAACTAAGCAGATGCCTGCCTGTCTTTAAGCCTCGATTTTCATTCTAACAAACGTTTGCTGAGGCTTCACCATTGAATTCAGCCCTGTACTAACTGGTTTGGAGGTAGAAACTTAGAAGTAATGGTTTCAGGATTTCCCTGGTGGGCAGTGGTTGGGACTCCATGCTTTTACTACCAAGGGCGAGAACTAAGATCCCACAAGCCTTGAGGTGCTGCCAAAAAACAGAAAAATATATGTAATAGTAGGGTTTTTTTTTTTTTAAGTAACAGTGTCTATTTTTGTGTTTATAAGTTAGAAAAACATATACATGAACATGAAACAATTAGAGAATATAGAATTCAATCTACTTTATGTGGCATTATGTGTTCACAATAATGTTGAGAGATGGATTCAGTCAAGAGGGTCTTCCTGGAGGAAGTGTGTTTTGTCAGTACTTGAAGGAAGTTATTGATGTAGAATGACAGGGAAATGGAAGGAAACTGGTTGTTTCAAGTACAAGGGATGAACTAGGAAGAGTTTAAATGGCAATAATTACCTAATCTAATTAGTAGGGGGGACAGCAAGCAAATTGGCTTGGCAGGCCTGTTATACCTCCTTGGGGATTCTGTAGCAGTTAACTCCGTTAAGGCATAGTGTTAATGAGGTCACAGTTTACTTATGTATCCCAGTTAATTTGTCTTTTATCTGACCAGATCCTTACCCGCCACTCTACACAGCTGTCTCACATGTGTAAGCCCTTAGTCAGAGGGGGTGGACAAGAGAGTTGGGTTGGAAAGAGTAAGTAAATTTGTTCCTCAAGATCACATACCCTTTTGAGAATGGCTCCCCATGACCATCTTCAAACTGGAAGAACATATTGTGTCTTGTTGGCAGGGAGGGTTCTGAGGGGGAAAGAAGAAATGTTAAAAAAGAAAAAGAAATGAGATCATTCCACAATTGGGACTTCATGTGTATATAATACAAAGTACGGATTGAAATGCCTTCCTTGAAAAATGGCAAATGTAAGCCACAGTTCAAGGGAGGACCCCACTTCATGAAATCCAGACAAAATGGCCCAAACTTTAAAAAATCAATCCATATCCACCGAAATCTCCCAAATAAATGCCAATCTCAAACCGTGGGGAAAGTTGGAAGGTTTGTATCTGTTTTCAGGGCCTTGTTTCTGGACAAGCTGTCTCTCTTCCCTTCCAGTTACAGCAAGTCCCCTACATAAAAATGAGTTCCGTTTTGAGAGCATGTTTGTAAGTCCAACTTGTTTGTAAATCCAACAAAGTTAGTCTAGGTACTCAACTAACACAACCAGCTATATAGTACTGTATGGAAACAGGTTTATAATACTTTTCACACAAATAAAACAAAAAACAAACAAAAAATAAAAGATTTTTAATCTTACAGTAAAATATCTTGAAAAGTAAAGTAGTACAATACAACAGCTGGCATACCAGGGCTGGCATCATCGAGTGAACAAGCAAGAAGAGTTACTGACTGGAGGAGGCAGAGGAGGTGAGAGATGGTAGAGCTGAATGGTCATCAGCAACTGGAGATGAGGGCAAGCTGCAATTTCACTCCTGCCTGACATTGGTGGTACAAGTTCTGGTTCCTTGCTGAAGTCAATTCTATCTACCTTCGGGAAAAAATGATCCAGTGATGACCAGGTAGTAGCTCGTTTTTTTTTTTTTTTCTCATCATACATGACTCAGTAGCACTGGACTGCATTCTGAATGGCTGCTGCAACCTTCGTGTACCATTCTACATTCAGGTCCTGCACCTCAAAACTAACAGTGCCTCCTCAGATAAAGAAAATCCCCTTGCTGCTTCCTGCATTGTGAATCTCTGGTTCTTCAGTTACTCCTTCCCCTTGTCACTCCATTCTCTCAATTATTTTCACTTTTGTTTCCATCGCAATCCCTTGGTGCTTCTTAGCAGTACCAGCTACATCACCACCACTTTCGCAGTTGGTTATGGACATCCTGGGCTTGAAATAAAGATACTCTACTGTTGTCCTCTTTGCAGTACTGTCGAGTACACAAAAGCACAACCACTTATAGAGGATGCATGCACATGACCGCGTACACCAGACACACGAACTACCTGATGTTATTGGAAGTGTGCACGCACATCTGCATCTTTGAAAGTTCACAACCTGAAGGTTTGTATGTAGTGGACTCACTGCAGATCCTAAGGGCAACACCATCATTAATCATTTCATTCTTCCACCCTCAACCCCAGGACCGTATGGTGTGTGCTCAGTCGCTCAGTCATGTCCGACTCTTTGTGACCCCATGTATTGTAGCCCACCAGGCTCCTCTGTCCATGGAATTTTCCAAGCAAGAATACTGGAGTGGGTTGCCATTTTCCTCCTCCAGGCGATCTGCCCAGCCCAGGGATCAAACCCATGTCTCTTCCGTCTCCTGCAATGGCAGGTGGATTCTTTACCACTGCACCATCTGGGAAGCACCAACAACACCACACTACTCAGATAAAGATTTCCTGAATGTGGAGAACATGACTAAAGATTTATGCTCTCAAGACTAAAGCAGAGAGGGGGGTTGCACTGTAATAGTGTAAACATCTTTTTTTTTTTTTAGTGTAAACATCTTTAAGTGCAATAGCAGATACCACTGTTCTTAAAGTGTCCTTCCTTTACTCCACTGTGGGAGAATTGCAAGGGCTCTTGTACCCACCTAGATCTAGTCTCTAATTGTTGATTTCTCTCTCTTTTTCATCTGTTCTCCCCACTTTTATCGACACTTTTTCTACCCTTGTAGTATGACTGAAAGCAGTGTAGTGACATTTCCTGGCCCATGAGGTCTCACTTCTATCAAATGCACACTTTTCCAGGCAAAGATGGTTCTCTATCTACCATAAAAATAAGTCTGGTTCTTCTCACTTCCACTGCTTTCTATAATTATTAAGAGAAAATGATGCAAAGTCTTAGCCCAGATCTTGGAACATTAATTTTCTGTCTCAAAGCACTGCACTATGCGCTATGCTGGCTCTAAAGATGAATGGAACTTCTAACTATAAACAAGGCAAAATATAGTACAGGCTCTAAGAGACGTGCAGAAGACCGAGGGTATCTGCTGTTGATACGGCCACTAAGCCACCTCTGTGCTTATGTATCAGGCCCGTGATCAGACCCCGCAAGTAGTTTGCCTGTTGACCTCGCCCCACCGGGCCATGTCTGCAGCTTCTCAAATACCCACTCCAGCGCCCTCGCCCTTTCTCGCCAGAGGTGTGAAACTACATCTCCCGACAGGCCGCGTGGTCCCCTTCCTTTCCCCCCTCTCCCGGTCCCGAGCCATGGCAACGGCGTGACGTGAGGGTACTGGGAGCTGCGGGAGCGGCTTCAGTTCTAAGCTATCCAGCCGCCCGGGCGGGAGCTGGGCGAGAACAGCCATCGCCCCGCGCCGCCCCTGCCCTCGCCGGCCCTGAATCCGCCCGACTGCTAACCCTCCGCTCTCCCTCTGGAGTGAGGAGGGCGCGGCCGCTATCAGAGCAGAGAGGGCAAGGGAGGGTCGCGCGCATGGCCTCAGCGGGCGCGCGGCGACTCCCTGCCGGGACGCGCGCCGCGGCCCGGGGCTGCTGCGGCCTCTCCTTGCGCCCGGCTCCGCCCCCGGGCCCTCCGCGACCGCTGGGACCAATGAGGTGAGAGGGAGGTGCGGGCGTCCGCGCTGGAGCTGAGGGGGTCACCCAGGACCCCGAAGTTCCGGGGTGGAGAGTTGCAACTCTGGCTGCAAGCGCGGTGGGAGGGCGGCGGTGGTCATACCCTGGGGTATAATGTGTTGCTTTGGGGAAATGCTTTTGCAAATTATTGGCGAGGCAGTCCCCGAGGTGAGTGCCCAACCACATCTTGCCGGTCGCGGGTGCCTTGGCATCCGCCGGCTTGCGAGGCCCCGGGGGCTGTGAGGCATCCCGAGAGTCCTTGCTTTCAGCAGTAGCGTAGCCTCCAGTCAAAGGCAACTGGAGCTTCGCACGCACCCCTCTTTTTCCCATCTCCTCCCTCGGCACTGTCCTCAGCCGCCCTCGACCTTTCGCACTCGTGACTGCCTGGCCGGGGAGCCTGGCGGGCTGCAGCAGGTGCTAGGGGAAAAGCTGGTTTGGACGACCTTCCTTCTGGGATGCGCCCCTCTTCTTCTGCACCTGAGAATGATTGAGGACCACAAGGAAAGAATCTTGACACTGTCTCTCCTTTCCTTTTGGCCTTAGATTTCCGATCTCCTGCAGCTTCTTCTTGCCCCGGGCTCCCCAGGTCTTGGCGAATGAGTCTGGCTTACCTCCCAGCCGTTCCTTCATGGGCTTTGCTGCCCCCTTCACCAACAAGCGAAAGGCTTACTCTGAGCGTCGGATCATGGGGTGAGCATGCTCTCCTGTCCAGTATCCCTCCACATTCCTTTTCCCGACAAACAAAACACCATGTCCAGGGTAGAATGTAAGAGTAGCCATAGTGGGCAAGATTCATCCCTGGCCATCCCACTGTCCCCAGTGGTATTACTGATCCTTTACCCTCCTTTGGCAGCCTCCCAACCTCAGTCCCCCTCTTCTTGGTTGCTGTGCAGGTACATTGTGAAACGTGACTAGAGTTGGACAATAACATAAGACAATAGGGTATTATTTCTTTACTGACCTGACTTTAGGTATTCTGAGCAAATATGAGTTAACACTTATTGAACACTTAACTACTGCTAGCAGTTAGGCTGTTTAGGTGTTTTATCACAGATTTTCCCATTTGATCCTCTAAACAAACTTATGAATCAGTTACTACTATTATGATTTGCAGAGAAGATAAATGGAGACAATAATTTTCCTAGGGCCGCTTTGTCAAAAAGTTACAGAGCTAGGATCTGCGTCCCTGTGTGAATCACCAGTCATCCCAGTTCTCCAGACATGACCCTTTTAAGGATCAAAATAGATAGTAAATGCAAAAACACTCTCTAAATGGCAAGACTTGAGATGCATTAACATCATGGAAATCTGGACATTTGCTTTTGCAAAATCATTCATGGGGGCTTATTTGGGATCTCTAGTTCCTGAAGGTACATGATTGGTGGGCAAAGGTATGAGGGGAGGGTGCCTACGGCAAGGAGGAACCTGAGCCAACTGGCAGCTTCTTGGCCTCTGTGACTCCTTCCCCTAGGTACTCAATGCAGGAGATGTACGAGGTGGTAGCCAATGTCCAGGAGTATCGTGAGTTTGTGCCCTGGTGTAAGAAGTCTTTGGTGGTATCCAGCCGCAAAGGTCACTTGAAGGCCCAGTTGGAGGTTGGCTTTCCACCTGTTGTGGAACGTTACACTTCTGCTGTTTCCATGGTCAAACCTCATATGGTCAAGGTGAGGCCTGGTTGGGAGTGATTGATCAGGATCTTTTTTTCTGTGTTCTGTGGCATTTTTACATTTAAGGGCTATTTTGGCTTTCCTTATGATTTTTCTATCTCCATGTGTCAGATATTTCCAATATTTGAAGGGAAGGAAAATGGCTTTCAATTCCTTCGTACAGCTTCCTACATCTGATGTAGGTCTCATTCCATTGTAATATTCTTTAACTACCTGTCTTGTTCTAGGCTGTTTGCACTGATGGCAAGCTCTTCAACCACTTAGAGACCATTTGGCGATTCAGCCCTGGAATTCCTGCCTATCCTCGAACTTGCACTGTGGACTTTTCGGTGAGTCAGGAGGCTACATAGGGCTACAACTGGGTTGTAGGGGCTGAGCCGAGGTACTATGACAGTTACTTCCCAAGTCAATTACACTCTCCACAGGGGTCAGCTTGTATCACACTTGTACTTTGTACTCAGTCCTAGGGCTTTTGAGGAGATCTAAGGAATAGGAGTTGGGGGGAGGAAAAGGCACTGAATAGTAAGTACCCTTGCATTTGGTCAGGGACTATCCAACATGGTTTTGAAGAGTTTCTGACTGTCTCTTACCATTCCCAGATTTCCTTTGAATTTCGCTCTCTGCTGCACTCCCAGCTGGCCACCATCTTTTTTGATGAGGTTGTCAAAAAGAATGTCGCTGCCTTCGAGCGCCGGGCAGCAACCAAGTTTGGTCCAGAAACAGCCGTCCCCCGTGAACTGATGTTTCATGAGGTGCACCAGGCTTGAGGCAAAGGATTATTCCCTAGCCTCGCTTCTCCCCCCACTCCTCACCCAATTTTCTTATTTATTTGGCTCCTGTTCCAATCTGAGAGAAGAGTCCATGTTCGTATTACTGTTCTCCCTCTGAAATCCCCCAAAATTGGGCTCTGAGCTGGCTAGAAATGCTGGGGGAAAGAAAAGGCAAGGAGGCATGGAAAGGAGATATGCTCAGGAAAGGGTCAGGGTTATCCTGAGAGCACCATATGCCTGAAGCCTGCCACCTTCTCACACTGAATTATAGTCGGGGCTGTGCGGTCATCTCTGAGCTCTTGTCAAGGTGCCTTAGTGTCTGACCAGGGGAAGAAAGCTTTTCTTAGGACTGAAGAAATTGAACTCTTTGTTCTGACACAGAGCTACTGGGTGGTCAATAACCTTGCCTACCTGAAATGCCTCAGGAGATGCCTGAGATCTGGCCCCAGCTTGAAATCCCTATGACCTTACTTCCATGCTGCCTGGCTAGTGGAGAGCAAGGGACTTTCTCAGCCATCAGTGCCACAGGGGCAAGGAGCAAAAGAGCACTGAACAGTTGTACTCCTGGGCTGTCTTCTACTTGGCCTGAGTTTTTATAAAATTTCAATAAATTAATTGTGACAGTGTGAATCTGGCTTTTTCATATTGCTTCTTGGGGGAATAATGTAGATATAGCAGAGCAGAAGAAAGTTATGGCTTCCTTTCCTAGGGGAGCAAAGGTGCAAGAAGGGCTCTTGGACATAGCGTCCCTGCTAACTATAGTAGCACATTCTACAAGCCAGGACCTAGTACCCACTCCCTTGCCTATTTATAGACTTTTTCAGAAGGTCAGTTGCAGCAGGAGTCTCAGGACAGAGTAATCTGGTCTCAGAC
Organism: Bos indicus; assembly: GCF_029378745.1. Lineage (NCBI taxonomy): Eukaryota > Metazoa > Chordata > Mammalia > Artiodactyla > Bovidae > Bos > Bos indicus. Next base: position 57,166,546 of record NC_091764.1, on the reverse strand, counting down.
CTCCCATATAATTGATGCCCTCCAGACCACCTCTTATTCTGGGGGATCTGTAAGGGAGGCAGCAAAGAAGGATCGGCATTCCACAAAGCTCCAGAGCCCTCTGGAGGGTCAGATCTGGAGTCAGCTGTCCTACCCTAACTGCCCTTGGTATAGTTTCCTTTCACCCACTGGGCTGGACCAGCTTCCTTGGATTAGTCACCTAAGCAGTTGTGAGGTCTCTAGTCCTTGAGTGTTCTACTTTACAACAGATTTAGGAAGGATGGAGGCTAAAGGTCAAGGACTTCTAACCATTAAGACAGCAGCAATCTTCTTTGGAAATCTCACAGGGAACCTGTCTTCTGATTAGGGTAAGTGAGTGCCAAACATGCCTAAAAAGAGATGCACAGGATAACGTATAACCTACTAAGTGTAGGATCTTGCTAGCCAGACTGCTTACCTCAGAATGGAGACTCTTCCAGGCCTCATTTAATAGGCTCAAACATTGTTAATAAAAACATTTATTTTGCATTTTATACAGAACAACCTGAAGTCTGCATCATGACAGTTACCCAAGGGTTTACAGACAGTATTATCCATCTCAACAGCATGGTTCTGGGGATTAGGGATCCACACAAACACAGGCAGGAGTTGCAAGGGAGGAAGGGGGGCACAGCAGGAGTGTATTTTTAATCCTTTCTTAAAAAGGCAGTAGAACCTTCTGAGTCACTTGAAACCTGTGCATATGGGGATTCTAAAACAAACAGTGTACTGTGAGCTCTTGGGGAAGCGACAGGATAAGAACCTTGATAAATAAAGGGATATTGGCTTGTGGCAGGGGATGAGGAGGGAGGTTTACTATGTTTAATGTCCTCAGCCCCAGCACCTGATAGTCAAAGGAGACCATGTCCAATCTTAAAAATCATTTCCCTGTTCAGAAAGAGGTACTAGTACTCCTGGGATCAGGCCATGAAGATATCATGCTGGTCTTTCCTAAGTCCCTGTTCTATAGCCCATAGCATATTAAAGGGGAAAAAAAAAAGGTCAGAGGGTAGTGGTTTGTGTTCCAAGGAAGTAAAAACTTAGTTCACATTAAGCACTGATAAAGCCAAATAACTAGGAAAGACCACATAGTAGACAGTGCTGTATATACCTGCTGAAAAGAGGTCTCTAGGAAGGACCAAGACAGGAAGGTCCACAGCAACCTTGGCTTGAGGTGCAGCAGGTATAGAAAATCTGGAAAGAGGTGAGTATTCAAGTAATGGGGAATAGAACACTCCTAGATCTTAATTTTAATAGGATAATTTTAAAAAAGAAAAATAAAAACCAAATATTGGTTGCCAGTCAACAACAAATACCATGGCCTTTATGATCATCTGGTAGCTTAACCAAAAAAAAAAAAAAAGGCCACAGCATCACCCAATAGATCTTGCTAGGAAGTGTCTGTGTGCATGGGAGAAGTTAATGGGGCTTAGTACAGCTGACAATCCAACATGATTCCTATGGAAACAGAAGGGGTAGAGTCCTGGTTTGCTGGCCTATTAAAGGGTGGACAGAGTAGAACCAAAAGTTCTGAAGTGATGGCAAATTCTCTGCAACCAGCAAATTCTCTGCAATGACCTAGGGAAAGAAGAGCCAGATTCCCACTCTGAAGATGGGGGTGAGGTGAAACCTAACCCACACTACATGCATTAGTCCTGGTCATCCTACAGTTGGTGGGCAACTCACACCAGGCAGGGGAAAGGAGCTGGTCAGGGAAGAACGGGTTACTTTTCTTCTTTTAAAAATCTTAATTTATATTTTAACCTCAGACTTATCATCAGTACCTCAATACAATTTAATCTTAAGTCTTTAAAAGCCCCAAAACAAAGGTATACTTTTTTTTTTAAAGATCCCTCACTCTCTGGTGGATAGTTTCCTCCCCATCTTCAGTTTCACCCTGACTTAGAGTCCACAAACTTCATCAGACCATCTGTGCTCATGGACTTGGGTCTTTCTAGAGGGAAGCCTAGGGCTCGGCTCCAAATGAGCTGTGCTAATACACCTAGTGCCCGTGATACCCCAAACAGGACTGTGTAGTAATTCATCTCCGTCATGCCGTAGTACTGTAAGGTAAAAGAGAAAAAAGTTGTGTTAAAGGCCCACAGGTAGTTGCATGTACAAGTCCAGGGTGATTAAAAGCCTTAACCCAATTAGCCTTAAATAGAAATGACTGGGAAAAGTATAGCAACTGCATTCTGAAAGGAAATCATCATCCCTTCCCTCCAGCCCACATGTTCTACACCACAGGCAACTTTATCAACAGGGTTAAGGAAGGAGGTGAGAGCCCTGGCTCTGACTAGGGAGTTGATTTTGTGCATGGCAGAGAACAGTAGGGTATGGTATAAATTAGAGGAAAGCAGGACTCACCTGGAGCAGCACCCCGCTGTGAGCATCTACATTGGGCCACGGATTCTTTGCCTTGCCCTGCTCTAGGAGGATATTGGGCACAATCTTGTACAGCTGAGCAACCAGCTTAAACATGGGGTCCTGAGGCAGGTGTTTCAGAGCAAACTCTCGTTGACAGGTATATCGTGGATCAGTCTTCCTTAGTACTGCATGGCCATAGCCCGGGACAACCTGCAAAGGATGGGGTTGGAGGAAAACCAGTTGTATTCTCAGGCAGAAATTTTTGTCTTTTCTAAATTCTTCAGGGCAGACAAATGGAAAAGAAATCTCCTCTAATTTAGGAAGTTATCTCATTGTTTTCTCCTTCATTCTTTCAATTTATTGAACTTTAGTCTTGGCTTCTTTCTTAGTTGCTAAGTATCTCTGCTCACCCGTCCTGAGTTGAGTGTGTTCCAGATGTAGTCTCGTAACTTCTCATCTGACACATCTTTGCCAACTTCCTTCTGAAGTTGTGTCAGCCAAACAAGCACTTCCTATGGGGAAGGTTTAGAGAATAAGAGTGTCAATGTATATGCCAGGAGAGAATGCCAGGATCAGAAACAAAAGCATGCCAGTGAGAAAAACATGGAGCAGGAGAAGAAGAGTCTTACCTGATTTGCCAGTCCATGCAGGGGCCCTGCCAGCCCATTCATGGCTGCTGCAAAGGACAAATAGGGGTCTGAAAGGGCACTGCCCACCAAGTGGCTGGTGTGGGCACTTACGTTGCCACCTTCATGGTCACTGTGGGGAAGAAAGGAGAATAAAGGCCCAGAGAAAGGGGAAAAAAGGAGAAGACTATGCTAACAGGGACCTTGCTGTTCTCTTACTGTCACATACTTGCCTAGCTATGGGTTCACACCAGCCTAGAGCCAGTCATTTATACATAAGCTCTTGTAAGAGATGTCCCAATGTATCATCAGCCTTTGTTCACTAATCCACAGAACTGGAAAGGTTACTGGTTGATGATGCCCAGCCTGTGTGCCATGCTCCCTGACTTTCACTCAAGCTTTAATAGCAATGGCCAGAAGAGGGAGCTCCTGGAAAGCCAAAGGGCTCACCTAACGCGAACAGCTAGTTCTTTTTCCTAGCTAGAAGCACTAGCTTACTCTGTGTGGTTATAGTAATTTCACTAGACCTCTTGTGCCTTTACCAGACCCCTTTCATGCTTTGTATCATTCCATACTCTGTGCTTCCATCTCCTTGCTGCCTACCACCTGTTCCCAAAAGACGAGAATGTTAAGGAGCTTTTTCTTTTTTTTCTCTTGGTGCACTGTGTAGCATGCAGGATCTCAATTCCCTGACCAGGGATTGAACCCACACCCTCTGCAGTGGACGTGCGGAGTCTTAACCACTGGACTAACAGGGAAGTCCCAAGGAGTTTCTCTTAATATTCACCACCAATCCAGCAACCTGGTGGCTGGGTCTCCCTCACCTGTGGATGGTGAGGTACAAGCGCATGAGCTCTGTGAACTGAGCGTCAGTATAGCCTAACATGTTGGTGAAATTGTGGGACCAGTCCAGCTTAGGGTCAATGGCCCCAATACTGCTGCCCTCTCGGTACAGGTTCCGGTAGATCTTTGCTGCAACACAAGGAAGCTTTGCGATCAGATCCATAGAGTCTTCATAAATCAACTGATGGGGAGAAAAGGAAAATGGAGAAAAAAGAAGAGGAATCATCAGCAAAGAAGAGTTAGGCAGGGATCGTGTCTCTTCTCCATGGACTGGGCTTTTTGGATTGATATGGATATTTGGATTATATGCTGGGTGGTTATATATGGAGTAAATAACAACAATGACCATGTAACTGAGTAACTGTTATGACCCAGGTACTGCATCAAGGGAGTTACACATGGTATCCCATGTATATTAAAATATTATTCCCAATTTTTCTCCATTCTACAAAATATATAATGACCTTCACTTTACAGAAAAGGGAACCAAACCTCAGAGCATTCAGTCAATGCCAAAGTCAGATTTCCAACCCTTACACATTTAAACATGATCTTTTCCACTATATGACTTTGCACTCAAACAATATGCTAAGACTTTAGGTTATTTAATAATTCTATGTTCCATCTTTCAAAGAAAATTTACTATATATGCTAAGGGTCAAACAGTGACATTCAATCATTAGTTATTAACAAAGGCTTCCATTTTTAAAGCATTTACTAGTAATTATAATATCGATTATTTTCAGTTTTTTCTTTTCTTACAATAGTCCTGTAAGATAACATATCCCTCATTTGTAAAAATTGGGGCACAAAGTTACCCACTCAGCTAATAAGCATCATCTAGCTTAAATTATTAACTCATGGCCATGCTTGTTTCATCTATACCCTTACTTTCCCCTCTCATCTCCCAAATTATTGAGTGAATCCCAGATATCATATATAACATGTAAATATTTAGGCATGTATCTCTAAAAGATAAAGATCCTTCATAATCAAAATCACAAAACCATTATCCCACTGAAAAAAATTTAACAAATCTTCAATATCATTAACTAATCAGTATTGAAATCCCCTCCACACCTCATTCATTGATTAAAGCTCCCCCTCATTTGTTTGTTTTACTGAAAAATAGCCCACATTACAATTGTCTGATGTCTCTGAAATAGTTTTTAATCAATTTAAGTTCCCTCTTATGCTGTCCTTTTTTTACTTTGCAATTTACTTGTGGAAAATCAGCCTCATTTGTTCTGGAGAATTTCCCTTAGTTTAGATTTTGCTGGTTATATACCTGTGATGTCATTTAACATGTCCTTCTGTCCATTTTATTTCTGACAAATTGATAAGAGATGGAGGCTTGAGCAGATTCAGGTTCAATTTTTTTTTTAGCAAGACTTTGATAAATAGTGCTATGTTCATTGATTAAGAGAAACATATAACATCTGGTTGTCTTTTTGTGATGTTAATGGTTTGCTCAACTTTTATGTCTCAATTTTATCTTCTCATAGGGATTTTAAGTTCCTCTAGGGAGGAACTTAGTAGTTTGTGTTTTTTTTTGGCCATGCTGCACAGCTTATGGGATCTTAGCTGACTGACCAAGGACTGAACCTGCGTCCTCTGCAGTGGAAGCAGAGTCCTAACCACTGGATTGCTAGGGAATTCCTATTTTTTCTGTTAGTAACAAAAAAATTTGGGAATTCCTTGGTGGTCCAGTGGTTAGGACTCGGTGTTTTCACTGCCAAGGCCTGGGTTCAGTTCCTGGTTGGCTTCAGTTCCTGCAAGCCATGAGGTGCAGCCAAAGAAAAAACAAAGAAATTTCTACTTTCAGTCACAGTACATAGGAACCATGGAGAAAATACTTGCTGATATTATATAGTGCTGTCCTATCAAGTTAACTGGCTAGATGTTCCTGTAAGAAGTCATGAGGTTTTAGTAGTTCTGCTGGAACAAAGAACAAAATCTATAATAAGTATCTTAAATGAGATAATCTATGTGAAGTCATCTATTACTCAAGTACTCAGCATTGAATTTTGTCAGTGCCACCAAGAGTCAATGAGAACACTGCCAAAATTAAAAAGCTACTTGAAGCAAGAAGTACTTAGCTAACACAAGTTCTCAGGAGATTACTTACATGATAATCATACTATTAAACACACCTCCTTGCAGATTTACATCCCCCAAGGAAGTAGATGTTTTCCAGAAGTATGCCTAAAGGATATGCAGATCTAAGGGACCTGGATCGATTAGCAGAATGCCAAGAACAACAAGATCCTGGGCTAGGCCAACTGGCATCTGTGGACTATGTACTAATTTTCACAATTGTTTGTGAAGTATGAATGACCGATTCATAAAGAAACTACAAAAAGATTGTTTCAACCTCTACCACTGAGGATGAAGTTTATGAAGCAGCTAGTATCAGACCAGGTCTGACACTGTGGGATCTTTACCCTGCTTTTTGTAGTGGGAAAGCTGTACTGTCAAGAGATTCAATAGATAAACACACGGACAGAGAACTCCTTATTTCTTCTTTAATAAGCTAATAAGACTGAGGTGCTACTTAGCTACTGGTACTAACTCATTCTTCATCTTTAAACCCTCAGAAGAAAAAAGGACAAAATATGCCACCACTGCATCTGCCTGGAATAAAGGTAACAAAACTGGCCATAATCATCACTGTGATCCAGCATCTCTAGGGCTAGAGAAATTCTGGCCAAGTACTTAGCAAGTAATCATTTAAAAAATTTTTTATTGGAGTATAGTTGATTTACAGTGTTGTACTACTAATAGCTATCAATCATTATTAAGAAGACACAGAAAATGAAGAGTCAGTATTAATGGTGAAGAGACCCTAGAGTGAAACAAACTCAAGTCTCAACCTGGTCTCCACCAGCTACTAGCTGCATGACCCTGGGCGTGCTACTTTATTTCTCTCATCTTCAACTTTGCCATTCAGTAAAATGAGAATAAACAGTAAGGTCTACCTCATGGGGTAGTTCTGATGATTAAATCAGATGAGTATAAGCATTCAAGCTGATGCTTTCAAGAGTTGTTTGTTAGGTGTTGGAATGACAGCTTCAAACCCTACACATACTGTTCATAGGCCTTACTAGAAAAACTTGATCTGTCAGCTACTTTGCCAATTTTACCCAATCCAACAGTATCTTAAGGCTACCTCACAGTTAAACAGCTTGTGCATCAGAGTAATCTCCTAGTCACAAGTGAAGTTAAGTCAATTATAAAAAGACCTAACTCTTTCACCTCAAGAGACTACACAGTTATCTAAAGTCATGTAAACTGCTATGGAAGGAAAGCTGTAGGCAGATCATCCATTGAGATATATGTAAAACAGCATGAACGGATAATTGTAGAAGAGACTTAGATCACATGTACTCTTTAACATAAATTTTTAAACAGAAATAACCAGTTGAATGCTGTCATGTAATTCTACTTAAGCAGAATAGTAGAATAGTGCTTCAGTGACCTTTGAGAGAGATACAAGACATGGCAGCAAAATAGCACCAAGTTCCACTAGAGCAATTACTGGAGCTAACTTTTGTTCAGTATGAACTTTATTAGACACACATCCTGAGGCTGACAGATTTATCAGTAATGCTTACAAATACTCTCAAGGTTGGTAAAGTCTTGAAATACAATCTTTACCTCAAGACAACCACCCTCAAATGACATCTCCCAAGAGGTAACAGAACAACCAACCAATACCTGTACACTGAATCGGAGGCAAGAGCAAGCAGAGAACAAGATTCATCTTCCTGATTCAATAAAGGACAGTGTGAAGCAGTGCAGCCTGTTTGGATACCTGGGAAATACCTTGTAGGTATTTACTGCAAAGTATGAAGAAGATCATGGCATCCGGTCCCACCACTTCATGGGAAATAGATGGGGAAACAGTGTCAGACTTTATTTTTCTGGGCTCCAAAATCACTCCAGGTGGTGACTGCAGCCATGAAATTAAAAGACGCTTACTCCTTGGAAGGAAAGTTATGACCAACCTAGATAGCATATTCAAAAGCAGAGACATTACTTTGCCCACAAAGGTTCATCTAGTCAAGGCTATGGTTTTTCCTGTGGTCATGTATGGAGTGAGAGTTGGACTGTGAAGAAGGCTGAGCGCCGAAGAATTGATGCTTTTGAACTGTGGTATTGGAGAAGACTCTTGAGAGTCCCTTGGACTGCAAGGAGATCCAACCAGTCCATTCTGAAGGAGATCAGCCCTGGGATTTCTTTGGAAGGAATGATGCTAAAGCTGAAACTCCAGTACTTTGGCCACCTCATGCGAAGAGTTGATTCATTGGAAAAGACCCTGATGCTGGGAGGGAATGGGGGCAAGAGGACAAGAGGACGACAGAGGATGAGATGGCTGGATGGCATCACTGACTGGATGGACGTGAGTCTGAGTGAACTCTGGGAGTTGGTGATGGACAGGGAGGCCTGGTATGCTGCGATTCATGGGGTCGCAAAGAGTCGGACACGACTGAGCGACTGATCTGATCTGATCTGATCTGAGGAAGAACTCTACAATAGTCAACACAACAGCATCATAAGTAGTAACAGGCACTCCTGAGTGGTCAATTTCTAACAAACAAGTTTTAAAAGAAATGTTGGGCTTGATTTAACTTTTTCTGTTATGGTGACCCACACAGATAACAATGACTTGAAAGAGCATTTAAAAAAAAAATGAAAAGCAATATATTCAGATTATACAACCTTCTGAATCTGCTGATTTGTGATTTCATAAATGCTTGTGGATATGTTTAGTTTGCATCATTCCTATACCTTTCTCCTCAAAGCCAACCAGACTAGTATCAATTGCAAACTTTCTCTCCTTCTTTCCCTCAATAGCACTCAATTCTGTACACACAGCTGGCACTGAGTAAACACTGACCAATCAAATGGAGTGGGACTTGCCAAAACCCCAAGGAGATTTCATCAGACAAGTGGGCCATACTATTCTATGAATAGTATGAACTCACAGTGAACTCTTTAGGGGCCTTCTGGTCAAAAATCATTTAGTGCATCTGCTTTGCCAAAAGGGACTTTTCCATTCCTATACTACCTGTCTCTAAATAAGAAACAAACAAACAAAAAGAGATGTCCTTCTGTAGACCTAGCCAGATAAATTGTACTTTACCCAGTATTTGTGATGTATTGGAAAGAGGAGAGAAGGAAGTGTGTCCTGTGTACTAGGACAAGGCCCAACAATCTTCTCATACTCTCACTACAGAGTTCAAACTGTGAAAGTCACACTGTTTTCAGAGAATAAAGCTCATTTGCTTTTTGCATCCTCATTCCAGGATACTAACTACCCTTCCACTCCTGACAGGTATCTGGAGTGGCTTAGCCCAAACAGTGGCTGACTGCAATCGGTCCTTCCTAGACTCCAGAATTGCCTTAGGTGCCATTCTTCCAACTTAAAAAGGTTCTCATTTGAAGAAGAGGAGAAAGGATCTTTTGGGGCCAGGGTATGTCTACTCTGCGAAACCTTCCTCAGGGACCCTGCAATTAAAGTCACACCTTTTTCAATATTCCAACAGTGCTGTGTACATACCTCTATTATAGCAAGATTACTGAACTGTAATTCCTTTTTTACGTGTATATCACCCTTACTAAAGTCAATAACCTTGGTGATACAAAGCATGCTTCATTTATCTTTGTAATTTCAATAACCCATAAAAAGCAACCCTACAATAAAATTTTGTTAAATGAATCTGTGGCGTAACTCAGGGTAGTAATTTTCCTAAGAATTCTTCATTCCTTTTTCTTTCTTTGCACTCAGGTCCTTTGAATCTCTATCAAACATCAATCATCACAGCAAAGTTTCCTACCTCCCAGTACTTGGTTCGGTTGATACCCTCTGAATATGCTCGGGCAAAGGTACTTTCACTGTTGAGAGCTGTAACAGCTGCACTGAGCTGAGACATGGGGTGTAGATTAGTGGGAAAGTTGTCCAGCATGGTGACCACGTGGGAAGGCAGAGCTGCCCTCTTTGCCCACTCCTGTGAGAGCCAAGATACCTGTGAAAAGGAAGACATTGCTTATAACACTAGACAAGGAAAAAGAAGACAAATAAAAAGACAACAGGGGACTTCCCTGGTGGTCCAGTGGTTAAGAATTTGCCTTCCAATGCAGGGGACATGGAAGGGAACTATGATCCGACATGTTACTGGGCAACAAAACCCACGTGCTGCAACTGGAGAATAGAGAAGCTCATGTGCTCTAGAGCCTGTGTGCCACAACTAGAGAAAGCCTGCGCATGGCACAGCACAGCACAGCCAAAATGGAAGAAAATGAGGAAAAAAAAAAAAGACAATGAGTATTCCCTGGTGGTCCAGTGGTTAGGACTTGGCGCTTTCACTGCTGGGAGCCTGGGTTGAATCTCTGGCTGTGAGTAACTTGCAAAATGGTAACAAAGATCTTGCAAGCTGCCTGGTGTGACCAAAATAAAAAATTTAAAGAAAATGAAAAGATTGACCTCAAGTAAATAAAATCCAAGAGATTTCAATCCAGTCCACTTACAAAACAGAACTCTGCTCTGATTTCCTTCCCCTCTATAAACTACCACCCATAACCAGAATAATATTAAGTGCTTGAGATTAGAAAAAGGCAAAGGAGGGGAATGAGAAGGGCTAATGTCCTTCTGCTTACCTGTTCCTCTGTTGGGATTTGTCCAGTTACCAGCAGCCAAAATAAGCCCTCTGGCAAGGGTTCTTCGCCCCCTTTAGCCTTTGGCAGCAGTTTCTGGCATTCAGGGATGCTGTAGCCTCTAAAACGGATGCCCTTGAGGGAGAGGAGTAAGGATTACAACTCAAAAATCACATAAATTGACTGATCTCACTTTCTTCAGACCTGTCAACAAGTTACAACTTTCAAAGTGTAAATCTTTAGGTAACTTACTCTTGCTTTGTACTTTTACTAGTTGATATATTTAAAAGGTAAAGTTATTTTTCAGCTATTCCATATGTACCTATTTTCACCTTCCAAAATATATAGGTATGTGCCCTATTTTGTTCTCCTCACCCTTAGTGATTTAATCCATGGTGTGCACAACTAAGTAAAGTCAGTGATTACTAGTAATCGACAGGAAGTCTCTTACCTCATCAGGATCAAGAACTGATGTTTCATATACCAATCCCTTCATGCCTCGCATGCCACCATACATCTAAAGAAAAGAGGATGTAACAAGTTGTCCAAGTAATTCAGGCAAGAGCTTGTTAGAGCTTCATGGGATCTGGGGGAGGAAATTTAGTCTCTGACTTGCAAAACTTTGGGAGATTTCTGAGTTAACTTTCTACAGAATGTAATTTTGAAAGACTGCTAACGCTGGAAATGAATTTTTTAAGTTGAGAAATCACTATCTTTAGTTAATGTTTCTGCCTGTGCTCCCTTTTGTTATTTTTTTCTCCTGCCTGCTCTTCTCCCCTCATTCCCACCAACCAAAGTAAACAGAATGGGATTGACTATATGGAAAGAAGATGGAGACCAATGGCTAAACAGTGTTAGGAAATTATCATCTGAGCTGCTGAGATTCTCAGAACTGAAGAAAAGCCATCCTAAAGCTGTTCTATAAGGCCAGCTAGAGCTATGGTCTAACTGGATGATCAACTCAGAGACAGAGAACCTTGGGCCCAAAAGCTGAGGGGTTGGGAAAAGTAATAGAAACTTCATTCATCCTTTCCCATACATGAATTAGGTTAGCCTCAACTATGAAATCTGTGGAAGAGAACAGTCTAATTTCTAACAGACACCATTAGTTTCAACATTTCCCTATGTGGGGCAGAATGCTCTGAATGGTCAGTGAGGAGGGTGGTGCTTCTGCCCCAGCGTGGTGCCGAGCTCCTTTTCCAGGCAAAACCCCACAGCCCTCACCATGTCCACAGTGATCTGGCCCACCACCGTCTTGCCATGTTGCTGCCTGAAGGCCTTCACTCTGGTCTGCTCCTTAGGTATCAGATCAGCCAATATGTCTTTCAAATTCTAAAAAGAGAAGTAGAGAGGCTAAGTGATGATCAAAATATTGATTATATTTCTGCCAAGTTGATATGTTAAGACTGCTTTTTAGAATTTGGCTTTCTCTGTCAGGGAAGCCTGGTCAACTGCTCTGTACAGATGAGGGTAAAAGAATTAGGCAGACGAAGAAGGGAATGGGGAGTTGTTTAATGGGTACAGTTTCAATTTGGGAAGACAAAAATTTTGGAGATGAAAAAAAAAAAAAGTTTTGGAGATGAATAGTGATGATGTTTGCACAATAATGTGAATTACTTAACTACCCCTAAACTATAAACTTGAGAACAGTCTATTTTCTAATGAATACCATAAGCTCCAGCATTTCCTTTTATGGGACAGAATGCTTTGAATAGTCGGTGAAGAGAATGGTACTTTGGTTGAAGTACATTACAGAACTACTTTTTTCCAGCCAAAATCCCACAGCCCTTATCATGTCCACAGTGATTTAGCTATCTTAAAATAGCAGTAGTAATAATGGCTATAACAAGAGTCTTGGTCACCTCCAGGAGACACTTGGGATAATGATAAAAGCCTGGATGGTAGCCCACCCCAGTGTCCAGCTGCCTCAATGATCCTCAGTCCTCTTTCCAAATCTTACCGTGGAAGAAGCACTGGCATGCCTGGCAGCAAGAACAAGACAGGATGCATTCTGCAAAAAAAACACAAAACCTTATACAACCATCCTCCTTCCTGTAATTACAATGCCTCAACCTCTCTCTTTATTTTAGCCTCTGTGGACAGTTTGACATATGAAAGCTGTATAAGGCCTTGAGCAACCTGGAAAGAATTTCCAGTCTGGAGGCAGCAGCTTCATCAGAACTCCCCGAAGAGCCTCTCCCATCACCTGGGTTCTAAGGGCTGGGCTTTGTTAGGCATGAAGGAAACGGCAGAGAGGCAGTTGTTAAAGTACCCAGTCCTTCAAAAATCTAGCTTTCCGTAGCTCTGAGGAGCCCTGAGAAAAGCAACGAGGAAACTGATCAATCCCTTAACCAGGCTGGTAATCTCTCTTCAGCACCTAGTCCTTTGGCAGCACTTCAACCTCTCCATTCTAGAAGAGTCCAGAGGGGAAAGCAACCTTTTACAACACTACCTGAAATGCTCCTGGAAAAAGCATGGAGAAGACAGGATATCTACAAAGTAACAACCAGACTGCTCAACGACAGCAATGGAAACTAGAAAACTGGTAAGTTAGCTTTAACATACTGAGAGAAATTACTAGACTTGTGTACCCAGGTGAGAAAGAAAAAACTCTTAAAGGAGGTGAAATAAAGACATTTCAGGCAAACAAAAGCTGAGAGTTTATCACTCACACACCTGTACCAAACAAATTTTTTTTTAATTGAGGTATAATTCTTGTACAGTATTCTGTCAGTCTCAGGTGTACAACATGATTCATAATTTTTTAAGGTTATATTCCATTTATAGTTATTGCCCCACTTCACTCTCCCCATTGGCACCCATTAGTTTATTCTCATATCTGTACTTTTCTTTGTTATATTCACTAGTTTTCTTTTTAAATTCCATGTAAGTGATAAACAGCATCTGTCTTTCTGACTTCCTTCACTTCACATGGTACACTCCAGGTCCATACATGTTGCTGAAAATGGTAAAATGTCATTCTTTTTTATGGCTTAGTAGTATTCTGTTGTGTATATAACACACACATCTTTATCCATTCATCTCTTGATGGACACTTAGATTGCTTCTGTATTTTGTAGCTAGGCTATATTTTTCTATATTTAGAGATAGTTTTCTCCCCCCAAGAAACACAACTTTCTATGAAGATTGCTGAGTTGCAAGAGAAAGTTCAACACTGCCTTTGAAAAAGACAACCAGTTGTACTACTACCAAGTTTTAAGGATTTAGCCAAGGAGGCTGACTTTTCTTCAGATTATTCTGAAGATAAGATTAGATAGTAAAAAATAAGCCCCAGGGTCCTCATCTATAAAATGGTGCTGATACCCACTAGATCCCACAGGGCTGTCTTGTGATGATTAAATTACAATGGACGTGGGAGCACTTTGCAAACTAAAGATCACACACACACACACACACACACACACCATGCAGCAAGTCTATACCTCTCCTTTTGCCAAAAAGTCAGACATACTTTTTTAAGTAACTACAGTCATCCCTCGGTATTCAAGGGGGAATTGGTTCCAGGACCTCCCCACCCTCAACAGATACCACAATCTGAGGAAGCTCGAGTTTCTTACATAAACTGGTGTAGTATTTGTATATAACCTATGCATATTTTCCCATATACTTTAAGGTATCTCTAAATTACTTATAATACCTGCTACTGCTAAGTCACTTCAGTCGTGTCCGACTCTGTGCGACCCCATAAACGGCAGCCCACCAGGCTCCCCCGTCCCCGGGATTCTCCAGGCAAGAACACTGGAGTGGGTTGCCACTTCCTTCTCCAATGCACGAAAGTAAAAAGTGAAAGTGAAGTCGCTCAGTCGTGTCCAACTCTTCGATACCCCATGGACTGCAGCCTACCAGGTTCCTCTGTCCATGGGATTTTCCAGGCAAGAGTACTGGAGTGGGGGCCACTGCCTTCTCTGTTATAATACCTAAAGCAATGTAAATGCTATATAGTTGGAAGTACAAAGTAAATGCTATGCCAGTAGTCAGCACATGGCAAGTGCAAGTTTTGCTTTTTGAAACTCTCTGGAATTAAAAAAATGTGTTTGATCCACAGTTGGTTGTACCCACAGGTGCAAAACCCATGGATACAAAGGGCCGACTGTACTGTGTTGCTGTCTGATTGTGCTGGAAATCGTTTGAACTAGTGGTGGTGTATAAATTCCAAAACACCACATGCTTAAGGTGAGACTGAGTAGTGCCTGAGGCTTTTAGAATTTCATACCCCTCTTTCTGTTGGGGCAGGAGGAAGAAATGGAAAGGGAAGAGACCCTTCAGAAAACTTTATTTTAAGAAGAATCAAAAGAAAGAAAGAGAAGTCACTCAGTTGTGTCTGACTCTTTGTGACCCCTGCCAGGCTCCTCCATCCATGGGATTTCCCAGGCCAAGAATATACAAAGCTAAATTCAGAGAACACAAGGCAAGCTAATGTGGCCTTAAAACAAAGGGGGAAGGCCTCAGATTGTTAATGAGGGCTGATTTCGACTCCTCTCATTAACTTTCTAAAGAATCTCCTCTAGCTCACTGAGGACCATTTGGGCAGAATGTACACAGCACAAATAGCTATTTAGGCTGTTCATCCTACATGGGGTGAATGGGAGTGCACCCAGCACTCAAGAAATAACTATTTCCTTTATCTTACTAGTCATCCAAAAGTGAACAAGGGAAAACCTTGAGTGGGTTCAAACTACTCTTCTACAGCACTTTCCATGTTCAAGCTATTTCATGCTCCACGGTCCCATAGATCCCCTATTATAGAAGCCCTATCTCCTGGAGACCACATCAGCACTCAGCAGACCCTTTAATTGTGGGTAGTTGGTTATGTGGGTTTGCTTTTAAAGAGGCTGTAGGGGAACATACCATCTGAGAGAAAAAAGAAGTTGAAATCTCTCCATAATGATAATTTTTTCACTTTTAAAACATCTTTAAGTTTCTATAATGGCTGGCTACTTCACTGGCAAGAGGAAGACATTATAAGAATAGTCTAAGGTTAAATCTTAGGCATAAGAAAAAAAATGTATCCAAGCTAAGCTGACAGAATGAAAGCCTGATCTTAAGATGAAAATGAAATCCTCTCAGAATGGAGGTCTCTCTTCCAGCAATATGCCTGTCTGAACATAAAACAAAAACAGTTTTTTCCCCTTATAAGAGAGAACTACTAGAATCAATGAGCTTCCTTCTCCTTTTACTTCACTTAAGGTTAAAAAAAAAAAAGGAAATCAGAAAGAGAAGAGTGGAAGGTCAACTAACAAGGCTATAAGAATGCAACATCATTTAAAGGCATCAGATGGAAAGTATTACCATACTTGCACCACCAGCAAAGTCTTAATTTCCTTTGTAGAGCGTGTCTTTGCCATTTAATGAGGCACCTCAATGTAACTTGAGGAGAGCTGATCTCAACTGTCCCTAATCTCCATCTGCAACACTTCTTAGCCAGATCTCCAATTTGCAAAAATGCTAGTGTGTGAACAGCATGGCTAGGTAGCTCCAAAGTGAAGGTAGAATATTCTGTTCCTACTATACTTCTGGTTGTGTGAGCCTAGCCAAGTCATTTAATCTTTCTGTGCTTTAATTTCCTTATCTCTAAAATGTAAACAATCTACCTGAAAAAGAATTCAGAGTAAAGATAGTAAAGATGATCCAAGATCTTGGAAAAAGAATAGAGGCACTGACCAACACACTATAAATGTTTAACAACAAACTAAAGAACAAACAGATAAACAATAAAGTTTAAGTTTAGTTGTGTTCAACTCTCTGGGACTCCTGGACTATAGCCTACCAGGCTCCTCTGTCCATGGGATTTTCCAGGCAAGAATACTGGAGTGGGTTGCCATTTCCTTCTCCAGAGGATCTTCCCTACCCAGGGATCAAACCCGGGTCTCCCACATTGTAGGCAGACGTTTACCATCTGAGCCACCAGGAAAGTTAAACAGATAAACAATACAATAACTTAAATAAAAAATACACTAGAAGGAATCAATAGCAGAATAAGTGACACAGAAGAAACAGATAAGTGAGCCTGAAGACATGAATGAAAAAAAAAGAAATGAGGACAGTCTGAGGCCTCTGAGACAATATTAAATGCACAAACATCCACATTACACAGGTCCCAGAAGGAGGAGAGAGAGAGGACCTGAGAAAATATTTGTAAAATGGAAATAACTGAACCCACCTCAAAGCACTGCTAGGAGGATGAATTAAGTCAATATTTATGAAGCACTTACAATCATGCCTGGCACACAGCACCAAGTGCTGTATATTTGTTATTTAATAAATATAGAAAATTAAATAGTATGGCTACTTTCCAGCACTCTTCAATGTCAAGTTTAGTCATATTTTAGCTCACCCTGCAGCCTAGGGGGGGGAAAAAAACTAAAGAAATATAAAGGATTTTAAAAACAATCAATATGGATAGAATATTGGAAAAAATTCAGGTTAGGATAACTACCTAATGATGTAGAAGACAGAGCACATGGCTTGGAATTAGGAAAGGAAATCTGGGTTCCAGTCCCAGCTCCATTACTAAATAACTGAGACATCTAAAGCAAAACTACTACTGTTTCCCTTGCCCTCTCCACTTCTAGGATAACACTCAAGCTACTTGGCTCCAAAGTCTGATCCTAAGGTTCCAACAAGGACATATATATAAAGGTACATAAAAACCTTGCTATTTAAAAAACATGACTGCCTGGCCAGCAATATTACCATTACCTGGAGCTTGTCAGAAATGCAGAATCTTGGGTTTCACCTCAGACCTACTGAATCCAAATCTGTAGTTTAACAAACTCACTAGGTTGATTCCTATCGACAGTAAAGTTTGAGAAACATCCATGATTTAAAGTGTTAAGCAAGGAAGCAGAGGGGAGAACACCAAGAGTCTAGGATGTGGTGTTATTAAGAGTCAAGTCCTAAATTCAGGTCCCGCTACTATCCTGCTGTGTTACCATGGCTCTAAGACCTAACTTCTAGTTTCAATTTTGACATCTCAAAATTGGTAATAAAGCCAATTTCAGGGTAGACAAGTGGACTACATGAAATAATTTGCATGAAAGCATCTAGAACAATGCCTTCTGCATAGCTGAGATCAGTAAACATGTTTCTTAGTTATGTGTTGGCTTATTACCTACCAACTTGTGTCACAACTCTCTTATGGAGCTGGATCCCAGGAAAGAGACAGTCAAGTCTGAGGAAGGGGTGAGTGAATAATTCCCTGTAGTTGAAGAACAGGAAATAAAGCCCCAACTTTCTGAAGGGCTTCCTGACCAAGCGAAGAGTCTCAGGGAGAGGAAACAAATTTAACTAACTATAATCTACCAGCAGGAGGTGTTAGAGGGCTGTCATACCTTAGGCTACATACCTCATCTCTTCTACCTCCTGGCTGCCAGTGAAAGCTGCTAAATGGCTTTGTACAGTGCATTCAGGCTATACTCACAGATAGAACAGGCCAGCTTACAAATCTCTGAGTCATCCCCGAACTTTCAACTCCTAGCTCCTCCCCCCAATTCTGGAGGTGTGGCAACTGAGCTTCGGCTTCTGGTTACATGCCACGTGTGGAGTCATTCTACAGGAAAGGCGGCTGTCAGGTGAATGGGAATCATCTGCCTCAGTAGGTCAGCTGCTTCATGGGGAGAGACAGTAAGAGCTACTTCCAAAGACAAGGGCCAGGCTTACAGCTTCTGTCTGCCAGAATTCTCTACAGGGTGGTGGGAATTACCATCACTAAAAGGCTTTTTCAAATCCCACATGCTGCCATCCCATGCCAATAACTTTTAGTGAGCTGGTTATTACTGATAGAAATGGGCTGCAGCTGTCAAATGTGCTATGCTAGGATGGAAAAATACAATTAAGGGAACCTCTATCTTAAAAGGCCAAGGGAGGAAAAGGACAAATAAAACATGCAGGAAATTCTGCCAAAGATTTGCTTATAATACTTTAGGGTATTGGCCAAGTCCCTTAACAAAAATCAATTAAAACTACTCCCTTCTCCCCCAGATTCTGCAAACAGTAGAATCCCATTTGGATAAGCACTTACTTAATAATGTAGTTACTTCTCTCTTATTCCTCTTAGCCTATTATCATCATTGATCTATATCTAGGACCCTTACTCTACAAGGGAAAAGCCAAATTTCCTTCAATACTCCATCAAACACATTCAGAACATGTCCTGGCACATATCCAGGAGCTCCAACATCAAATTTGTGAGCCTACAAACTACTGTGTATAAAATAAATAGGCTACAAGGATATGTTGTATAGTATAGGGAACATAGCCAATACATAATAATATTTATAAGTGGATTATAATCTACAAAATTGTGAATCACCATGTTGTACACCTGAAATACTGTAAATAATCTACACCTCAATTTAAAAATTAATTAAAAAAAAAACTTGTGAGAGATGCTCCTGATTTTATTAGCACCCTTGTCCAGTAACAAAAGATCAGAGCTTGCCAAGCCAGCAGAACTGGCTTAGTTGATGAAACAACACAATTCTCTAATAACTGCAAGAAAAAGCTTGTGCTATGAAGGCTTCCAGTGCAGAAGAAACAACTTACATTAAGTAAAAACGAACACACGCAGGACAAAGACTCCTCTCTCCCCAGAACCAGGTCAGAGAACTAAAGCCATTTAACATCTGTGTTTCACAAGGGTAATACTGGAAGTCTATCCGCACTACTTGGTCAGGCCACTTAATAGCCTGAGCAGAGAAATCTTTAGATTTCGTACTCTGATGCCCTTCATACTCATAAGAATTCCCTTAATAATTCTGCCCAACTCCCATTGTCTAACAGACCCTTCTCTAAAGGTTCGCTGATTATTCAATGAAGAAGACTGCAAAGGACACCAATTCAGCCTCAGGAAAGAATTGAGTCCTAATTTTTCTTTTAGAGAAATTCTTACTGTTCTTTAATAGTTGCTAAACACCTATCTAGAGAAAATAGTCTAAAACAGACTACAGCTACTTTTGAAGTCATTTAAAAATAATCACTAGTTAGGGACTACCTTGGTGGTCCAGTGGTTAAGAATTTGCCTTGCAATACAGAGGACGCAAGTTCAATCCCTGGTTGAGGAACTAAGATCCCATTTGTCAAGGAGCAACTAAGCTCATGTGACACAGCTAGAGAATCTGTGCTAGATTCTGTGTAGTGCAATTAAGACCCGATGCAATCAACTAAATACATATTTAAAAAATCACTAATTAAAAAAAAAAAGCTCAACACACACACACATATATATTAAATATAGTTACAAGCAAAAAGGACTGCATGTGGCTTTATTGGCCCAACAGGAGGGGATCACCAAGCAGTCAACTGAGACACTTGAAAAAAATACAAATTTCCAGATCCACCCCACCTCTGCTGAACCAGAATCTGCATATAGGATTCATAAACGTGCAAGGTAAACAAGCCACCCCAGGCGATGATGCTCACTGTGAACTTACTTACAGATCTTTTAAAATGATAACATGTTAAAAGAAACAGGAATTCAGGCAATTTCAGGAAAGAACTGAAAAACAGATCCTAAGATCTGCTGCTAAAGTTGTCTCTCTACTGGTTTTAATTTCACTCAAATCCTATTCAACTCTATTACATAAGGCACCAAAAACAGGGCAGAAGGAATTACTCTGTGGCTTTAGGAAGCTCCACCAAGTCTGGTTTCCCGCCTTCTGCCCACTTGGAGTGTCAGCCTTCCCTTCTGATCACCTGCTTAATCCCTGCTTATCTCAATGCCTCCCCACACCCATGTATTCAAGGGCTATCAATCTAAAGACCACCAGGAAGAACAAATACAATCACTCCACCACTAGCACAGGATGAGGCATCACTCTTCACTGTTCATCTTTGATTCATCTTGTAAGCCATCAGGCAGTTGCCATCACTTTGGGTAGCAGAGAATCAAAGAAGTTCGAGAGTTTGCCCTTAACACGCTTTGGGCTTTAAGCTTAACTAATATTTCAAAGGACAAAACTGACTCAATTGTGTAGAACCCATTTTCAGGCTTGAATTTACAGAAGAGATGTGTAGGGGTGTGGGCTTGCTGTAAAGTGTCTTGAAAAAGTCTAGAAATAATCTAGAAACACTTTTGGATTGACTTAACTAAAGTTATCAAACAGCTTAGAGGAATAATTCTCAAAGATATAAGAAGTAGGGCTGTCTGTCACTTTGGTATTAAGAATGCAGAAGTTAATTGGTGGATCTACTCTAATTCCCAACTCAGATCACCTATGAAAAGACAGCACAAAGCGAAGGCACCCACAGCTAATACTAAAGCCATTGCTTACTAGAAATTCGTTCAGATAAACAAGAAGTCAAATAACCTTAAGGCTCTGAATGAGGTGGTCTCTTCAACTCAGGTGCTAAATTACCTGACAGTGGGCAGGGTGGAACAACAGAACAATGATTAGCATTTGTGTCTCCTAGCAAGGTTAAACAGAGAAGGCAATGGCACTCCACTCCAGTACTTTTGCCTAGAAAATCCCATGGACGGAGAAGCTTGGTAAGCTGCAGTCCATGGGGTCGATAGAGTCAGACACGACTGAGCGACTTCCCTTTCACTTTTCACTTTCATACGTTGGAGAAGGAAATGGCAACCCACTCCAGTGTTCTTACCTGGAGAATCCCAGGGATGGGGGAGCCTGGTGGGCTGCCATCTATGGGATGGCACAGAGTCGGACACACTGAAGCGACTTAGCAGCACTAGCAGGAGCAAGGTTAAAAAGTTTTCTCAGAAAAGTGAATTACACCTGACTTTGAGAATCAAAGTAGTAGGCACTATTTTTGCCTTCTAAAGTCTACCTTAATAGCGAAGGAAAAACAGCACCATTAAGCTGTAGGCTAATCTGGAAAGTTCAGGCAGGTGCTAGCAATGCTGTCAGATTGAAAGACTTCTTGGTATTCTGGCTATACTGCTTACATCTCAGGAAGTTTCCACTGCTTGGTCTGTTGAGCTTTGTTATAAAGGTTGAAAGCCTTCTAAGGGCTTCCAATATACAGGTTTCTAGGATCCTCAGGTCCAACAGGAAAGTAAACAAAACAATAATGATCACTACAATTAGGTTGCCTTGTCAATTCAAAAACTTTCTGAGTTTCTTTCCCCAGAGGTTTAAGAGAAAAACTAAATTCAAATGTAAATTCCAAAGGCAGTTTCAAACTGTAGAGTTAGCAGCTCTGGAATGAGCTAATTATAGTATCTCCTGTTCTGCCAAAACACTATCCAGAACTTGCTTCATTTCCCAAGAGGTTTCCTTTCCCTGTTCCCTGGTAGTGGAAGGAACTACCATCAAGTAAGACAAGTATCTCCTAAATGGCCAGCCTCCACCTTGCTGCTGCTGCTGCTGCTGAGTACCTGGAAAAACCTGTAAATGCTACAGGCTTTACTTTATCTGCCAACCATTCAAGATAACACACTGTAAGCCAAAACCTTTCTAGGCTTTTCCTTTCCTCCCCTTAGGTGCTGGCAGCTTTAATTTGTCTGCAGAAGAAAAAAGTGTAAGTTCTTTGCAAGAGTCAAGGTCACTTGTGGGACTGTCCCTGCTTGGATTAGAAGGCTGGGACCCCTCAGCACACCAGTCTTTCTGTTTAAAGGACCCAGTTACCCAGAGACAAAAGTAATTTTGGCAATATGAAATTGAAGACATTGTGTAAGCAACAATATTCCTTATGATCCCAACAACAACAAAAGTCAAATAAAGGGCCCCCCATGGGACTTCCCTGGTGGCTTAGACTCCACGCTCCCAATGCAGAGGGCCTGGATTCCATCCCTGGTCAGAGAACTAGATTCCGTGTGCTGCAGCCAAATAAATTTTTAAAAAGTAAAAGGGCCCCCCAAAAGAGGAACCTTTCTTGGGTAGAACATATTTAAAAGCAATAGTAAAACTTAAGTGAGCAAGTAGTAGGACGTAACCTTGGAATTACTATCTCCCGCCCAGTTATCTTCACTTATCAGCCTGCAGTTTATAGGAACAAGTTTTCCTCAATCACATGCGATAATCATGCAGAAGGTTCTACACAAGCCCTCCACCCCACCCAAGCTCCTCCTACATAGAGTAACTGCAAAAGTCCCAAGGACAAAGAGGACCCGAGTCGCATTCCTCCAGAAGGAACTGCTATGCTTGGTCACTAAAGGCTTAAATCACTGGGCTGGAGAAATGGAAGCCGGCAGTTCTGAAACTGACAAGGACCTCTCTACCCAGTCGAAGCTGAAATTAGCCACGGCTCCAGCTCCGGCCCAGGATAGAGTGAGCACGTCTGCTCACCCTTGCCACTTCTCTTAGCCAGCCCTTTCTTCCAAACAGGCTCTTTCCCTAATCCCAGTGGAATACATCTATGTTCTTCACTCCTTTTTCCAAGGCCAAGCACCCCCGCCTCTTCTACCCTTGACACGCGGGGTGACAGCTCGGTACGGCCTCCCCACCGGCCCAAGACCTCAGGCCAGGGCGGGCAGTACTCACTTCACCCGCAGTGGGCCGGAAGGCACATAGCCCTGGGAGCTCCAAGCAGAGCAGGCGGCCAGCCAAGCGCAGGGCCCCTTTAAGACGCGCTGGGGTGCGCCTGGGTAGGGGAGGGAGACCCCGGGCTTGAGGGCCTGCAGTCGCCTCAGCCCCACCCTGGAACCGCGCGGTCCTTCCTAGATGCTCACCTTAGCTCCGAATAGCCGGGCGGCCGCAGTGAGTAAAGCCATGGCGGGCGAACTCGGGGATCTGTCAGGGAGGGAAGAAGGGAAGAGAGCTGCGGCAGGAACGGGAGGCGCCGCTGCTGCACCAGAGGCCGCGGGGACGAGGGGAACAAGGTTGAAAGGAGGAGGCTGAGGGAAAGAGTAGATGAGCCGGCGGCGGCGCCCAGCCCGGGGTCCTCGGTGAGGCCCCGCCTACCGCCCGGAACCCGCTCCCGCCCCCTCTCAGGGGACACGCCTCGAGCTCGGCCATTGGTCCAGTGTGCGTGGGGGGGCGGGTCCTAAGCCATTGACAGCAGTTGTGGCGGGGAGGATTGGACCGTTCCAGGTGGGCTAATTGAGGGTGGATGGGCGGGGAGAAGCGTGTAGGTGGTTAAGTATGTGCCTGAGAACTCAGTTAACTTCCTTCTTAGGCTTTTCCCCTTGCCCTTAACACGTTTAGGGTTAACTGTAAGGTGGCTGTTAGAAAAAAAAGCTCCAAGGCCTTTGACCTTTGAAAGGTCCTCCGAAGCCAACCCCTTAATATCACGGCAACTGATCCTACTCCATTGGCATGCTTTCTTGATCAATGTCATTGGTTAATGACTTAATGGCCATAGAGGTGACATCATGTGGACACAGGCTATGATGCCAGAATTAGCTACTTGGGAATCATTTGAGGTAAGCAGAAGGCGTGGTATTACAGATACCAACAGATCCCAAAATGTGGAGAAGGAAAGCAAAGGCAGGAACCTGAATATCGGGTGGTCTTCGCCAGCTGTCAGTTCTGTGATTAGTGCTAGGAAACCCAAGTCTTACGAAGTATTATTTGCTTAGTCGTGTCCTATTCTTTGTGACTCTATGGACTATAGCCCGCCAGGCTCCTCTGTCCATGGAATTCTCCAGGCAAGAATTATGGAGTGGGTTGGCATTCCCTCCTCCAGGGGATCCTCCTGACCCGGGGATCAGAACCCAGGTCTCCTGCGTCACAGGCCGATTCCTTACCATCCGAGTATCAGACAAAGCAACTCCTACAAAGGCCCCCTTAATGTGAGGGCTTCCAGAGCGGTCCAGAGCCTCTGGGTCCTGGGCGTTAGTCTCATTGCCACTCCAGTCACATAATCCCACACAACCAGTCCATACCACATATAACCAAAAGATCAGGAGCTGCAGAACAACCCTTCACCCAAAATCACCTCCTTTTTTGTTACATCACTCCTGTTACTCTCATAGGGCCTCTGGGCCTTTACACGTATTTGTCTGTCTTCTATATACTCTTATCCTGTGGTCCCCAGAGACCGTTAAATGAACCATGGCACTGAAGTGATCTTCTATATCATTCTTGACTAATTATTCTGGGTAGACAAGAACTTAGAACCTTTCTACCTCTATAAGCTATCACTGTCATTGACCCAAGGGCAGAGAGGAACTGACCTACACCCAGATGAACAGTCCTTTTATCTCCTTACATAGAAGTAACAAAGTTCAGAGGTCTCAGTACCATCTAAGCCAGGTTTAGCTAGATCTCATTTATAAAGAACCTAGTTTATAGCTTGAACTTGGAAAGAGAGAAAGAAAAGTCATTTTCTCTTGCCAGATTTCTTTATACTTAGCTTTACACCTACCAAGCAATGCTTCTTTGGCTTGGGGATCAGATCCTAGGAAAGAACTTCATAAATAGTGCCCCAGAGGAGCACTGAACTTAGCTATCTCCTCAGTGACTTCAAAGCTCCACTGATCAATACTTGCTCCCAATTTAGCATCTCACAGAGGATTTCCTCCTAACCCTAGAATAGTTTGACCTAGTTTCTTCTCTCTGGTTAATCATCCACAGAGACTAGCCTGCAGACCAGAGGACTGAACTCTAGTGCCCGGACAAACAGAAGGCATTCTTAGGGTGAGTCTACCAAAAGGATAATTACTGAGTGGCCATGAGGGTAACCTGTTCTGGAACTCTAATGATGAGAGGAAGGGTGGGGAATAATAATACTTACAGTGTCCTGGAGCCTAGTGTCATGAGGCCTTTATGGACTTGTTAGGGGAAACACACTGACTGAAACTGCCCACCCTGGCCAGGCACCATAGTAACTATTTGCGTGAGTTATTTTATGACAGGAGGTCCTACTAAGGAACACGGAACTAATAAGCCCATCACCAACCAGAAGAGTTCAGGAAGGATTAAGAGGAGACACCACATGTCCTACCACCTCCCAGAATCCTTCTTGCTGGCATCCATCTTGGCTGAGCAATGCGTGTGCCACCAAGATGAACCCTGAGTCAGAATGATTGTCCAAAGACAAGCCAGAAACTAACCCCATCACCATAAAACCTGAGACTTTGAGCCACGTGGCAGAGTAATTCTCCTGGGTCCCCTTACCCTACTGTTCTCCACCCAGGTACCCAATCCCAATAAAGTCTCTTGCTTTGTCAGCATGTGTGTCTCCTCAGACAATTCATTTCTGAATATTAGACAAGAGACACTTTTTGGGCCCTGGAAACAGTCCACCTTCCTGCAACAGACTTATTTTAAGGTTGTTCAGTCCTGACATCCATTGCTATAAGATCAATGGGAAAACCCAGGGATCAAAGGGACTGAATGGTATTTTTCAGTAACTGGCTTAGAGTCTTTTCTCTGAAGCTATCTGGGATCTGGGGAGGTGGGGAAAAAAGTTAAAGGAGAAGGATTAGCATGAATAAAGCAGCCAAGTGAATTATAGGTCCAAATACAGCTACATGTCTGAAAAACTGGAGGGGACAAGGGAGAGAAGACAGAATTGAGGTCATCTTGACCTTGGGAATGACCTCTTTAAAATGGACAAGGGCAATAGTGCCCTCTGGTGGCCAAGGATAAGTAGAAAAATACACCCTAAAAATTCATCAGTAAACCAAACTGCAGAAAAACATCTACTTCTGCTTCATTGACTATGCTAAAGCCTTTGACTGTATGGATCACGACAAACTGTGGAAAATTCTTAAAGATATGGGAATACCAGAACACATTACCTGCCTCCTGAGAAATCTGTATGCAGGTTAAGAAGAAACAGTTAGGACCAGACAGAACAACAGACTGGTTCCAAATTGGGAAAGGACTACGTCAAGGCTGTATATCGTCACTCTGCTTATTTAACTTATATACAGAGTACATCATGAAAAACGCTGGACTGGATAAAGCATAAGCTGGAATCAAGATTGCAGGGAGAAATATCAACAACCTCAGATATGAAGATGACACCACCCTTATGGCAGAACGCAAAGAGGATCTAAAGAGCCTCTTGATGAAAGGGAAAAAGGGGAGTAAAAAAGTTGGCTTAAAACTCAACTTTCAAAAAACTAAGATCATGGCATCTGGTCCCATCACTTCATGGAAAATAGATGAGAAACAATGAAAACAGTGACAGACTTTATTTTCTTGGGCTCCAAAAATCATTGCAGATGGTGACTGCAGCCATGAAATTAAAAGATGTTTCCTCCTTGGAAGAAAAGCTGTGACAAACCTAGACAGCATATTAAAAAGCAGAGACATTACTTTATCGACAAAGGTCTGTATAGTCAAAGCTATGGTTTTTCCAGTAGTCACTTATGGATGTGAGAGGTGGACCATAAAGAAATCTAAGTGCTGAAGAATTGATGCTTTTGAACTGTGGTGTTGAAGAAGACTCTTGAAAGTCCCTCAAGAGTCTGCAAGGAGATCCAACCAGTCCATCCTAAAGGAAATCAGGCCTGAATATTCATTGGTAGGATTGATGCTAAAGCTGAAACTCCAATACTTTGGCCACTTGACGGGAAGAACTGACTCATTGGAAAAGACCCTGATGCTGGGAAAGATTGAAGGCAGGAGAAGGGACAACAGATGATGAGATGGTTGGATGGCATCACTAACTCAATGGACGAGTTTGAGCAAGCTCCAGGAATTGGTGATGGACAGGGAAGCCTGGTGTACTACAGTGCATGGGGTCGCAAAGAGTTGGACACGAATCAACAACTGAACTGAACTGAAACCAAACTCCTTTACTTAAATAGGTAATAACTAAAATTTGTTGAGTGCTTACTATTTCCAGATACTGTGTAAATGTGGCACATGCATTACCTTAACTGATCCTCACAACTCTAAGGGATGTAGGTAATAGTAGTATCTTTACATAGGAGGAACCCAAGGTTTAGATAAAGTATCCCACTCAGGATCATAGCTTATAATTGGCATTGCTGGAATTCAGACCTAGGTTGGCCTCACTCCAGAAGCTGTATTGTAACTACTAAGCTGTATTGTTTATATGATGATGACTGTATATTATCAGCTGCAACTCAGGAAGGGGACTTTGAGTCATTGTTAACTGTCTCTTGGGCACATTAGCTCAGTGGTATGTTTAAAGATATTTTAAAAGATAAGAACTATAGGGAATTCCCTGGGGTTCAGTAATTAGGACTCCACACTTCCAATGCAGGGGGCAGGGGTTTGATCCCTGGTTGGGGAACTAAACAAACAAAAAGATAAAGAACTATAGTCTCATTCATCCTGTAAAACCTTTGTACACTCATACCTGAAATACATGATAAATGATGACCTTCCCAGTATACAGGTAATAAAGGTAGGAGAGACAAACATTTAGCACCTAAGAAGACTAGGGGGATAGAATGGACTTCTTACAAGGAATAATCAGGCTGGAAAAAGGCTGAAAAGTGGATACAGTGCTTTTTCACTGTACATTATTAGATTCAGAGGGCTTGCATTCAAACTTGAAGGTAGTTTTCAAACAAATAAAAGAAGTACTACTTTACAGAGCCACTAGGGACTATATGAAGACTCCACTGGCCTAGGCATGAGGTGATCACTGGGGATGAAGCCTTGGCTACCGCAACCCTCTTTGAGCTTGTTTTCTGCATCTGCAAAATGGGAGTAATATCTAGTATTTCTTAGAGTTATAAAGATTAAATAAGTGTGTTATATAAGTAAAATATTTATTTTTCCCTTATTATTCATTTTTGTCTTATATTTAAAGGATTTTTGTTCCTGCTTAGAATCCTTTTACAGCAAAAAAAAAAAAATCCTCTAAAACATAGACTAGATTTTCACACAATACATTTTCCTAGTCACCCTGGATCTCATTTAACACTGTCTTTGGGAATTCCCTGGCAGTCCAGTCACTGCCAAGTACCTGAGTTTGTTTGGGGAGCTAAAACTATTATCAGTTCAGTTCAGTCTTTACGACCCCATGGACTGCAGTATGCCAGACTTCCCTGTCCATCACCAACTCCCAGAGCTTACTCAAACTCATGTCCATTGAGTTCGTTATGCCATCTAACCATAGCATTCTCTGTCATCCTCTTCTCCTCTCACCTTCAATCTTTCCCAGCATCAGGGTCTTTTCAAATAAGTCAGCTCTTCGCATCAGGTGGTCAAAGTATTGGAGTTTCAGCTTCAGCATCAGTCCTTACAATGAATATTCAGGACTGATTTCCTTTAGGATGGACTGGTTAGATCTCCTTGCTGTCCAAGGGGCTCTCAAGAGTCTTCTTAAAATCCTGTAAGCTTCACCAAACCAAAAACAAAAGAAACAAGGCTATCACATTGTCTTTGGGAATGTTGCATTAAATGCTAACATTTTTCTGATAAACTCATTTAGAAGGCATGTAAAATTTAGGGTGTAACCATATAATATGAGGTTGAGTATGAAAGTGAAAAGTCAAAGTGTGAGTCACTCAGTTGTGTCCAGCTCTTTTTGCGACCCCCTGGACTGTAGCCTACCAGGTTCCTCTGTCCATGGAATTCTCCAGGCAAGAATACTGGAATGGGTTGCCATTTCTTTCTCCAGGGGATCTTCCCAACCCAGGGATCAAACCCCAGTCTTCTACATTGCAGGCAGATTGTTTACTGTCTAAGCCACCAGGGAAGGCCAGGGTTGAGTATATGCTCTACCAAATACTAGGCTAGAATAGTTTTAGTAGCCTCCAGAAAGGTTCAGAAAAATTCATGGGTTCCTTGTGCTAACCTGTGGTACGAATTGAGAGATAAGCAAAATATATCCTCCTGACCTTCTGAGGATCAAGTCAAGGATGATAAGATCCACTCTTTCCCATATGAGACACATGCCTGTGTCCCAGTGGCAAAAACTCTTGGTCTGGAACATTCTTAACAGCTGTACCTTGACAAACTAATGAGGCACATCACAAGTAACTTGTTTTATTTATTTAAATTTGTAAATATCTTTTTGGTGTGTAAATTAGAAGAGTTTTGAGTTCCCCATAAGAGTACTCTCACTTATGTTTCTGAGAAACTTTCTGGTGGAAGAGGAAGAACTTTTCAGACTGCAAGCAGACGATGGACAGAATCCTGGGGATACTCATAGGGGAATGAAGCATGTGAACATTATTCACCTGCATCACAGAAGACATAATGCTTAGTAGTAACAGCTAGAAAAGTGATTTGACAGGATACATTTCTTATGACTGATGAGAGAAAGAGTTAGCACTTGACCCTGAATTTAGTTGTCAACTAGTATCAGGGTGCTTGCTCTGAGCTAGTTAGATTTCATAGGGATTTCTGGTACAAGAAAGCTTTGCTGAACATGTGCCAGGCTTAGTGCAAGGTATGAAGAGGGGAAAAAAAGACTTAATACAGAAGCTACTTCACAGCTATATTAGATCAGTTGACATTTGGGAACATTAGCTTATAGATTCGGTTTTGCCACTAAATACAGAACTTGAGGACCTGTGGTTTCTGTGGGCCTCAGTTTCTTTATCGGTAAAATCAGTTACTTCATCTGCAGAAGTGAACCTGCAAGATGACCTTGGGGGTATCTATGACCTCCAAGGGCCCTTAGATTCTAAAGTGCTTAGTTTAAAAAGTCTTTGAAATGGGGCTTTCCCTGGTGGTCCAGTGGCTAAGACTCTGCGATCCCAATGCTAGGTACCCCATTCAATCCCTGGTCAGGGAACTAGATCCCATATGCTGCAGGTAAAAGTTCCCACAACTAAGACCCTGCACAGCCAAATAATTTTTAAAAAGTCTTTGAAATGTAATAAACCTTAGTAACAGGTGTTTCTCCCTGGGACAGATGTTCCATTCCAAACCCTGAGACAGCCACTTTAGGATCAGGGTGTTTTAGAAGCTCCTCAAAGAAGTATCCTTTACATTTTCATCCTGTGTCCCAGGACAGAATCTCTACGCACAGAAAGTGTGTGTAGTCCACACTGTAGTGTACTTATAGTCCACATTGGCCATAGCTAGGGATGGAGATGACATGTTGCTGTTGGCATGGAATCTGAAAGCAAGACCTTTCCTTCAATAACATTTCTTACCTCATCTCTCCCTATCTGACAAAGCCCTTACTTGTCAGCTGAGATGATCACATCCATTTGCCCTTTCCTGTCTGCTCTTGCTGATCCCTCCATCTGGAAGGGTACAGAGGATAAAATAATCCATTTCCTTTAGGACTGCGCTCTATCTTATGTTTCATCAGTATGAATACAACTAATTTCTAGAATCCTATACTACCATGAATGCATGCATGCATGCTAAGTCCCTTCAGTCATGTCCAACTCTTTGCGACCCTATGGACTGTAGCCCACCAGGCTCCTCTGTCCATGGGATTCTCCAGGCAAGAATACTGGAGTGGGTTGCCATTCCCTTCTCCAGGCGATCTTCCCAACTCAGGGATTGAACCCACATCTCCTGCAGCTCCTGCACTGTAGGTGGATTCTTTACCACTGAGCCACCAGGGAAGCCCTATACTACTATACACTTATTCATGTTCCCTAGCTTAAACACAGAGGTTCCTCTTCTCACAATAATTAGACTCTAAACACATTATATTGAGTAAGCACTGAATAAATGCTTATCCAGTTTGTTAGTCGGATTTTCAGGAATTTCAGATGACAAAAGAATTATGGTTCAGGCTCCTTCTACCTTCAGTTCAGTTCAGTCACTCAGTCGTGTCCAACTCTTTGTGACCCCATAAACCGCAGCACACCAGGCCTCCCTGTCCATCACCAACTCCCGGAGTTCACCCAAACCCATGTCCATTGAGTCTGTGATGCTATCCAGCCATCTCATCCTCTGTCGTCCCCTTCTCCTCCTGCCCTTCTACCTTAGCTCTATACAATTCCCAAAGCTTTTCCTTTCCTTCCCTTTTTTTTCTTCCTGTCTGGAATCTCCTATTTTCAAGCATAATGTAAGGGCCAATTCTGGGCATGAAAAGACAACACAGTTCATACTTTTGGTTTCATATTTTTTCAGTTCATTTCAGTAAAAACATAATATAAAAGGCATCGCTACCCTCTTCCCCTCCTGGGGGTGATCCATCAAGCTTGTCAGTCTGAGCCGCTCCAGTGGTTCATAGCTCATCATGGGATATGTGCAGGGCATGGTCACATAGATCTGCAAATAGCACATGACAGTTTCAAAGAAAATGCCACTCTCACGCTGATATATGCCACTATCAAGAAAATACCCCAAAACAAATTGACACACACCGACCACCATTTTTCGGATCATATGCTTTTTTTTTTTTTTCCACATCTCAAGGCATGTGGGGTCTTAATTCCTGACCAGGGATCCAATCCATGCCCCCGGCAGTGGAAGTGCAGAGTCCTAACCATTGGCCCACCAGGGAAGTCCCCCACCCCCCCGCATAGACTTTAAAATGATAAAACTCTCCCATCATCCTCTCCCCTCTATGTATCTCAGGTGAGGGAGCCACAAATTCTGAAAGCTGATAGGAAGAGAATGCAGAGGATCAACCCAAGTCCCTAAGCCATAAGTAACTCTTAAGTTAACTTCATAGAGTAGGCTGGAGAAGGAGGTGTTGGGGGGTGCTGGAGGACAGGGAGTGGGACACACACTAGAAAATGCGCCAGGTTCCACAGAGATGTGAGGACAGGAGGTAAAGTGACCGTAGCTTACCTGTTCGCTTACTACAAAGTTTGTCTTTAACATTGTCAGCCTCTCGGGAAAAGAATTCAATGAGTTCATCCTCGTACTCCTCCACAATGCTCTCACACTGTCAACCCAAGGGAGAAAGGAGTGAGAGAAGCCAGCAAGGGGAAGCCTCTGGTCTCCACCTCCAGAGAGGAGGAGAAGGATATGAACTCAAATTTCCACTTGGGCTCTCCAATAACTCCCCTAATTTTCAAGAATCAGCTACCCATTCCCATAGCTCACCGCGAACTTGAGGGTGCCACTGATGTCTGAATCAATTCGAATGCCCTGTAGGTCCAGTTCACTGGATTCTCCATTTCGGCCCACGACACGTACATAGTTCTTGCGGTGCGTGGAAGGGTCGATCTGTTCCCCATACTCCTTCATCCGGTCGCATACTTCCTCTAGCAGCTCTGTGAGGTGGGCCTCTGAGCGAGCATAAGGCACCTAGAAATGTCCTCAGCCTTGGGTCATATTCTTCTACCTCTGTACATTAATAATTTATACCCTTACTTTTCCTTCCAAATCTATCTTGAACAACCTACTCTAAAAAGCCTTCTCCAATTTAAAACCATTATGATTTGTGTAATTCTGAAGTCCTAGTGGCTCAGCAGTAAAGAATCTACCTGCCAATGCAGGAGACCTGGGTTCAATCCCTGGGTCGGGGAAGATTCCCTGGAGAAGGAAATGGCAACCTACTCCAGTATTCTTGCCTGGGAAATCCCATGGACAGAGGAGCCTGGAGGGCCACAGTCCATGGGGTCGCAAAGAGTCAGATACAACTTAGCTACTAAACAACAACAAAGTCCATTCAAATATGTGATCTTATTTTACGTCATTATACAAGTGGAAAAAATAAAATAGGTGTCTTTCCAAATTATAGATAAATGACCTCTTTGATTAACCCTGGTCACTATGTGTTCTCTTCCTTTGAATTTCTTTAATTCTTATGGCTGTAAGGTTATTTATTTATTTATTTATTTGGTATTAAAATGAGGCTAATACCTGCCCTTAAAAGGAGAGCATCAGACAGTTGCATGCACGCTAAGTTGTAACAACTTCTACAACTTCTACAAAGTATTAGGATTTCTGCTGTATTAGGGAGCCAGGGAAGCAAATGTATGGGATACAAGCCTCCAGCCTCTTCCAAATGAAACAGCCCAATCTTTTAGATATCTCATTAGTTGAGTTCTCATTCAAAGTTAGAGTGAGCTATTTGGGGGAACAGTCAAATTACCTCCACCACTGACTGGCTGCCATCTGGATTGATTCGGAAAGAGCCCATCTGAATGGTCTTCTTGGGATCCACCTGGGCAATTTCCCACTCAAGTTCATCCACCAGAGCCCTGCAAGCTGATGCAAGGGGGTAAGGGGAGAAAGGAATCAACCTAGGGGCTTCCACTCATCCTTCTCCCAGGCCTTGGATCCCATCCTCTCCAAGGCTCTATCTTCCCCATCCCACCCTGCTTCCTCCCATTTCTTCTTCTGTGCCTTTACCTCCACAGTGTAGATCCTGGCTCCTCCGGGCCCAGGTAGTTCCCAAGAGGGCTCCCAGAAGCAGGGCCAGCCAACCCCAGCCTTTCATCTTTGACGCAATGGGGATGCTCCACCTGGGTTTAAAGCATAGATGTGAGAAGCCTACTCCATTCCCCCGCCCCGCCCCGCCCGCCACGACACCCAGTCAGCCTCTAATCCCCGCCACCACCACCCCTCCTCATCCCTCATCCCAAGCCTACAAAGGCCTCAGTGTGATCTGGCTCTACTTTCCAGGAAATGGCCTGGACACAAAGGGGCTCCTCTGTTCCGGCGCTCGATGTCCCGGAGGCCCCGGGGCAGTGGGTGAGAGAGCAGGCTTGGGACTTGGGTCTTAGTTCCAGATACTACGTCGACAGGTGAGCCCTCAGATGTTGGTACTTAAGCGGTGGCTGCCTAGGATCACAGGGCTATGTGGCAGTCATGGGTTGGTGGCTGGGATTAAGCAAGGATGACAGGCACAGAAGGGCTGCTGGCAAGGAGAGTAGCTGATTCTGGCTAAGAGGTAGCGAGGTGGCTGACTGGCGAGAAGAGCACAAAATAACTAGGGCCTATTTGGACCCAGCACCGAAGACTGGTGCATCCCCACCTCCAGCCTATAAGCTATTCCTCCGTGCGGACCAGCCCCCTTTGTAAAGACCCCACCACTGCCTTCGCTCCAGTCCAACCCCGACCCTCAGTGCCACTCGGATCCATCCCACCTCTGCTCCCAGGGCCGCCGCCGTGGCCCAGGCACTGGAAGACAGCCGACCTCTCACTTTAGCTCTCGACCCTAGCACCTGGCTGCGGGGGAGCGGGGCTGTCCAGGCTTCTCCAGAGCGCTGCTGCGCGCTCCAGACACGGGGTGCCCCGGTGACTGCCTGAGCCAGCTCCTCGAGTCCTAAGTGGATTCCTAAGCAGGGCTCAGAGGCACTACAGTACGCGTCGCACACCGGAGACCGACCCCAAACCCGCCCCTCCAAACTCTCGCGCGAACAGGCAGCTTAGGAGCGGCTCCCAGACAGCAAGGACCCCGGTGGATCGCAGGACCCAGACTTGCGTGGCGAGGAGCTCCACGTGACCATCAGAGGTCAGCCGAAGAATAGGAGTGGCTTGAAGCAGGGTCAGAGCCTGACGTCGTGCGCGGAGGCGGTCAGGCTCACACACGCCAATCTAGGTGGGCTCGGACCTTCTAAGAGAAAGGTAATGCGGCTAGCCAGTGAGAATCCCTGGTTTTAATACCCGGGAAACTACATCTCCCAGGAAGCACCACATCACCACACTGATACTTTGTTAGTAGCTACAGGTTTTAAGATTCTTGGGACCTGTAGTTTGTCAGTTTCTCCAACTCACATTTTGCACAAAACGGGGAAACCATACTGCACCTCTTAAAAGAATCCGACCCTCGGGTTCTAGGCAGGCACACCAAAGGCCTAACTGCCCAGGAATGACATACTTCTCCAATATCCTGAATTTTGGACTTGAGAATTTTATCTTCATGGGTGAGACTTTGACTTAGTTTTTTCCACTTGTAATATTGGGTTTCCAAAAGAGTTCCTTTGGTTTGTTTCATGTAAGATGTCTGTAGTAGTGCTTAGTTTTCTTTAACTTCATTTGAAGCAATTTTGTTAGATTGTAGTGTGACAGTTGTCATATCAGCATGCACTAAAAATACTTAGCAAAATTGGTTAATTTTTGTGTAGCCATTTTACTATTTAAGATGAAAGAAGAAAGCAACATTTTTGGCATATTGCTTGTTTCGAGAGAAAAAAAAATGCAACTGAAACGCAAAAAGATGTGTGTTGTGTGTGGAGAAGGCGCTGTGATCGATGAAATGTGTCAAAAGTGGGTTGCAAAGATCTCGGCTGGAGATTTCTTGCTGGAGGATGCTCCACGGTTGGGTAGGCCAGTTGAGGTTGATAGCAATCAATCAAGACATTGAGAACAATCAATGTTATACCACGAGGGAAGACAGCTGACATACTCAAAATATCCAAATCAGTGAAGAGATTTTTTAAAACAATCCAAATCAGACATTGAAAATAATTTGCACCAGCTTGGTTGTTTTGTTGTTTGGGTTCCACATATGTTAAGTGGAAAAAAAAAACCCAAAACATTACCTTCTTGGCTATATTTCCACATGCAATTCTCTACTAACCCTAATGAAAACGTTCCGTATTCTTTTTTGGCCACACTTGGAGGCATGCAGAACTTCCCTGGCCAGGGATCAAACCTGTGCCCCTTGCAGTGGAAGCGCAGTCTTACCCAATGGACAACCAGGGAAGTTCCAAAACCTTGTTTTTAAAACAAATTGTGATGAGCAATGAAAAGTGAATACTGTACAATAACGTGACACAAAAAAGATCATAGCACAAGCAAAATGAATCACCACCAACTACACCAAAGGCTGGTCCTTATACAAAGAAGGTGAAGTTGTGTGGGATGGGGAGTTCTCTATTATGAGCTCCTTCCAGAAAACCAAACAATTCCAAGTACTGCTCCCAGTTAGACCAGCTGACACCAGCACTCAATGAAAAGTGTCCTGAATTAACAGAAAAAACATAGTCTTCCATTAGGATAACGCAAGGCTTTGATGACCAGGCAAAAACTGTTCCAGCTTGGCTGGGAAGTTCCGATGCATCTGTTGTATTCACCAGACATTGCACCTTTGGATTTCCATTAATTTTGGTCTTTACAAAATTCTCTTAGTGAAGAAATTTCAATTCTCTGGAAGACTGTACAAGGCACCTGGAACAGTCCTTTGTTCAAAAAGAAAAGTTTTGGGAAAATGGAATTATGGAGTTGCTTGAAAAATGGCAGAAGGTAGTGAAACAAAATGGCTGTTCAACCAAGTTATTGGTGAAAATGAAAAATGTGTCCTTTATTTTTACTCAAAAGCTGAAGGAATTTCTTGGCCAACCCAATAAAAAGCCAACACAAAGGAGAGGAGGCTGAAGTCAGAGAACCCCACGTGCAGATATTTCTAATGAAATAGATGACACTCAATAATATTTTTGTTTTTATTTTACAAAACATGCAGTTTAAAACAAGAATTTTAAAAAAATAGCAAGAAAACAAAACTTGGGACAGGAGAGTGGATGGAAGACAGGTTTCTCAGCTGTCAGCAGGAGTGAAGCCAGCAGCCAAGCTTTGTCTAGGACTCAAAGGCCCTTTTGGCAATGATGATGTTGGCAACACTGGTTTGCTGGGACCACCAGACTCTAAATGCTGGCCCCTCTGGGCAACCCTCAAGCAGCCAGACTTAGGCTAGGTCTTGAGTTTCTGTTGTATCCTATCAGTGTCTGGGACTTCAGTAGGAACTGAGCGTTTTGGTTCCAGGAGCTTCTTTACCTGTATATTAATTACCCAGGATAATTATTAAGAACACGAATTACTTTCTATCTGGGTCAATTCCAGGCTGTTTCTGGCCCACTATTTTGCAAAGGATGAAAAAGTAATCTGGCTCCTAGACCTTCTGCAACAATCCTGCTGCATTCCAGTTCTATTAATAGCACCATCTGTAGACCCTGAGCAAGTCCAATTCTGGGAGTATACAGGGTATAGCCAACTTGAGAACTCATCTCCCAGTTCTGGGGCCACAGAACACTAAAGGGAGGGAGCTGTTCATTGGGAGAGCATGAGGTCAGAGTGCCAGCACTGAAGAGAAGACAGCTGCATCTGTCAGAGACAAAACCAAGAGCATTGACTCCTAAGGTGAGTCAGGAGAAAAAGCACCTGGGACATTTCTTATGAAGGAAAAATGCAGGAGAAAAAAAGGCATGGACCTCCCCCAAACTTTTTAGAATTGGGAAAGAGAAGGTTAGGACCAATAGAGAGCTTCAATAATAAAACTGATTTCTGATTTCACTGAATATTGGAAGGAATAAGTGCTTTGTAAACCGTTAAGTGCTTTCTATTACAAACAGAAGGCTGGCGTGGTACTGTTTTAACATCACCATTGTTCTTATTTGGCAAAGGAAAAAAACAGCAACCCACTCTAGTATTCTTGCCTGAGAATCCCATGGACAGAGGAGCCTGGCAGGCTACAGTCCATGGGGTTGAAAAGACTCGGACATGACTGAGCGACTTCACTTTCACTTTCATTGTTCTTATTATGGTGGCTATAATCTTCACAACCCACCCAGGCCAGTTTCCCCTGTCCCGTCCCAGGCCTTACTCTTGGGACTTGTCTGGCCCTCAGGCTCAGGCACCTTCCAGTCCATCTTTCGACCTTTCTCGTAAAGGCTCTTGAGAACTTTGTGGAAGGACTCAGGCTCAGTGCCATTTTTGCTTAGTTCCAGATACTTTCGGTAAAGCTGAAGGGCTGTGCGGGCATCCTCAATACTGTCATGGGTCTCCCCTTGAATCTTCAGGTCTAGGGGAAGCAGAGGTGGAATAGTTTGGGACCTAGCAAAGGAAGGTAAGAATATGTCCTCTACTCATATCCCCACTCTCAATAAACAAAAAATCCCTGACTGCCGTTAAGGGAAAGAGCCAAACACCATCCCTAGTGCACAAAAGGGATACTGAAGCTAATTAAATCCACCTGTAACTCTCACCAGTAATTTAGGGTTATCCCTATTCCCCTTGGCCTCTCACACATTTTCATGCTGTTGTTCCACACAAGGATGTACAAGGCAGAGGAACTCACCTAGAA
Organism: Bos indicus; assembly: GCF_029378745.1. Taxonomy (NCBI): domain Eukaryota; kingdom Metazoa; phylum Chordata; class Mammalia; order Artiodactyla; family Bovidae; genus Bos; species Bos indicus. The sequence goes on along the minus strand of NC_091764.1, from coordinate 57,128,291 downwards.
AGTACCAAGCAAGGAATCGCAGGGAAATCATTCGTTTCCGGGGCATGTGAAATAGATAAACAGTGTCAAGGACTTGGTCCTTGGGCACCTGCCAGGGATAAAACAGTGGGATACTGAGTGCAGGGGATCCATAATTTCCCATTTTCCCAAAACACAATGTATACCCTGGGGGGCCCACACAAAGAAAGACTCTTAAAAGAGCCCTGCCCAAACCATGAGGTTGATGACCCGGAAGTCCTTTTGCAGACCGTGACCCACAAACTTGACTCCAATGTCTATGAGAAAACGAAGCTTTAAGTAGGTAGACTTTAGAGTTGTGAGGTGCTTAGAGGAAATCTTGGCATCAAGGTCTCCTGGCTTTATCCCTGAGTACTGAGTCAAGTAATCCACCACCTAGGGATACAGAAAAGGTCAAGTCACACAAGAAGCGAAATGCACAGTTCCCCCTGCCATTCGTCCCCAGGTTCTAGGGCCTTCTGTAGAAGCACAGGTCTGTCACATTTGCACATCCACATCCTAATACCTGCTCCTGGGTAGAGATGTAGTCATCAATGAAGGGGATACCCTCATTGGGTCCCTGGCCCCTAACGCAGGTAATCCTCGCCACTGACATCTGGCTTGGCTTGATGGTAGACTTGGTGCCATCACTGCGCAGCTCTGCTTCTTCCTATATAAGAGTTCATAAGGAAACCAGAAAAATGCTTGTGACTCCTGATATCCCCAGAATTATGTTCTAACACCCCACTCTTTTGGTCTTGGTTACCTCATTAAGGGTGACAAACTCAGCGTCCAGGCCCACCAAGTCCCCAACCTGTGGCATCTCATTCAGCATCAGGGGAATAAAAGTAGTATGTGTTTTCCGCTGCTTCCGTGCTAATGAGGCTTCAGCCAGCAGAACACTTGCCTCAATAGGATTCTTAACTGGAGGGGAGAATCCAGAAGACAGATGGCTGCGGAGAGGGAAGTGACCAGGGGAGGGAAACCAGAGTGGCTGACTACAGACTGGGTCTACACTGTGATCCCAGTAATCGAAGCATGTGACTAAAAAGATCATGTCTGATGAACAGAACAGGCCAACAAACAGGTCAAATCAGAAAATTATCAAGAAATATGCTAAGAAAAAAAAAAAAAACAGAAAGGAGTGAGATTTTCACTTTGGACTTTACCTTAGAAAATCCAGAATTAAAAAAAAAGAAAGTCTAGAATAATATAGTTTATTACCACACACACACAAAAGAAGAGATCCTTACTTGGAGATAAGCTCAAAATCATAACCTTAGCCATTTTCAGATATCACCCCTCATCACCTGTTCCCATTACACCCTCAGGATCCCCAGCTTCTAAATTTAAGGCCTGATGAGCAGAATCACTCTACTGTCCCTGGAAATACTAACACTGGTTGCCAATCCTAATAAGCTGTTTTCCAGATCTCTTCCTGAAGATGAATCTTATTGCTCACACCCTTGGGTCTATGCTATACTACTTACTGTTCAGGTTGTATTTGGAATTAAGATTCCTTTTGATGTAATAAAGGATAGCAGGCACTTTCCAATTCATGTCAAACTGCACAGCTTCATGCTATAAAAGAAAAAGCACCTAATGGTCGACATATACGCCTTTCTTCCCCTTTATCCCAAGTCAGAGAGAAGGACTCAGGTGCTATATTTAGCTTTGCTAATGCTTTTTACTACTGAGGACCCATCCCTCCTCCTGAATCTGCCTGGCATTCTCTTGGGTACTGAGGATGAGGATGCCAGGGAAAGGGGAGATGCAAGGGGGAATGGAATGTGTTACAACTAACCTTATCGATAGGTTCAATGAGAAAGTCGTTGAAGAGATACCACTGCTGGTGGGTAACACCCTGTGGAGATACAGAGGATGCCAAAGTGATGGCTAGAGCATTCTGGCTCAGACTCAAGATAAGGACAGAACTGGGATTCCACTGTGGCTACCACCAGGAATATTCCTGCCCTGTATTACCTCACTCACCTCCTTGCGCTGGTGGTAGGTCTCTCCAACTTTGATGTGAGCCACCAGGCTGCCCCCTGTGCGTGAGTCCAGGATGTGTACCACAGTTGCCATCAGGTCATACACATAGACACCATGCTCTTCCTCTGCCCTGGCTGGGCCCCACTGTGAGGGGGGTACCCAGGCTGCTAAGCTAAGTTTAAGGGTGGGGAAGGAAGGGGAATGGGGATAGAGGACAGGGAGCTTGGGGGATGGGGATAGGGGACCAGGTTGGGTTCTTTCCATCCTAGCCCAACTATGACTCCCAGCACTGAACTGAGTCACTCTACAAAAGCCCATAGCTGGTGAATACTAGGCCTTATTCTCTTTTTCCCCCTATACTTAGGGAAACTAAAAGTTCCACCTTTCCCTTGCCCTGCTTCTGCCCCATCTCTCCCTTTTGTTTTTTGGTCATGCCACAAGGCTTATGGGATTTTAGTTTCCTGACCAGGGAATTGAACCCAGGGCCCCGGCAGTGAAAGCACCGAGTCCTAACCACTGGACCACCAGGGAATTTCCCAACCTTCTTTCCCTTATTCCCCCTCCTCTTCCCAGTTTTTCAACAACCTGCATCTCATCCCCATCAGTCCAATTGCAAACATCCAGCCCTTTGTTCTTGGTCATCTTCATTTGAATGGAGAAAGGAAGCCAGACATTCTTCAACTCCTCAATGGAGGGACACATCAGCATGCCCTCTGGACTGCCTAGTTCCTTCCTATCAGGACAGGAGAATTGGAAATTTGTTCTAAGGAGATCTGACCAGTGACAAGAGGGGCCACTGGGTAGTTCAATCCTTTGACCACTCTACAGACAATACCTACCAATCAGCCAAAGCAAACTCCTTATTCTTGGAGATTTCCCCACTATGCTTCTTTATTGCCATCTTGAAGGCAACCTGCACACAAGGAGAAAACATCCAGTTCCTCGGAGAACATGAATCATATATGGAGGTTAAAAGAGGAAGAAAACTAAAAAGTACTCCTAGCACCCTATTTCCAACCTAAGTCCTGACCTCAGCCTGCATCCTCCAGAAATCAGCTTCTTTCAAACTGTTCACCTCACAGTTGATGACAAGAATATCTGGCAGATGGCGGATGTTGCGGGTCTGGATCTGAGAGAATGAAACAAACAAGGAATGGCAGGAGGCCCACTGGGAAAGAAACCTGGACGGGAACAGTTTAGGCCTGGATCTGCTTCCTCCAACTGGGGTTCTTCCCACCCACTAGAGATCTCTGGATGGTGGTGCTGACCTAGTCTGTCCCAGATGAGACCACAGCTGAGTCCCCCATGTGGCAGGACTCTGGCCCAGGGCAAGCGCCACTCACCGTGGGCTGGTACTTTTCACAGTTGTCACACCAGGCCTGTGTATTCTGCTCCAGGCAGATGCTTCGCTTCAACACCTGAGCAAAGTCACAGTTCTTCCCGGTTTTATCTGAGGGGAAACTGGATGCTTCACTCCAGGTCCTCCCTATCCCCACCGTGAACCCCCCAACACCCTTCTCCTTGATGTTTCAGGACACCTGGGGGAGCACCCCCCCACCCCGGCTGCAGGGTATACCACTGTTGCTACCCTCAGGGTAAGAGAGCGTGAAGAGCAGTGTGGATGAGGCTCGCACGGTCTCACTGCCACAGCGGCAGAGGCTGCAATTTTCCATCTCACAGCTGAACAGCTGCCCAATGACAGAGTCCCCCGATGAGCAAAAGCTGCTAAGAGTGGACAGGGCAAGATATGCACACTGAGGGACTCAGGACACCCTTTTAGTCACAGAGGGGCCTGCCGTGGTGACTTTAACTATTCCATACCTGCCTCCAGCACCTCGGTAAGCCTGGGGTACTTCCAGCTCCTGCAAATCTTGATGAAGTTGCGTGAGAATGAAACGGTTCCACCTCTGAATGAGCCTGGCCAGGTTGCCCTTGCCCGAAGCCTCATCTGAGTCAGCCAAAATCAGACCAAGGGCTGAGGCCTCAGGAATGGTGCGGAATGCTCGAAGAAAATTACTGCCCTGGAATCCAGGAAGTGTGTCGGTGGAAAAGGGTTATTTCCTCTTCTGTGATTACTGGCAAGAGTGATGACCCTGCTTACTATCCCCCTCCTTTCCCCTTTTATTGTCCCAGGTCTCCAGGCACTGACCTGACAGGGGTCGCCTCGGGAGAGGTCCAACATGTGGAAGAGGAAGCCCAGCTCGCAGGCCAGGCAGAACTCCTTCTGGCAAAGGTGGTTCTGGATTAGACAGCGCACAGGCTCCAGGAAATAGAGCACCTGGAGGGAAGAGCAGGAGATCTGATGCGGACAACTGGCACAGGGAGAAGGAGCGGTGGGAAGGCTAAGAGATGGTGGAGAACACAAAGCTTGAGTCCACTGAAGAAGAGGAGCTCATGGGGGACTTGCAGGCTGTGGGGCAAGAAAGAATGGCAGAGGAGACTATAGTGGACTTGGCCACTTGGTTAGGGAGACCTGGAAAAAGAGGGGTTGAGGGGCCCAGAGAGAAGAAAAGCAGTAGCCATCTTCCAGTCGTGGGAATACCCAGCCTTACCTGGATCATGCAGTTACAGTAGGCATTGGGGATGTGGGGCTCCAATCCAGCAAACAGCGTCTTATTGTAGTGCTTGAAGTCAAAGTCCTCCAGCCCTAGCTTGGAGTATTTGATGGTCACCTGAGGCAGAAATAGTCTGAGCAAGATGAAGATGTCCTCAGAGCCCCCTAAATCTCTGCAGTAACCATAACCTTCCCCCAGACCCTTCCCAAGTCCAGAGGGATAGGCAAAGGCTTCTTGAATGAGCCCTTCAATCCTTTCTCCGATGACCACCTTTCCCAGGAACCTGCCCCCACATCCCAGAGGGCCCCTTCCTTGGTATCCCCCAGCACCTTGCGGTACTTCTTAGAGACCATGTGGAGATGTGGCTCCTCTTCCCGCCCTATTGGTGACTCAGTGACCTGGCTGAAGCTGTCAAATTCACTGTCAGACTCCTTGAGTCGGTAAGGAATCTAGGGTTTTTAAAAAGAGGTACCCTTGTTGGATGTATAATGATCTTTGGTCCCGCCTACCTTTTACTCCAACACTGAAGCAATCACCAAGTCCCGAACCTAATAATTTCATGGGGTTTTCGGCATCCACCGCTGCCTTTTCATTCCCACTGCCATCACCCTACCTCATCACAGCTGGACGATACCGATGCTTCCACAGTGGGTCCCCCACCCCAATCCACTCAGTCCAGCACACCGCCACCGAGCTAACCCCCACAGCATGGCCTTTTTGGTGCACTGCTTCCGCTGTACACTGGTACGCACAAGGTTTCACAACCAGGCCCGTTCAAAACTTCATTTCTCATTGATTCCCAACACTAACAGCCGGTCCAACATGGTCCCTGTCAGTTAGACCTCCTGAGACCTCTACTAACACTGTTCTCTCATCCTGAAAGGCTCCCCTTACTATCTACTTACCCGTCTTTCATCCTTCCAGCTCAACACCCACCTCGTGGAGTATGCCCTTTCTGACCAGTCTAGCCTCTGACCAGAGTACCCTTTTCTCTCTAAACAGCTCTAACACTGACTGCTTCTAACATTCCTTTAGCATTTAATGATAAAGCATAAATAACTTCTGCCATGGATAGGTCTTATCTTCAACAACCAAACACTAAAGCTCTAAAGAGCAAGGACCCTATCTCTTATGTATCTGAACCCTAACACCTAGTATAATACTTCCAATTTAGTAGGCTTCAAAAACCTTTGTTGACTGACTAAAAACAAAAACTAGGGAGAATTACTAAAGACAAAGGAGAAACACCAATGGGCTGGGGCGGGGGCTGACCCTCTCCCCTCTGAACAAACCTGATTTCGCAGCCTGGTGCGGGGATTGGGTGCATAGCCGATGAAGCCCACCTTCTTCATGGTGCGCAGAATCTCTGCATCCACAGGCGGTGCTCGCCTATAATGTAGTATAGTTCTAGGGCTTGAAGACTGTGGTGTCTGCCCATCCAATTCCCAATCCCCAAGGGACCAGAAAAAAAAATACTAAGAGTAGACAACAATCAGGAAAGAAGGAGAATAATAACAGGGCTTGCCGAGACTCCTGGTATCTTGGCCCTTTCCCCCTCCCTCCTTTTGGCCCAGATGGGAGGTACAACCTGGGAGCTGGAGCAGAGTTGGCAGCAGGCCAGTCAGAGAGAAGCGTGTCAGTGGTGAGCGGGACAGGGATGAGGGAAAGAGGCAGTAGGTCCTGGCTCCAGTCCAGAGGCGGCAGTGAGTCCACGAGACAGGGCAAAGCAAACTCGGTCTCACGGGAGTACGGGTTGAAGGAAGGCTCAGGGGAATCAGTCCAGAGGTGCACACAGCCCTCAGAATCCCCAAAAGCGAGGGCCTGCTTGCTGGCTGACACATCAAACGTCATTAGCAGAGGTCCCACAGGATTCACATGAAAGATGTCTGCTGGGTTGGCCAGGCCTGTGGGCTCACAAAACTGGCACTGCCCTAGGAGGGAGGAGGAAGCCCACTGAGCCCTGGAAGGTGAAAGGGAGCCATCTTGTTATGCCCTTCCTACTCTCTTCCCCTGGTTCAAGAAAAGATGGGCCCCAAATCCATGCCTAGAGATAAGAGGAAATACCATCTGGTGCCTCCCATAAATCACAAGGAGGTTTGCTACCCACTGGAGACCAGTTCTCTAGTTGTCTGCCTGCTCTACCTGTATTTTTTGCATATGTGCTCTTCACATCCAGGGAGAAAATAAAAGCTCTAATCTCTTACCAAACCTAAGTGAGACCCTGAGACCCCTTAGAAAGGTTACTTTTTTCACAGCAAAAAAATTTCAGGGAGTACACTCCTTCTTGCTCCTAGATCCCCTCTTTCATTCATCGACTCTTATCCCATCCTATGTCCCCTTCATACCTGACTGGGAGATGATAGCAAGACGAGAAGTATATGTAGGGATGAAGCGTAAGAAGGCAGGATCCACGTGAACTTGAAGTGGTGTGATGGCACGCATCATGCGTAGATCATAAACTTTGAGGAAACGGTCACAGGCCAGACCAGTAAGGCGGCTGGAGAAGCCACAGGTGGCCAGCAGGTTGCCATGCACGTCAAAATCTGACAGGCTCCCTGAGAAGGCATCAAACTCATGTTCCACCTTAAAAGTACGGAGATCTCGCAGAGAAACCTGAAGAAGAGAGATCTTCGTTATCTGCCAGCACTGTTATCAGGAATAGGACCCACCATCTGCCTAACCCTGTGAGGCCCCTGCCAAAAGAACTAAGGCTCTACAATGTGTGTGTGCCAAGTCGCTGCAGTCAGCCCAACTCTATGTGAGCCCTGCCAGGCTCCTCTGTCCATGGGATTCTCCAGGCAAGAATGCTGGAGTGGGGTGCCATGCCCTCCTCCAGGGGACCTTTCTGACCCAGGGATCGAACCCACATCTCTTATGTCTCCTGCACTGGCAGGCAGGTTCTATACCACTAGCACCACAATACAGGCAATTAAAGCACAAAAAAAAAGCAAAAAGAGAAGCCAAGATCTGGAAGGGACCCCAAAGAGAACTTGTTTACCCTTTTGCCTCTAAGATACCCCACTTACCACAGAAAATATCAGGCTCAAAGATAATCTCATAGTATAACATGGCTGAGTAGGAACTCAATTCACTCCTCCCACCTCCTCAACTACTGAGCTCCAGAATTGAGTAAAAAACAGAGCCCAATCACATATCTGGTGAAACAGAGCCCCAAGGTGGGAGGAAAAATGGAACTTAGTCATTCACCTTGCCAGATGTGTGGCCACAGAAGAAGAAGCGATTCGTCTGTCTCATGATAGTGACTCCAGGTGTCTCAACTGTGTACTGTGAGGGAAGCGGGAGAAACCGGTGAGAATGATTCTTCCCACAGACCAAAGGAACAGAAAGGTCATATGAGCATCATAGGCATTTCCAGTTTATACTGCCCCCAATAACCTCAGGCCCTGCCTGCGTCCCACTTGTACCTTCTGAGTCTCCTGGACAGTGTTCAGGTCAATCTCTAATATGTGGTTCTGCAGCCCACCAATGAGCAGAGTGCTGCTGTCAGTCAGCAACAGGCTGTGCATATCTTCACTCTCATCCAGCCTGTGGGAGATGAAAAGCTCAGGGGCCAGGGTTTCCAAAGTTTCCAATCCTTTACCCTTCCCACTCTGTAAGGGATCCCCTTCCCCAGTCCAGAGGTAAGAAGCCACTTACAGGTAATCAAATATAATGAGGCCCCCTCGGGCCATATACTTGAGGTTGTTCTTGGTAAGAAAAAGGATGCCATTCTCCAGGCTCTGGATCTGGCGGATGTCGTCACTGCCATTGACCTGAAATGATGAGTAGCGCTCCAAAGTTGGGCCGAAAAATGATGTGGCATGGCCCTGTAGTGGATGAGAAGATGAGAGACACCCTGACTGGAGCGGCAAGGCTATCCCAGATACAAATCAGAGAACTAGACATTGCTCAGTTTTTCCTCCATTCTTGCCTGGCCTTTCTGGCTGGCAGTGACTAAGGCATAAAGCTGGGCACCAATCTTATATAATATGATACAGTATCTTTAAATATAAAGATATTTATATGTTATGATAAAAACACTGAGAATACTATCTTATGTTCATTTAATACTTTACAAAGTACTTTTATAAACTCTACCTCATTTTATCCTCACAATGACCCTGCTGAAAAGGTAATGCCTCAGTTTGTTAGAACAGTACTCAGAAGGTTAGGGACACAGGTCCAATCCTCCACTGGCCAGGTGGCAGTCTTGTGTCCCACAGTCAAGTCCTCATCTCCACAAGCCATCTGGGAAATGTGTACTGTGGGTCACAGGCTAGAACAGAGAGACTGAAACTCATGCCACCCTTGGCTCCTATGACATCATCCACTCCTGGTTTCTCTCCTGACTCTTAGCTCATATCTTCTCCTTATGTGCAACCCTTATGACCACTCTTGAAACGTGACTATTCCAAGCCCACCATCTTCTCACCCTACTTGTCTTCCTAATTTTACCCACTCTTAAGGTTTAAACATTCAGCTTAAACCGGATTTTTTCCCCTAGCCCAGACCATTGCCTCAAGTTTCAGACTTGTACATCCAAATACCTACCACATGCCTCTCTTTAGCTATTCCATGAGAACACAAACTCATTACATCCTAAAGAAAACTCACCATTTTCCCCCATTTCAATTCTTCTTAACTGTATTCCCTATGGTACCATGATCTACCCAGTGGAGTAAGTCACTGGTAGTCGACTTAAATTTAACTTCCTAAATACTTGCCAAATCTGTTCTGACATATAAATCTCTATAGTGCTTCATTCAGGGCTTCATCACATTTTAGGTGAACTACTACAAAATTCTGTGCACTCACCTCATGGAGTCCTATCCCATCCTCCTTAAATCAAACTCTATACTGCTACTTAAGCACTCCACCTAAGATGCAAACTGGACCTTGTCATTCTGGATAAAAACCTTTAGTGAACTAAAGAATCAAGTCCAAGCTCTTTTAACAGAGCTTATAAGGCTTTCCAGACTGTCCTCCCACAGACAACTGCATGGTTCCTTCCCTTCCTTCCAGGGAGATTAGAATGGACATCCTGGCCTGCATCCAGGTCTCCACTCAAGTGTGCCTTTATCGGAAAGCCCTTCCCTTGACCATATATCTAAAACAGCAATACCTCACATCTTTCAATACCTCAACCCCCTAACTCCACGGTACTTTTCTTATGGATTCTATTTTTCTTAAGGATATGTCATAAATATATTTCTGTTGCCTTTTAAAATGCTTATTCAAAACTGAGACTTCAGAACAAGGTCTGGCACCTAAAAGGTGCTCAAAAACATTGGCTGAAGAGAAGTCTTTAACTCTTCAGCTTCATCTTCCATTCCAGTAAACCCTACCTGCTTGTAGTTCCTGCACTGTGCAATCACCAAGCTGTGTACTAGCTTGGGAATCATTGTTTATTCCATTGCTTTTCCCAAAACGGAATTTCCCCCTTTTTCATCTGGCTCCTACGCATCTCTCAAGACTGAGCTCAGGTGTCACTTCCTTCTGGAGATCCTCTAATTCTCTTCTTTGCTCACCAACATCCAGTACGTATTTTCACACTGGCATTTATTAAGTTCATATCCCAAATTCATAATTATTAAGTTAAACACTTTTTAGTTTCTTTTAAAATGCCATAAAATTTAAAAAAAAAAAAAAATAAAATAAAATGCCATAAAATTACATTCATATACTTGGGTTTTTTCCTTCATTGTCCTGTGACCTCCTTGAGGGCAAAGATTATGTTTTATTAAGCTTTATTCCCTGAGCCTAGTCTAGCAGTAGACAGTGCCTACTGAAATGAATGTATTACCAAAAAATTCACTCTTTCCAACAGAAAAACAATTCACATCCTATGGAAAGTAAATAAACCATGGACACCATGTTATTTCTTCCAAAATCTTTGGGCTCCCGAGTATATTGGCAATATGGATACATTTTTAAAAATGAACAATGATAACTGCTCCTGGAGAGATTAAAGTCAGCCAAAGACAAAATGATTCCATGTAATATGTGCAGAAACAGTAGTTAAACATTCTGTAATTAGGGAATTCCCTGCCTGTCCAGTGGTTAGGACTCCATGCTTTCACTGCCCAGGCCCGGGTTTGATCTCTGGTCAGGGGTACTAAGATCCCCAAAGCGGCTGGCATGGTCAAAAAGAAAACATCCTATAATTATAAAAATGGAAAACAGAGGAAGAGCATTAGAGACTGTATTCAGATGGCTATAGACTAACTGAATGCGTAGTTATCAAGATTAATCAAAGCATGGAATGGACAAATTGTGGAAGAAGTGGGATACCTTCTGAATAAGAACACCGATGTAATCCATCTCTACATTCTATGACTCCCTCCTTCTCCCTCCCCTCCCTTCCTCTTGGCTTGATTTAGAAACCCAGCTAACTCCATCACCTCAACTCAGTTCTGGCTCCCTGCAAAGCAGTTGTTCTTGGGCTAAAACCAGGTAAGAGACCCCCAATATCTCCTTTCAGCCCTTTCAAAGGGGTACAGTTCTTACCCCATGGCTTCCCACCCACAGCATCTCCTCGTGCAAGTCAAAGTGGGAGACGGAGACAGGCACACCCACTTCAGCCACCACACTGTGCAACTCAGAGTAGACACCTTCCATTATGTGCACTGACTCCTGGACTGGAAGAGCCTCTAGGGCCACTCCCTCCGGGTCCAGCTCCACGTTCTGTAGCAGACTCGGGTTCAGGTGGGCATCCAGGACAGGATCCAGGGCAGAATGCATGGCCGGGGCATACTCTGCAAGTCCAGGGTCCAGACCCTCGAAGTTCATGATGGTGATGATGACGATAGCAGCAGACTGACCCGTGTCACACACCCTCCCTTGCCACAGCCCCTTTGGATGCCTGACCCAATCAGCAGGACATCACTGGACCTAGAATGGACATCCTGACCTGCAAAGGGAAAGAGGGAGCTAAGTCACGGGTAGGCCCAGGTACTTGTATTGAGTGTGTTCTAGGTTTTACTGGCAGGACGGAGACAAGGCAGGCAGAAGATGTAAGAATACAAGGCAGGGGATGAAACAGGCAGGAAGGTAATCGGCACTGGGGTAGAGGTGGGAGAAGGTGTTGTCCCTTGCTCTTCTCCTCTAAGGTACTCTGAACTCCCAGGACCCCACTAGTTAACTTAATCCCTGACTTCCTTTTCACCCTCCTTCAGGGCTGCTCACTTGCCTGGTTCATCCCTGAACCATCAATGTCAGGAGCAGCAACTGTGGGGGTAGGGGTTAGGTAGAGGTGGGTAAAGTGCTTGTTTCCCAGAATTAGGGATAGGGGTAGACGGTTGAAAGGGCAGAACAAGGTAAGTCAGTTTCCCAGAATCCTCTGCAATGCTACCCAGGATTCGCTAGGGGAAAATAAGACTGGCCAGTTACCCACAGTTGGGGCGGGGGGTAGGGGGACGTGAAGGAAATAACTAGTTACCCAGAATTCTCTGGGGGAACCAGAAAAATCAATTACCCATAATTCTCCCTCGGCGGCGGGGAGGGGAGGGATTAGGGCAGGGGTCAGATGTGTTCCTGGGATGCTTACGGGGATTAGGTCATTACCAAGATTTCTCCATGGCGGATATTTTGGAGCGCGTGGAATTAAAACGAGTAGGGGGAGAGCAAGCGCCGTCAGCTCCGCGGGAAATTCCAGTTTCCCCACTTCTCCCCCGCGCCTCAGGTTCAACCAAACTCTACGACGGAAACGGCGTGCACTCCCAGTCTCAGCTTCCAATTAGGAAGGGCGAGAGGCTTACCTTAGCCAATCGGGAGCAGCCAGGTACAGCCGGACCCGCGAGAAGACGTGTGACGCGCGAGCTGAGCAAAACAAGACCTACGGGGCGCGGATAGGGACAAACGGAGTCAGAACCTTGTCCCAGTTCGGTGGTGGTAGAGTAACCGTTGTCTTATTTAAGCCTTCTTTAAAAGAAATTAGAAAGCCCCAGGCTTGGAGCCCGAACTTTCAAGCTCTGTATATCTCCAGACTAGAGTAAGGGGAACCCAAAAGCAAAGCACTGGGAATCGATTGCTGGATATTCCCATTATGGCCCAGTCCACCCCCTTTCCCCGTGGTACTCTTGTGAGCACTTCGCCAACTCCGACTTGTTACTCCTGAAACTTGCCGGCATTTCCTATCATTTTCAGGCATGGGAGAGAAAAAAGGAAGCGGGAGGCAGCCTCCTAACATGGCTCAAGTAGCTGCATCTTCTACGATTCTAAAGGCAACCATCTGAAACTCCCATCTGTGATTATTGCCTCCCCAGAGTCACCGGTAATATTTCCAGGGAACAGGACCCCTCAGCTATAAAATTCCCCTAGCTCGTGGAGCAGGACATTATTCCTCAGGGGGCAGGACATGGCAAATTGAGACGTTTGCCTTCCCCAGACTTAACAGATTTAGTGTCAACACTTACTCAGGGATTCTTGGGGTATAACTCTGAGCTTGAACTGCTTTGGAATAGATCCAGAATGTTAGATGTCTGTAGGGTATTTTAGTTCAGTTTGTAAAGGCCACATAAAGGGCAGCGTTGATGGGATTCCTGATAGAGAATACAGTTTTAAAGCATCTCAATGTGGTGGTGGTGGTTAGTCGCTAAGTCCTGTACGACTCTTGCGACCTCATTGACTATAGCCCTCCAGGTTTCTCTGTCCATGGAATTCTCCGGGCAAGAATACTGGAGTGGGTTGCCATTTCCTTCTCCAGGGGATCTTCCCAGCCCAGGAATCGAACCCAGTCTCCTGCGTTGCAGGCAGATTGTTTACCGACTGAGCTACAAGGGAAGTCACCATCTAGGGACCTCTGAAATCAGATCAGTTTGAGAGACCCTCTGAGTTAAACATGTTTTTCTCTCGGTCTATGACCTCTAAGTCTAGAACCCCTCTGATTCAGGATTCTCTGAGTCAGGATTCTAGGCTTAGAGGTCATAGACCAAGAGAAAAGCACATTTAACTCAAGAGGGTTTCTCAAACTGATCTGACTTCAGAGGTCCCTAGATTTAAAATCTTGTAAAAAAATGTGTGCTGAGTAATAGGGACAGTTCCTACACTTTGAGAAATTTCCATATTTAGGTCTCAAATTAAGAAAGACTTAACAGGGATTTCCCTGGTGATCCAGTGGCCAAGACTCTTCGCTCCCAATGCAGGGGCCTGGGTTTGTTCCCTGGTCAGGGAATCCCAAGATCCCTAATGCTGCAACTTAAGAATTTGCATGCCTCAAGGATCAAAGATCCTTGCCAGAACTAAGACCCAGTGTAGCCAAAAAAAATTTTTTAAGACTTAACAGTGAGAATTACAAGGCCTGAGATACCAGCAACATCAGGCTAAAAGAGCTACTTTATTAAGATGCGTGGTGTCCCCTCACAGCATCCAATATAATAGAATGAGAATGCAGAATCTGGTCTATGTGGTAATTCTGGCCATTTAATAGTGATCTTAGGTAAGTTACTTATCTTTGCACCTCAGTTTCCTCATTTGTACCCATCTCATTGGGCTGTTGTGAAAATTAAATGGGTTAATACATGAAAAGTGCTTAAACCAAGTATTTGGTATAAAGTGAGAGTTGGATAGAAGCCATCATTACTAACCACCTGGGGAAACTTCAACTGGATTTGGTGTCCAGGCATCCAGCTGGAAAGGCCTGCTTGGGAGTATCTTGTCAATTTAATTTGCATAACGGTTGAGGTCTTGCTGACGTCATGGTCTCCTTGCAGCTCCAGGTCAGATATAGTCCTGGAAGTAGTTCCTGTCACACAACAGTCCCACAGTCACCCCACCAACCTTGCTTCCTACCCAACTCCCAAAGCACCAGGAAGTGAAACAAAGCCCCGTGCTTCCAGCTCACCCTTGTCCCTCTCATCCCATCCCCCAGAGTTCCACTTCCTCCTCTTCCTCCTTTTCACCTTCGATCTCTTATCCTAAACGGCTCCCAGAATGGGAACTAGAGGTGGGAAAAGCGTGGAAGACATACAAAAGTGAGGTGAGCTCCCCTGCCCTACTCCCAATTTCCTTATTTCATGCATATCCATCTTTCTCAGAAGGCAAACCATTTCTCACTCAAACTGAGATAACTTCTCTGAGGCTGGAAATATTTTATCCCAAGGGTGGATTTACCACAGGATCACATTTGAATCAGAAATTTCACTGGGCAGTTTTGAATAGTACTAAGGGAACGGAGACCTCTGTCGAGGGTAAGTTTCTCAGAGAAAAAGGGTCAACCTCTTGGAAAGGCTTTGGGAGCCATCTGTGTGGTCATCCATGGCCTCATTCTGACGTCCAGATTGTCCTGGGACCCTCCACTGGGGTGGGGACAGTCCCAGGTTTGGGCCACCCTCCACTCCCACGCCCAGCCTCACAGTCTCAGCTGTTTCACTGAATGTTGCATCAGGGATGGTGATGAAATCAGTATCAGCGGATTTTACCCATGGATGCAACAGGCTGAAGGACCAGCCAGGGTCGCTGACACAGTGCACCTTCAACTATCCAGAACCCTGGACTTTCTAGCCACGGTGAAGGGCTCGGTGCTGGAATATCTCCAGTTGGATTTCTAGACCTCACTTACACACTGATGTCCCCTACCCCCAAATCACCTGAATCCCACAGAGCCCAAGAAACTTGGGCCACTAAGGTTGAGGAATCAGATGGTTCTTAGCAACAGTTTTCTCCTCCCAACAGTCCCCCTAGCCTCCAGCGTGAGGCCTGAAGTGAGGGAGCAGTAATACCTTATACTGAACAGATGTGGCTTCCCAGTTCACAAAATGTTTCATGTCCATCCTCTCCTAGTGAAAATAACACTTCCCAACAGAGAAAAAGAAGCCCCCTTATTCTTGGATTGAGGACATCAGGTGGGAACCCAGCTTCATTCCAAACTGATCTTGCCATCCTATTGGGAGATAAATGAATGCTTCTGTTTTGGTTTTTACTTAAGCAGGAGGTGAGGAAATTAGGTTTAAAGGGAGGGCTAATATAGCTTAGAGACACAAAAAGATGAGTGAAAGGTTAAACAGGAAGGAACTTGAGACTAGATTCATTTAAATATTTGCTGTTCCCACCCCTCCCCCTGTCTTCGGCCACTTTGATTCCTGGAGAGCATTACACAGAAGTCTCATCCCAGGCCTCCAGCCACAGCCACCACACGACTCATTTCCCCTGGAACTGAGGCTACTTACCTGGGCTCCCCACGGAGGGGGATGATGCAGGAGGGGAATCCCACCTGCTGTGAGTCACCTGCTAGTATAAAGGGCGGGTCTCACAATGCAAGGACCTTAAAAAGAGACTGAGACAAGGGGAGAAAATCTACAGGAAGCAGCTCAGAACCACGGTGAGCAAGAGAGAACCAGACGCACAGAACAGAGAGAATCAGATTCAGAGCAAGGGGAAGTGGACAGAGGTTCCACAGGGACTGCAAGGCACGGAGCCAGCCAGATTGGAGAGGCAGGCAACGAGATGCTGGGGAACAGAGCTGTGATGCTGCTGCTGCTGCTACTGCTGCCCTGGACAGCTCAGGGCCGGGCTGTGTCAGAGGACAGCAGCCCTGCTTGGACTCGGGGCCAACAGCTCTCACAGCAACTCTGCATGCTGGCCTGGAGTGCACACCTACCAATGGGACATGTGGTGAGTGGCGGCCCCTAGAGCCCATCTGAGCTCTCCAAGGCTATAGTGGAAGATGCTGTGGCCTGGGGTGGAAGCTGGAGGGTTGAAAGCCATCAGGGTAAGAGATAACAGTGGTTGAGAGAACCCCTGAAGAAGGGATCCAGGGAGAGTAAGGGCCGAAAGGTCCAGGTAGGATTTGAGGGTACTTATTTCTTTACTCTTTCCACCCCTCCATTTCAGGATCTACCAAGAGAAGAAGGAGGTGATAAGACTACAGATGATGTCCCCCGTATCCAGTGTGAGGATGGCTGTGATCCACAAGGACTCAGGGACAACAGTCAGGTACAAAGATGAGGCTGGCCCCCAAGGAAGAGGGGACTGGAGATAGAGCTGGATACCATGGTGAATTAGTAAAAGTTGTATCTGTCCTTGTCCATTCAGCCTGCTGTAATAATAAACCATAGACTCAGTAGTTTATAAACAACAGACATTTATTTCTCACAGCTCCGGAGGCTGGAAGTCTGAGGTCAAGGTGCCAGTGTGGTTAAGTGAGGGCCCTCTTCCAGATCAGACTTCTTGTCTCCTCACATTGTGGGAAGGAGTAAGGAGTTCTGTGGGTCTCTTTTATAAGACCAATAATTCCATTCATGAGGGCTGCATCCTCATGACCTAGTAACTTCCCAAAAGTCCCACTTCCTACCACCACCACACTGAGGGTCAGGATTTCAACATATGAATTTCACAGGGACGCAAACATTCAGATCACAGCCATGTCTTAAGAATGGCAAATATCAGGTGAGTCTTTGGTGGAGTAATTAGAAGGGATCTGTTTTCTTTCTTTCATTTTGATTTTGGCTGAGCTGTGCTGTGCCCAACCAAGGATCAAACCCATGGCCCCTGCAGTGGAAGCGTGGCATCTTAACCACTGGACCGCCTGGGAAGTCCCCATATCTGTTTTCTTTCATGGCTTTCTTTTCTCCCCAGTCCTGCTTGCAAAGAATTCATCGAGGCCTGGTTTTTTACGAGAAGCTGCTGGGCTCAGATATTTTCACAGGGGAGCCTTCTCTACTCCCAGATGGCCCTGTGGACCAGCTTCACGCCTCCATACTGGGCCTCAGGGAACTCTTGCAGGTATGAACTAGGGACCTGGAGGAGAGGAGCTTGCAGGTGTCAGAGACAGGGCCTGGGGGTGGGGGTGGGGTGAATGATTTAGTCTTCTCTGATTGTGTCCTGTGTCCTTTCAGCCCAAGGGTCACCACTGGGAAACTGAGCAGACTCCAAGCCCTATTCCCAGCCAGCCATGGCAGCGCCTCCTTCTCCGTCTCAAGATCCTTCGAAGCCTCCAGGCCTTTGTGGCTGTAGCTGCCCGGGTCTTTGCCCACGGAGCAGCAACTCTGAGCCCCTAAAGCCAGTAGCTTAAGGATGACACCCAGACCTCCGTGGCTCAGTAATGCTAAGATCAATCTATCAACTAGACACCTGTGAGCCAACAAGTTCATTGGTCCATTAATTTTAATGAGACTTATTCTGTTGAAAAATTACCAAAACTGACTGACTGACGATGTTGACCTAGGAGAGGCTGAATATTTATTACATGGGAAGGGAAATTTTGGGATTATTTATAGTGGCAGGAGCTTGGGGATGAGGATTATTTATTATATTTATACTGAATTATGTACCTTTTTCAATAAAGACTTATTTATGTGGATCTCTAAGTCTAGGCTTGTCAGTAAAAAGAAACAGAATGGAAAAAATAGGGCCAAAGCACTACAAAATGTATCCTTCTGCTCTGCAGGGCTACGGTGGAAAGGGGTCTTACCTCGTGACCCCTTGGTATATAGAGTAACTAGGATCTTTTTGGCCATAATCCCTGCTAAGGCTGAGCAAGCTGAATGAGGTTACAAGGGACTGCAATTGGGAAGTATCGCTCCTAAGCATGGCTCTCTCTTGCTCCTTGACCCAGGGCTTCCTTCCCTTCTTTCTTGGCCAACAGTGTATTTGGCCAATGACAGGAGTCCCCAGGTACTGCAGGATCAGAAGTTAGAGCTGTTATGAGCAGAAAGGGCATTCCAGAAAGATGAAATGAGCACCAGGTTAGTCTTATCAGTCACTAAAATGTTGAAAGCCTTCCATACTGGAAAGAAGCCACTTCTCTGAGCCATACAGGAACCTCCTAACTGTCCTGGTCTGCCCTTGAATGCCTGTACCTCCCAGCACAGCAGGCAGCCTCCAGGCTCCTAGTCGGAGCCATGGGTAACATCTCTGCTGATTCACTGCTGCCTCTCCCTTACCCATATTATGCTTCTCCCTCACATTCCCCCAGAGTTAACCCAGTTTAGAAGGGGCACATGCCTCATGTCCCATCCTTGGAGAGCAGTGTCATGATGTGAGGGGTACGAGGGGCAAATGCACAGAAAAATCTGAGGCAATGTAGCTCCTAGTAGTCAGAAGGGCTCAAGGGCCCATCTGCATAGAAGTGGCTGGGGTTGAAGATGTCAGCTTCATCCATGGTGTTCTGGCAAGGCAACACTGGATCACCGTTTGGCATGATTTCTTCAATCCTCATGCTGTTCCTAAAGACTAGATCATCCAGAGAAAGAAGTCAGGCCCTGATCTCAGACTAGGAGTTCCCAAACCAGCAGGCAAAGTGAGAGAGGATGGCAGCAGAGGCCTAGATAGGGCCTGAGGGGGGCATTAGGTGAGGTGGGGGAGGCATGTGTATTTCCTAATGAAATGAATTGCAGCGAAATCAGCCTTTCTCCAATGAGGAGCTTAGAACACAGGCTTTTTCTGTAGCGAGTGAGGGAGGGGAGTTGGGAAAGGCAATGCGTCCTCTCTTCCCTGGTTGCACATCATCACTTACTTTCCATGTCCTCAGTGTTCAAGTGTCTCAGATCATAGGGCAAATCTGGTTCTGGCATGGGCTGTAGTTCGAGCTCTGGAATAGGCTCCAGCTGCAGTTGTGGTCCCGGGTGTGGTTCTAGGACTCCCTGTGACACCTCGCCTAGTGTGGGCTCCAGCGTGGGCTCCAGCATGGGCTCCATGCTCAGATCCAATCCTGCCTCCAGCAGTGGCTCTAAGTCCAGGCCTGGCCCGTGCTCAGGCCCTGATGTGAACCCCAGACCCAGCTCTAATGACTCCAGCTCTGGCTCCAACTTGAGCTCCGGCAGTTGCTGCAGTTCATCCACCTGTCTGGATACCCAATACAGACAAAAGAGCAGGGCTCAGTTGTTTAGGTGAAGTGGGGAATGGCAGAGAAAGCAGAGGCTATCTTTCTAGTCTAAAAAGGCAACAGAGCAGAGGGCTTAAGACCATAGGCTCTGGAATTAGGCTTACTAGAGTTTAAATCTTATCATTTACTAGTTGGGGGACCTTAGGCAAAGTGACCCAACCACTCTGAGCCTAAACAAGCATACTTCAGAATACTTGAGAGGAGTAGGATGGTTAAAATCAGGGCTCTGGAATTTGAGAGACCTGAATTGCTGATCAGCCATGTACCCGAGGCATGACACTTCACCACATTAAACCTCAGGTTCCTCAGCTGAAAACAGTAATAACAGTTTTTTTTTCTGCCTCACAGGACTGTTATGAAATCACTAAAGAAAACGAACACAAAGCTTTTAGCCCAGTGCCTGGCACATAATGAACTTTCATTAACTGTGGCTATTACCATTTCTGGCTTGGCTGGGTTCTCATAAGGATTAAATGAAAAAAAAAAAAAAGTTCTAAAAGAATCTAGTACTATCCTTTGCATCAAGTAGATGTCCATTAACATTAGTGATGATGACGATTATTATCAGGGAACCCCCATGGAGACAACCTAAGGATGGCAGCAGGAAAATAGAGAGACACTAAAAGAGTAGGAAAAAAACCCCAGAGGGCTGGGGAGCCTGGGTTGGTAGGAGAGAAGGCTGAGGAGACCGGAACTGGGCAGGTCTGGGTAACTATATTAGCCAAGAAGGGTTAAGGAAGGTGGGCAAAGAGTTCATATCTCACCTGTTAGAGACAAAAATGAGCTTATGTTTCAGGTATTTCTTCCGCTCCTCAGGATTAACTATGGGGGACAGACACAGGAGGCAGGGGAGGTCAGTGGACTGGACACATCGCCCCAGGGTCCTCTAGTGCAGGTGGTCCTAACTGCCATGTCTCCCTACTGACTGACTAGCAGCGTCCCACAGACAAATCCCTTCCCCTCTGTGGATGTTAGTTTTCCCATCTTGAAACGGAAGAGCTGCATTTATGGATGCCTGTGGACCCCTGCATTCTACCAGTGAAATATATCAATGGTTCTCACTTTTCTCCTGGGAGTAGCAACCAAAAGCCTCATCCCGGGGGATTCGCGGGTAGAGGAAGCGCAGTGGGTTCTCAGGTATGTTCTCCTCCGTGAGCATCTGGTACTGGCTGATGATCTTGGTCAGTGGGAGTGACTGCAGCACCTCCTTGGTGAAGGGCTGCACAGAGTTGATGAGCACCTCGTCTAGACAGCGGAAGTAGGAACAGGCAGGCTTGAGAGGAGAGGCTGGGCCCGAGGGCTTCCCACCCTGACTGCCCAACCCCAAATCTGCCAAGGGATTTGGGACAGAGCCAGAGAAGCCAAGGGCAGTAGAAGGGAGGAAAGGAGAGGCTGAGGGAACGGCAGAGCTGCTGACCATCATCTTGGTGTTCCACCCAGGAGCAGGTAATGCCCCCCTCCAACGTTTCACTAAAGCGCAGCAGGAAGGTGCCGGAGACAGTCTTCTTCAGCAGCCGGCGCACCTGGTTCCGGCTCACAAAGCCCATGATACGTCTGCAGCATGGAGAGCAGCTGTGAGGCCCTGCTGCTTCCTACTCCCCTTGTAGAAGGACAGAGTGCCAGGGCTGGGCCCCAGCCCTGCCAACCTGTTACAGACTGTTCTGTGTTGGCCAAGTCATTTCACTTGACTGACAGTATCCACCTCCCAGGGCTGGAAGAGGTGTGAAGCTTCAGTGAGATCACACAGGTGAAAAGCACCTTGTAAAAGGCAAAAAGTGGTGCCTAAATGGGCAGGCAGTGTGGTGGAAAGTGCACAGGGGTGGGGTCAGACAGCCCTGGGTTCGAATCCCGACTGTCCCCCTGGTGTAACTCCCTTAATCTCCCTGAGCCCTCACTTCCTCACTTGAGGGTGGCAACACCCACCATGCAGCTGGGCTGAAAGGATTACATGAGAGAATTCATCAAGAGCACCTAGTAGGCTCTGGAACACAGTGGATGCTTGACAAATACAGGCTAGGAGACTACTACTGCGAACTTGAGGGGGTGTGACCCTGCAGCGGGTTTTGCACACTCCCTCTACTTGCCACACGAGGGCGCACAGAGTCCACTCTCAAGCCCAGAAAGGCAGCTGGGCCTGAGGGAGTGGAAAGAGGGAGACTAAGGCCTTACCCATCCTTCCAGAGATCCTTCAGGTGGTCATGTATCAGGTCCAGAATCTTGTCGAGCCATGTCCAAAACGGTAGCTTGCCAGGGGGACTCTCTCGCTGAAGGAGGAACGGCAAGGCAGGAAGAGGTGCAGAGCTGCCCCGGGAGTGGAAAGCGAGGGGTGGGGGAAGGGCTAGTAACTGGATGGGGCCAGGGGCCAGCTGCAAGGAATGCAGGGAATTACCTTAATGAAGTCAACCCAGGACAACGATGCACCCTCAGTCTTGGAGTTGTGCCCTGTGGAAGGACAGTTCAAGATGACGGAAGGAGGCAAGGCCAAAGGTCCTGGGACAGCAAGGACGGAGGGCTGGGGCAGACAGAGGCTAGGGAAAGGCTGACAGAAGAGAAGTATCGATACCAAACAGCTTGTCCCTCAGCATGCCTAGCTGGTCTGAGTCAAGGCCTCGATTAACATAGGAGGAGAATTGCCAACTGAGAGCAGGGCCCAGCAAGTTCCATGGGGCCTTCGGGGGGTTGGAGAAGAACTGCTGATCCTGCAGAGGTGGGAGGGGACAGGGTGGCTCAGAAGCAGTGCCCTCACACCAAGCTCCACGCCCCTCCTGGCCTCCCTTCACCTGTTGGCCCCACCTCCTACCTGGGGGTTTGAGCTGAGCAGATTGAACCAGAGAACAGAGGCCCAGGCAATTGAGAGTTGGTTCATGTTAGAAATAATCACCACAGGGAGGCTGTCCGTCTGAGGAGGAGACAGAAATCACCAGCGAGGGATGTGAGGTTTCCAACTGTAGACGTTTGGTAAGGGCCTGATCACAGCCTACCCTGAATGGTTTCTGCTTAACCCCTCCTTATGTCTCCCCATAAATGCACTTCATTTTCACTCACTGTCAGCTCCTGCTTCAGACCCTGGTAGGTGTATTTGACTGTGAAGCTAATGATGTGCAATTCCTCTGTAACGGACAGCAGCCCCTGGGACAACAGAAGACTCAGTAATCAGAGTGCCCTCTGGCAAGTTCCTCCTGCCCCGTAACCCTCTGTCCAGGCCTCACCTTATTGTTGCCTTTTCCTGAACCCCCTGAACGCTGCTCCACCAGAGTCTGTGAATGGAAGGGAGGGAGAAAAAATGCCAGAGAAGAGACCCCAGGGCCCATGGAACCCCGGCTTTGTCCTCAGGACTTCCCAGGGCCTGGGAACTTCCCCCAGCCTGTTCCATTGCACTACAGGCTTAAAACAGCATCCCTCTGGGACTTCCCTGATGGTCCAGTGGCTGAAAATCCGCCTTCCAGTCGACATGGGTTTGATACTTTGTCTGGGAATTAAGATCCCACATGCCACAGGGCAACTAAGCCCATGTACCACAACTAGAGATCCCGCATGTCACAACAAAGATGTCATGTACTGCAACAAAGATCCAATCCAGCCAAATAAACAAAAATAAATATTAAAAAAAAAAAAGCATTCCTTCTTAACCACCTTACCAGGTAGCCAAAGTCCCAAATTAAGCCCTGAGTCTGGCCTTTCTCGGGAGTCAAAGTTTTCTGGTTTGAGGTCAGAATGTTGAACTTCCGGAAGCTGTTTCGAGGAAAAAGAAGATATATGGAGGTCAGGAGCAGAGTCCGGTAGGAAAACAACAAAAGTTTCACTTCATTTCAGACCTCCCCCCTCCTTTCTCTGTCTATGCACCACACAAATCAACCTCCTCCTTGTCTGTGTCCCCATCAGGGCTGTCACATGTGACTGTGTAGCTCATGCAGTGCACAGAGTCTGCAGCATCCTTGTTAGGTACCTACCCTTGTGATTTGGGAGAATCCCTAAAAAGAAAAAAAAAAATCATTAGGAAGCAAAATAATGTAGAAGTGTTTCAGTCTTTGGGGTCAGACAGACCTAAGTTCAAATAGCTCACCAGTTATGTGGCTTGCACTAGAGATATAAAGTGCATTGATAATATCTAACTCCTGGGGTTCCTGTGACAATTTTAAATTGGATACTTGACAAGCTACATGTCACATAGTAAGGACTCAAAAGGGATGAACTATTTCTATGAGGTAGTAATGGAAGGGGAAAGAACACAGCCCTAGGACCTGGTTGTGAATGGTAGCTGTCTCCTCCACTCCATCATCCCGTGTCCTGGGCGCCTCTGGGTCCCACCCTTCACCTGCCCCAACTTACCTGTCAACGGAGACTTCCGCAGTCAGTGATTCATTGCCTTCCTGGAGTCTCACTAGCAGCCTGGAGGAGAGGGAGGTAGATGGGGGAAAGTGGTCAACCTCAATCTCCTGGATAGAACAGATGTTTAAAAAAGATAAGGGAAGAGATGAGAAGGGGTAAGTGGACCAAGGGGAAATGAGAGAAGAAACAGCTCAGAATGAGAAGATCTGAAAAGCCAAAGAGCACGCAGTGTCAGGGCTGGAAAAAGAAAGCAGGAATGAGTTCTGAGATGCCAACCTTGTTCGGACGGTGAACTTGCTCCCTGTCTTGAGGATGAGGGGTCGATGAAGAGTTTGGGGCATGCAGGGCTGATTTTCTACTACAAAGGCTCTGGAGAGATGTGGAGAGAATATATAGAGGTCAGTATCTGTAAGAATGGCTCCCTTGGTCCTTTCCCTCTGGCCTCCCTGAGGGGTCCTTTCTTGGCCTCCAGACCTGTGGAGCAGGCGCTGCAGCAGCTCTGTGACCTGGGCCTCCCGCAGGTCCACCCCTTTGTTCAGAGGGTCCCCATCATAGGAGACCATGTGACTCAACTCCTTCAGCTCCTTCAGCAGCTGCCGCAGGTGAAACAGCAGCTTCGCTCCATCTGTGAACCTGGGTAATGACATAATCCAAGGAAGAAAGAATCATGAGTTTCCTGGAACCCCCAAACAGGCTCCAAAAGCTCCCCTTTAACTATGTGGAAAGTCATAAACTGACTGGGACAAAAAAAGAATCCAGGAAGTGTATGAAAGATTATTCAACATTGTTCATAATGCAAGGAATGAAAATGAAAGCCACTTTCACATATAAAACCAGTAATTCATTAACATAATAAAGATAACATATGATGCTTGATCTCTACTTTTTTTTAAAGTGCTTTACACATCTTCATGCATTTAATTCTTAAAACAACCCTATGAGGTAGGTACTATTTTATCCCTATTTTATGGAGGATAAAGCTAACGCACAGAAAGAGTAAAGTGACTTGCTCAAGGTCATAAAACTAGTAAAGAAGGAAGTTGTATGTGGTCCCAGGCAGTCTGGCTGTACAATCCATACTTTTAACTTCTATATTTTACTGTTTTTATAATAAGATATAAGAACAGTAGACAATGTGGTAACAGGAAAACAATCGTCCACTACATAAAAGCAAACAGACTGGGATAGCAGTTTGGAACTATTTTTTAAAAAGCCTCAAAAATGTACATATGCTTTATAGTATTCCATTTCTAAGATACACCCTAAGGAAATAATCAAACAAATGGACAGACAGATGGTCACAGTTCATGGCTTTGTTATCTGTAATAGAAAAATTAGAAACAATTGGCACTGGGTATACGTGGTGGTAATTTAGTCGCTAAGTCATGTTTGACTCTTTTGAGATCCCACGGTATAAACTATGTTATAGTTACATCGTGGAATACTATGCAACCATTAAAAATAATGATAAAATAGGTGGAAAATTTTAATATGGAAAATGTCCAAAAATATTAAATTAAAAAATATAAGATAGTATACATGTATGATATAATCTGATTTCTGTTTAAAACAGATGTATATTTGTGTATATGCACAGGGAAAATCTGGAAAAATGTATTCAAAAGCATTAACAGTGGGTACCTCTGCATGATCAGATTATGCAGATGGATAATTTTTACTTTTTTTTTTCCTCTCTTCAGTAGTCTGAAATTTTTTCAACTGGCATATATTTACAATCAGAGAAAGCAATAAAGCTCTTTGTATATAAAAACAATGAAACAAAAGAACAACACAATAACAGCACCACCACCAAGAAAAGATATATTTTCTAACCTGGGAATATCACTTCCAATAACTTACAGAAATAAATGAGGGTTGTAAATAAAGATGTAACTATGAGGTTATTTCTGGAGGAGGAAAAGGCAACACACTCCAGTATTCTTGCCTGGAAAATTCCACGGACAGAGGAGCCTAACAGGCTACCGTCCATGGGGTCACAAAGAATTGGACATGACTCAACACGCATGCACATGCACAAGAGGTTATTTACTGCAGCACTGTTTAAAACAGTGAGAAATCGAGAATTCCCTGGCAGTCCAATGGTTAGCACTTCCACTGTAAAGGGAATGAGTTTGTCCTTGGTCACGGAACTAAGATCCCACAAGCCAGCACAGCACAGCCAAAAATAAAAAAAGCAAGAAATCACTCACAGGCCATAGTTTGCCAATCCTGCAACTGTAATTTAAATACTTATCCTGTACCCTAAGCCCTATACACCTGTTTTCAATTTACCTGAAAGTTGTGATATTTTTTATTTATTTATTTATTAACTTTCAGCTGTACTACACAGCATGCACGACCTTAGTTCCCTGACCAGTGATCGAACCCATGCCCTCTGCAGTGGAAGGGCACAGTCTTACCACTGGACCGCCAGGGAAGTTCCCTGTGGGGTATTTTTAATAGATTAAATTATAATAAATTTTCTCATAAGATATTTAAATAATAGGTATCTTTCAAATCAAATATATTGAAGGACACACTAGTTTTTTTTTTTAACATCACAATAGATAATATAAGATAGTTTACTAGAAAACAATAGCAAGAAATTAAAAGCAACCTGAATATCCAAATATAGGAGTTTATTAATTAAATTATATTACTCCCATAAAGGGAACTATGATGCATCTATTAAAAGTATCATGGGTAGGGACTTCCCTGCTGGTTGACTCCAGGCTTCTACTGCAAGGGGCATGGGTTTGATCCCTGCTTGGGGAACACGTCCACATGACGTGTGGAATGGCCAAAAAAAACATATCACAAGTAAATATTATATAATGCTAAGTTAAAAAAACAAACTCACAGGTCTCAAAGTAGTTTGAACAGTACGTTTCAATTTTTGTTTAATATTATAGTAGCTACAACCTGATATTAAGGTTAACAGGTAATTTTCTTTTCCTTTTTTTGGTGGCATTATATTCATTGCACTAAAAAAAGGTAAAAAGATAGTTCTCTGGTGATTAAAGAGGCAGGAAAAATTGGACTGTGGATCAGAGTCTTTCACCAAAGCAAAGACTGGGCTCTGGGCTTGCTGAGTGGTGAGAATGAAGAGCAGCGTGTAGCTGCAGTCAGACAAGGGAGCTGAGGTCATTCTGGGGAGTAGAGACTAAGGAGGGTGGTGTCTCTTGTCATATACAGGCCATTGTGTGTGTGCTCAGTCAACCGTGCCTGACTCTTTGTGACTCCACAGGCTGTAGCCTGCCAGGCTCCTCTGTCCATGGGATTTCTCAGGCAAGAAAACTGGAGTGGATTGCCATTTCCTCCTCCAGGGGATCTTCCCAACCCAGGGGCTGAATGCAGGTCTCCTCATTGCAGGTGGATTCCTTACCACTGAGCAACTGGCGAAGCTCATTCAGGGCATTATAATCTACAAAGCACAGGTGGTAGTTAGGACTATGGACAGGTGAGCACGAAGTTGGGGAGGTGTCTCTCACCACTTCTCCAGCTGTTCCAACCCTCCGACAGGGGGCGCTCCAATGCAGGCTTTCTGCTGCTGGACTTTCCATTCCTCCAACTTGGGCAGCAATAGCTCAATTAAGGTAGTTAATTGGCCTAGCAGTGCTTTGGAGGCATCCAGCACCTCCTATGGAAGACATAAAGTAAGTACTGAGAGCCTCTTACCATTACCCTCCACCATCCAACTAGGCATAAAGAGACAAAGAAACCAAGGCCAGGAAGCCAGGGCTCCCAATGCCTCATTTTCCCCAGTTCCCTGCTGCCCACTCCTTCTGTCCTCTGACTCCCACCTTTCTCTGTCTGTCCAGTTCATTGAGTGTTTCCTGAAGAATGTCCATCTGTCTGGTCTGACGGGGGTCCAAAGAAGGTGTCCTCACTGGATGGCAGGACAGGGAGGGAGACAAGTGCTCAGACCTAGGGCTCCTCCTGACCCAGACCTCAGTTAGAGTCAGGAGAAGGGAGTTTGAAAGGGAGAAGAAAGGGAACCAAGCAAAGCACAGGCACCTCTGGGCCCTCAGGCAAATTCTGCATTGTCTTGCTAGAACTAGAAGCCCACTCAATCGGCCAAGGCAGGTTCCCAAAGACCTCCTCCAACCTTTACCAGCTATTCCTTGGTTTATATCACTACCCTGACCTATACAACATACCCTGGCACCTCCAGCATTGCATGGCAGCAGGACTATAACCAGCAAGATGCAGCCACAAGTTGATTACCACTTACTGGGACTTTTCCCTTCTGCTCTACTCTACCCTCAGCCTCCCGGTAGGCACCCCACCCCTCAAAGTGCTTTCTACCTGATTTCTCAATATTATATCGGAAACAGAAGACATCCTGCTGGTCTTTCAGTTGGCTGATGGATTTCACCAGCTTCTGCAGAAGAGATGAGACCCCAGTGAGGCTGCCTCTGTGAGAGGAGGCAGGTTGAGTCCTGCCCACCTTGGCTCTTGCCACGTCTACCAACCTCCTTCATAGCCTGTAATTTCAGGATCCGGGAATCAAGTTCATGCTGCTGGCTCTCCCCAGGTGCTTCAGGGGCTGGCTCTCGTTGCTCCTGAAATAAAAGGCTATGAGCACATTTTAACTCTGACCTGTCACCCCTAAAATCCAGACCTGAAATTAAACCACAGGATGTGGAAGATCTTGTTCTGAGGCAAATTTCCTGAGTCCTTTCCATGGTCCCTCTCTACTCCAGGAGCTTTTCAACACACCACCAAATTGTTCTCACCAGCTGAGCCCTCTGAGCCCAGGTCAGAATTCTTTTTTCTTCCAGAAGGAGATTAAAGATCATCTCAGCCAACTGGGTAGAGCCAGTGGGAAGGGCCTGCAGTAGGAAAAGAGGAAGAATTGATAGAACTCAACTGCCATCAATAAACTACCACCTCAGACCCTCCACACTGGTGGCCTCGGTATTCTCCCCTTCCTCAGGATCCCAAGCCCTACCCCGTTTCACCACTGGTTCTCCAAACCCTAGCCTCTTTCTAATAGGATCATCTAGACTCTGCCCTTCTCTCTTCCAGGGATCCCCTAAATCCAGACTCTGTCCTTTTCCCCCCAAATCTTCTCCTGTCCCTTTGAACCTCCAGGTTCTGTTCCACGTTCCATATCCAGAAAGTCCTCCTCTTCACTCAGCTCCCATTCCTACGTTATCCCCTGCTCCTCTGAATACCTGAATATCTCGATAGAATTTTCGCAAGTTGTGCTGTAGCAAAAAATACTCAGAGTCTTGGCTGCATCGGCCACACTCAGAGTTGAGTTGGTCCAAGAAGTGCAAGAATAGCATATTAGCCATGGCAGCATCATTTCCCAGTGCAGCTTTCTGCCTGTGGACCAGGAAGAACAAGGATGTGTGTGTCTGCAGGACTAGTACTATTTTGAGGCCATTCAACCCCTTCTGGCTGTCTCCAGGATCCTGGGGGCTCAGGAGAAAGAAATCACTCTCTTCATCCCCCCAATTCCCAGAAGGCCTCACCAGTTCTGATCTTCAATCCAGACAGCCAAGTGCTGTCGAACATCCATCGGCAGGAGGCTATTTGAGTAGAGCTCATGCAGCTGATCCTGAAACGGGCTGTCAAGGTTCTGCAGCATCTCCCACTGCGCCATTTGGGGTCTGAGCCTGAAGGATGGAGATTCCCAATTGGAAATTTTGCTAGACTAAATCATCCACAGTCTCATGATTATTTATTATTACAAATTTAAAAATTAAATCATACCAGCAAGAAAAAAATTAAAGTCTAGATTGATCCCACTTCCAATCTTGGTCCCTTTTCCTCCTCTCCAGAAGTAACCAGTATTACCAGTTTGGTGCATATTTTTCTATGGAGTATTATTTAAGAGCTCCAATGTGTAGGCTTTTTTTGTTTCAGTGGTAATTTTCAAACACACAACAAAATTGAGTGAGTAGTACAAGGATCATCCATGTACCTGTCAGATCAGATCAGATCAGTCGCTCAATCATGTCCGACTCTTTGCGACCCCATGAATCGCAGCACGCCAGGCCTCCTGTCCATCACCAACTGTCACTCAACTTCAATAAGCAGTAATGGTATTTCCTCAATCTTTATCTCCCCCAGTGAACTTATACATGCATTTGTTTGGTTTTGTATACACTTATGCTGGACCATTTAGAAGTCAGCCTTGAGTTTTTATTTCAGCATTATCCCTGCTGGCCCCAAACCTTTTATCAGAGGCTGAAACCTCCGTGGAGATAAACTGCTCTCCCAGTTGGAAGGAGGAGCTCCACTCTTTAGCAGATGCTTCAGATGCCTAAACACTGTGCAAGGGGTCACTCAATCCCTAGGACTATGACACTTGTATGACCTCTGTCAATTTCTAATTCTTCATGTGGATTATCAACTTTGTGAGATAATCAATACCCAATTTCAATTGAGTGAAACCAATTTCACTCAAAACTGGTTTTTGCCGGTCACCAAACAGGCTGGGTGAAAAACTGTTCCCCTTACCTCTCCCTGCCCACTGCCATCTGTCTGTTTAGGAAATCTAAACTTCTTGCAGCCTGAGCCTAACAGAAAAGAATAAACACCCCCTTCTGTAGTCTAAGAAAAGGTCACATGATTTAATTACAAATCAAATGCTTAGGGTGGGAAAGATTCTTTTCCACCAGTATAGTAATCATTTCTTCCTCTGGGAAGTAGAAACAGGGGAAGGAAAGAACTGGGTAGGGGCTCCACCATTTTAACCCTTTTAATAGAGCTTGACTTTTTAAACTATGTATTTGTATTGCTTTTAAAAAACCAAATGACCAGGCCTCAGTACCTAAGGAACTAATCAGCTGGTATTAATAAAGCAAAGTGGCAAGTAAACCCTGAGGTTTAAATATGAAAAAAACAAGAAACCTGGCCTTCTTAAATACATTGCAAACATGGAGGTTAAGGGCTATAAACTCTTCTTTCTCCAGTTATCTATTACTCTTTCAGGTGCACATTTTGTTCTCTGTAAGCTTTTCTGAATTGAACTGTATTTTTTTTTCTTTTGCTGAGGATCAGAAATAACACAGACCATATGCAGGTCAGGAAGCAACAGTTAGAACTGGACATGGAACAACAGACTGGTTCCAAATCGGGAAAGGAGTACGTTAAGGCTGTATATTGTCACCCTGCTTATTTAACTTATATGCAGAGTACATCATAAGAAATGCTGGGCTGGAAGAAGCACAAGCTGGAATCAAGATTGCTGGGAGAAATATATCAATAACCTCAGATATGCAGATGACACCACCCTTATGGCAGAAAGTGAAGAACTAATGAGCCTCTTGATTAAAGTGAAAGAGGAGACTGAAAAAGTTGGCTTAAAGCTCAACATTCAGAAAACTAAGATCATGGCATCCAGTCCCATCACTTCATGGCAAGCAAATGGGGAAACAGTGGAAACAGTGGGTGACTTTATTTTTCTGGGCTCCAAAATCACTGCAGGTGGTGACTGCAGCCATTAAATTAAAAGACGCTTACTCCTTGGAAGGAAAGTTATGACCAACCTAGATAGCATATTAAAAAGCAGAGACATTACTTTGCCAACAAAGGTCCGTCTAGTCAAGGCTATGGTTTTTCCAGTGGTCATGTATGGATGTGAGAGTTGGACTATAAAGAAAGCTGAGCGCCGAAGAATTGATGCTTTTGAGCTGTGGTGTTGGAGAAGACTCTTGAGAATCCCTTGGACTGCAAAGAGATCCAACCAGTACATCCTAAAGGAGATCAGTCCTGGGTATTCATTGGAAGGACTGATGTTGAAGCTGAAACTCCAATACTTTGGCCACCTGATGCGAAGAGCTGACTCACTGGAAAAGACCCTGATGCTGGGAAAGATTGAGGGCAGGAGGAGAAGGGGACGACAGAGGATGAGATGGTTGGATGGCATCACCGACTTGATGGACATGGGTTTGGGTGGACTCCGGGAGTTGGTGATGGACAGGGAGGCCTGGCTTGCTGAGGTTCATGGGGTCGCAAAAGTTGGACACGACTGAGTGACTGAACTGAACTGAACTGAACCTAGAAGGTGGGATGGGGTGGGAGGTGGGAGGGAGGTTCAAGAGGGAGGGGACACATATATACCTACAGCTGACTCATGCAGATATATAGCAGAAACCAACACAATACTGTAACGCAATTGTCCTCCAATAAAACAAACAAAACAAACACACACAGACCAAAAAGTAAA
Organism: Bos indicus; assembly: GCF_029378745.1. NCBI lineage: Eukaryota > Metazoa > Chordata > Mammalia > Artiodactyla > Bovidae > Bos > Bos indicus. The sequence continues at coordinate 57,096,412 of NC_091764.1, read as the reverse complement.
AGTGTTGGCCAAGACGCTGAACCAATGCAACAATGCCAGGTTTCGAGTCTTGGAGGTAGGGGTGTTTCTGGAGTGGGGCATTACGAATGGACCCCTAGGTTGGACAGGAGGGGCAGCAAGCGACAGCTCCTATTTCTACCTGGAAACAGTCTAACCCCTCATGGGTGTACCCGCCCGGGCCTACCTTCCATCTGAGGAAAAAATTCGCGCCTCCACCTACACCCCCGCGCGCCCTCACAAGGCCAGTACCTGGTTAGGGTCTCAGGCCCAGTTCCCTGCAGTAGCTCCGGTCCAAGCTTCCGGTCTCCAGAAAGCGTTCCGGCACCAGGGCCTCCAGAGACGCCCTCTGCTTCTGCCGGCGTCTCGGACCCGCCCCCTTTCCGCAGGCTTGAGAAAGAGGCTGAATCTCAGAGTTCGTCACTTCCAGAGGAGCACTTCGGCACTGGCGGCCATTCAGCCAAACGCTTACCCAGGCAGTGAGCTCATTGGCGCCACCACAACTCCTCCTTCCCCAAGGGGCGGGGCAAGAGGAGCCGAAACCACACCTCCAGCAGCAGCAAATGGTAGGCGAGCTCAAGTAAGCCCCGCCCCGTGTGTGCGAAGGGAGGAGTCCAATTAGCAGAATTGTTCAGGACTGAAACAGCTGATTTCCGAGAATCAGAACCCACTCGGTGGAACCGAGACTAGACAAGACCTTGTAGGCGTTGATATACGAAGCGGAATTGCGACACTTTGGGACGGGAAGGGGAGGGCTTAAGTAACAACAACAATAACAATGACAAAATCTTCTTTATTGTTGGTACGGTGCTAAGCATTAGTACAGCATATCGTTTTTAATTTTCACGAAACCTATTGAGATGCAAATCATTACCCTCACTTTACAAATTTTAAAAAAACTGAGTTTGGAGAAATAAGTTACTAGTCAGTGATCACTGAAGCTCTAACAAGTGGAGCCTGGATTCAAAGCCAAATCCTCTGATTCCAAACCACAAACTTTAAAACTCTTACACGTTACAGTACTGCTTTTCTCCTTGATAAGAAATCAGAGATTTGGATTTTGAATACACACATTACAACTTATCAGAATACTAGATCTAGTCATCGTGTTTACCACCTTCTTTTATTATGTACTTATTTTTGGCACACCGCCAAAAGGTGAGCAGAAAAAGGTTAGCTCTTCTCATTCCCCTCTTTCTTTGCCTTTTTGTAATCTCAAAACACTTAATCCTGATCTGGTTATGGATGGTAGTTTATAGAAGGGAAGGAATCAGAGTAGAGTTCTGCTGGATTAAGAGGACTGGATTGAATTCTCTTTACTCAGAGGTAACCATCTTTTTATTTTTTATTTTGGCTGTGCTGCACGGCTTGCATGATCTTAGTTCCCTGACTGGGGGTTGAACCTAGGCCCTCTGTCAGTGAAAGGGTGGAGTCCTAACGATTGGATCCTACCACCTTCTTTTATATCTCAATATTCCAATACCTAGGATCCAAGGCACAGTTGTTGAATAAGGTCCACCCCCAGCATGGATTTGAACTTACTACTTTTGACACGAAAGGGGCCATGGTAGTTGTTTCTTCCACTTCACTCATATCTGAGGTGCTCCGCAAGACCTCCTTGCTGGTCTCTGGTGGAGGGGTGTTTGCCTCTCTCTCATAGTAATACTGGATCAACCGCTGAACCCCAGCCTTCAGTGCAGGTTTAAGTGCAGTACCGATTATTAGTCCTGTGGATCCCCTTGACCCTCCAGCCATGGCCATCAGAAGGTCATAACCCAGATCTATAACCCCATCTCGGCCTCGTTCCTTGGCCACGTCCGAGCAGTTCTGAACAGCATAATATATTGCTGTGCCCAGATTGTAGAAGGTTCCCACTCCCGGCAACATCTGGGCTATCTTGTGCACACTCTGCTCCTGCTCCTGCTCACAGTCTTTGATGGAGGGTGATCGTCGGGCTCTCTGTGGGCCTGGGTTCTCTCTAGCCCACAGCTGCAGAGCAGAGGCCAGGGCATCTACTGACACTCTCCTCCCTGTGCTTCTGCTTTTCTCCAGCTCTTGAAGATGTCTGATGAGGGTCTGTGTAGCATTTACACCCCCCTGACGGTACAGCTGAAGCTGCAGGACCTGTACATCACCTTGACAACCAGCTTTGTCCAGGGCGATCATCAGTGCCAGGCTTACCAGAAACCTGGGGAGAGGGGCCATCTGAGTGAAGCCAGGGAGGGATTTGGGAAGAAGGGTCTGGCAAGACAAGGGGTATGAGGAAGTTAAAGAGGATTCCAAGGGTGAAGGAAGATGTAGTAAGACATCCATCTGGTTTCCAGATGAAATGGCATCTGCAGCGTGCAGCAGGAAGCAGCAAAGAAGTAGCTCAACTGGTAACATGATGAGTCTGAGACCATGCAGGTTCGTAACAGAGTGCACTGGAGAGGGGAGAAACCAGAAACATACAAACCGTTTCATTAAGGGCTGTGGTCCAAAAGGAGCCCAGGACTCAGGGCGAACCTCATCTGTTACCTCCAAACTTCTGTTCTTTTTTAGCTAAAGGACTGAGAAACAGGAAACTCAACCCAATTGTTTCCACTTGACCTTCTCCATCTTCAGGTCTTCCTCAGCATGATTTCCACCCATTTACAAGGAGCTCCAAATTACCAAACAGTCCAGTGATTAAGAAGTGAGACTGCCTTGATGGATTTGGTAGCCCCTCGATCCTGTTCTGCTGATTCCTCTGCCCCATGAAGAGAGCAGATATACTGGCTTTCCCCTAGTATCAGTAAGAGATGTAATCTCTGCAAATATTTATTCATCTTTTCTGGCTTCTCAAACTTTGTGCGCTTGTCACACACTTGGCCTCAGTATCTAAAAACTTTGGTATTTGGCATTTACAACCAGTCCCTGTCACGTTCCCACTTTAGCTCATGATAGAAGCTGGGAGATTAAGAATCAGAAGAGATTGGATGTCTATGATTCCCTTTTATTTCTCTTTTCAGTTTAAAAATTAAATTAGCAAGCTACAGTGTCTCATTGGGGATTTAGTACAGGTAGATGAATGAGGAAAAAAGTTCAAATGCTTCTCATGCTGAGATGTATTACAGGCACAGTATATGCTAACTGAAAGAAAAAATGAAAAATGTAATGTGAAATAAGGACTGAGAGCTACTAAGTGGAGAAGGGCAAGGTTAACACCAGCACTGGGATGAAATAGAGTATATCTATCCTAAGTAGGGAGAAGGCAATGGCACCCCACTCCAGTACCCTTGCCTGGAAAATCCCATGGATGGAGGAGCCTGGTAGGCTGCAGTCCATGGGGTCGCTAAGAGTCGGACACGACTGAGTGACTTCACGTTAACTTTTCATTTTTCACTTTCATGCATTGGAGAAGGAAATGGCAACCCACTCCAGTGTTCTTGCCTGGAGAATCCCGGGGACAGGGGAGCCTGGTGGGCTGCCATCTATGGGGTCGCACAGAGTCAGACACGACTGAAGCAACGCAGCAGCAGCAGCAGCAGCAGCAGCAGCATCCTAAGTAGTGTCCAACATTTCTGCCTACTTACTGTGTCCCATCTTATTTATTTATTTGTCTGTGTTTGGTATTTGTTCCAGCACGCAGGATGTTTGTTACATTGTGTGGGCTTCTCTCTAGTTGTGGTGCATAGTTGAAGGTGTATGGGCTTAGTTAACCTGTGGCATGTGGGATCTTAGTGCCCAGACCAGGGATCAAACGTGCTTCCCCTGCATTGGAAGGCAGATTCTTAACCACTGAACCATCAGGGAAGTCCCTGTCCCATCTTTGAACACAGTCCTGGAAGAGCAGACCTGTCTACAATGTGGCATTGAATATCTGAAGTAAAGAATCTGGACAAGTTCCTGAATCAGTTTCTCCATAAAGCACTTCAGAATAGCTGTAGAACATTTTATAAATTATATTGTTGTCACCCATAGACATTGAGAGGCTCTTAACTTGGGGATGTTTTAAGCTTTTTACCTAATTTTCCAACTAGTTCCCAAGACTCATACTGGCATTTCTAGAAGATGGTGATAGCAAAAGCTCTGAATTGTGTTACCAGCAACATGGGAGATGGCTTCTCAGCGAATTCAATCACCATCCAAGTTAACTGGCAGACTAGCCAGCCCAGAGGGTTTTATTCACCATCATTAATAAACCTCTCAAGGTAAGTAGCTGAGTTTTTTATTTATCCAGGCCTCCCTGGTGGTCCCCCAAGATTCCTCAGAATTACTTTAGCATTGCCAGTGCCTTTTCCTTCATTGTGCTTTTTGCTCTCATGGATAAGGGGTTTAGTCCTTTTCTTCCATCTTAACAAGCTGAAGCTGCAGAATGTGAGCCTCAGGTTGTGCAACCAGCCTCTTCCAGAACCACCTCCAAAGCTAAGTTGGATAGGGGCTCAAGCAGAGGGGCTAAGGAGGGGGCCACATGCAGGAGATGCTGGCAGGTTTTAGGATCTGGGAGAGGGATTTGGTTGGAAAGCAGGTTAAGCGGATGCCCAATTTCTGAGATAGACTGCTGGAAGGTCGGGGCCCCTCCCTGGGCATTTTTTGGGAAGGAAGCCACTGGGGACAGCAAGACAAAGAAAAGGAACAGCGCAGCCTGGATCATGGTAGGTCGACAGAACAGCCCTGCTGGAAAGAAACAGGACTCAGAGTGAGAAGTGGGGAAAGGCTTGGGATGAAGAGACTCCAGGACTAGTCAGAGCTTGGAAGTGCCTTGGCCCTTAGAAACTTCAGTTACCCTGAACATACCTCACACCCATAAAGGCTATGGGAGGTCCTCACTGTTTTGAGGAAGAAACAAACCAGAGGAACAAGAAAGTCCAAACATCTTTGCTTTGATATCTTCATGGCTGGAATGACTATTTTGATTTTTTGGTTGTATCCCACTTTCCTCTTTAGCCTAGCCCAAATCACAAGGACCAGAATGCTGATAGCATCCAAAACAGTGAAGGACGTAGCATGTGCAAATATTTATTCATCTCTTTCCAGCCCAGACTTTGTCCTTCTCACCTTTGTCCTATGCTGACAAATATAGGGCCTTTTCTGTTTTTGACCCTGCTACTCCGGCCCCATATCCCTATCGTCCTAAGGTTTTACCCTGGACCTATACATGAGATGAGGGAAATTTCCTCTGTAGATTCTGAAAGGGAGAAGAGGTAAGGTAAAAAGACTGATGATCTCTGGCAAGACTCCCCAAAACATTTAATAAGTTCTCATTAACAGGATACACTGGGTGAAGTTCTGGGAAACTGAAAATATTGGTAAGTTGAATGAAATCAGTACAACTTTCACTTCTCACTTTTCTAATTTTAATGGGAAACATAAAAAAAATCTATTCATCATCTGGGTAGTAACTCTTTCCATATCTAACCAATACTCCAAAAATTGGGAGTTTAGGTTTAAGCAGTTTCCTCTAGGGTTTAGCAGTAAAGATGGTATCTGATGCCTTCTGAAACTAGTACAGGTTTCTACATATGGTTGCGGTAAAAAGTTTCCTTGGTGTTGTCACTCACTTCTGATAGATAACCAAAAGGAACAGGCCAGAGGGAGGGGCTCAGGGTCCTTCCCTCTATTTATTTTATTTCTCTTAGTTCCCAAAAGTGGCCCCTGACGACTAAGAGCAGATAGAAGAAAGAAGAGGGGTTGGTCTGTACAGATACACTACCAAAACTGTAGGAAGCAAGAACGAGGTGCAAAGGGAGGGATCCAGCGCTACCTGAAGTTGTTGTTGTTGTTTAGTCACTAAGTTGTGTCTGACTCTTTGCAACCCCATGGACTGTAGCCTGCCAGGCTCCTTCTGTCAATGGGATTTCCCAGGCAAGAATACTGGAGTTGGTTGCCATTTCCTTCTCCAGGGAATCTTCCTGACCTGGGGATCATTGATGCCACATCTCCTGCCTTGGTAGGTGGATTCTTTATCACTGAGCCACCAGGAAAGTCCAGTTACCTGAATTTGCATGTGAGCATGCTAAGTCAATTCAGTCGTGTCCAACTCTTTACGACCCTATGGACCATAGCCCGCCAGGCTCCTTTGCCCCTGGAATTCTCCAGCCAAGAATACTGGAGTGGGTTGCCATTCCATCTCCCAACGGGTCTTCCTAACCCAGGGATTGAACCTGCATTTCTTACATCTCCTGCATTGGCATGCAGGTTCTTTACCACTAGATAGACCTTGAGAGCAATTTGCTAAATGAAATGTCAGACTCAGAAAGACATGTACCTCATGATGTCACTTATGTGTGGAATCTTTTAAGAAAAATTGAACTCACAGATACAAAGAACAGATTGGTAGTTGCCAGGAGGTGGGGACTGAGCAAAATGGGTAGAGGAAGTCAAAAGGCACAAACTTCCAGTTAGAAAAGTCCTAGGGATGTGATGTACAACATGGTGAGTATAGTTAATAATACTGTATTGTATATTTGAAAGTTGCTAAAAGAATAGACCTTAAAAATTCTCATCACAAGAAAAAAGTCATAACTATACTTGGTGATGGATGTTAAATAGATTTATTGTGGTGATTGCTTTGCAATATATACAAATATCAAATCATTATGTTGTACATCTGCAACTAATATGTCAATTACATCTCAATAAAAAGAAGAAACAAAAATGGGGATATTAATACTTGTTTTACAGAAACAAAAAGGACTTTAAGAGAATATCATGAATAGGTGTGGGCTTCCCAGGTAGCACTAGTGGTAGAGAACCCAGGTGCCAATGCAGGAGATGCAAGAGACTTGGGTTTGATCCCTGGGTCAGGTAGGTTCACTGGAGTAAGGCATGGCAACCCACTCCAGTATTCTTGCCTGGAGAATCCCATAGACAGGAGCCTGGAGGGCTACAGTCCATAGTGTTGCAGAGTCAGACTTAGCATATGTGGATGCATGAATAAGTATATGCTAATGAGTTGTATAATCTAGAGAAAATGGATAAGTTGCTAGAAACACACAATGTACCACGACTGAATCATGAAGTAATAGAAAATTTGAATATATCTTTAATTAGTAGGGAGATTGACTCAGTAACCAAAATTTTCCTAATATAGAAAAGCCCCAGACAAAATGGCTTTATAGGTGAATTCTACCAAACATTTGCGGGTTTTCTTTTTCATTCCTTTTTTTCCTGCTAAACATTTGAAGAAGAATTAACACCACTCCTTTTCAGACTCTTTCAGTATATCAAAGAGGAGAGACATTTCAAACTAATTCTAGGTCACCAGTATTACCCTGATATCTGAGCTAGACAAAGACCCTACAAGGAGCGAAAACTACAGAAAACATATTTCATAAGACTATGAATGCAAAATTCTAGCATGTTGAATTTGGCAGCATATTAAGAGCGTTATACAACATTATCAGGCAGGATTTATTTCTAGAATGTAAGAGTGGGTCAATATGTAAAAATCAATCAGTATAATTCACTACATTAACAGAATGAAGGAGAAAAATGACATGATCATATCAATTGATGTAGAGAAGCGTCTTACATCAATAAAATATAAATAGGAAAAAGCTTGCTCAATAACAAAGGCTATATATGAAAAACCCACAGCTAACATCATATTCAATGGTAAAAAGACTGAAAGTTTTTCCTCTAAGATCAGGAACAGACAAAGATGTTTGTTTATGCCATTTTTACTCAACATAGTGTCAGATATTCTATCCAGTGCAATTATGCAAGGAAAAGAAAACAAGACATCCAAATTGGAAAGAAAAAAGCAAAATTATCTGTTTGCAGAAGACATGATCATATATGTAGAAAACCCTAAATAGTTGCACCACACACACACACAAACTTATTAGAATTAATAAGCAAATTAAGCAAAATTACAGGATACAAAATCAACACCTCAAATTAGTTGCATTTCTATACCCTAACAATGAAAAACATGGAAAAATGAAATTAAGAGAGAAAACAATTTTTTTACACCAAACTTTTTTTTACAACATCATCAAAAAGAGTAAAATAATTAGGAGTAAACAAAGGAGGCAAAAAAAAAAAAAAAAAAAACTTATACACTGAAAACTACAAAACATTGCTGACAGAAATTAAATAGGCATAAATAAACAGAAAGCTATCACACCCATGGACTGGAAGACTTAATACTGTTAAGATATCAATACTACCCAAAGAGACTAACAAATCTGATGCAATCTCTACCAAAATCCTAGTGATGTTTTTTGTAAAGTAGAGAAACCATCCTAATATTCACATGGAATTTCAAGAGACATTGAATAGCCAAAACAATCTTGAAAAAGAAAATAAACTTGGAGAACTTGTTTCCTGATTTCAGAACTTATTACAAAGCTGCTGCTGCTGCTGCTAAGTCACTTCAGTCGTGTCCGACTCTGCGACCCCGTAGAGGGCAACCCACCAGGCTCCCCCGTCCCTGGGATTCTACAGGCAAGAACACTGGATCAGGTTGCCATTTCCTTCTCCAAGGCATGAAAGTGAAAAGTGAAAGTGAAGTCGTTCAGTTGTGTCTGACTCTTCTCGACCCCATGGACTGCAGCCCACCAGGCTCCTCCATCCATGGGATTTTCCAGGCAAGAGTACTAGAGTGGGGTGCCATTGCCCTCTCCGTATTACAAAGCTACATCACTACAAAGAAGAAAGCAAATTTGGTGATCAAAAAGAAGTCAGTAAAATAAAAATGAAGTGGTTCCTGAAAATTTTAAAAAAGCTATAGTACTCAAAACAGTGTGGTACTACATAATGACAGGTACCACACAGGAGCCATTCTTCCAGGCCAATCAAAGTCACATTTGTGTGCTTTCATAAGCAGCTGAGCTGCAGGTAGAGAATAATCCTCTTCTTAAAAATGAAGATACCAACTAGGATACACGACTCAACACGGCTTGCCTCCTAAGAGAATATGCTTGGGCAAGTGAAAGCATTTCTTGAAAATAATTCTAGGTTAGCCCTAACAGATAACTGAATGAGAGACTTTGCTTAACGTATTGGAAACTTATAAAAATCAATGAGAAAAACAAAAGAAAGTTTCAGTTTAAAAAATAAACTAGGAACAAAACTTGCAAAAACACACAAAAACCGGTATGGTATAGGTATAGAAATAGAGATATAGACTAATGGAATAGAACAGAGAACCCAGAAGTAAATCTTTGCTTATGTAGTTAAATAATTTTTTACAAGTGCATTGAAAGCATTGAATGAGATATATGGTGCTGAGACAACTGAATATTCACATGCAAAAGAATGAAGTTTGACCCTTCCCTTATATTATATACAAAAATTAACTCAGGATGGTTTAAAGGCACTTCCCTGGTGGTCCAGAGGCTAAGACTCTGCGCTCCCAACAAAGGGTGTCTGGGTTTGATCCCTGGTCCCACATCCTGCATCTAAAGCCCTTGCATGCTACAAGGAAGATTGAAGATCCAGTCAGTGTGCTGCAACTAAAATCTGGCCCAGCCTAAAGAAATAAAAATATTTTAAAAAAGAATGGATTAAAGACTTAAACATAACTAAAACCGCACAATTCTTAGAAGAAAACATTGGAAAAAAAATCTTCATGACATCATATTTGGTAATGATTTCTTGGGTGTGACACTAAAAGCACAGGTAAAAAAAGAAAAATAGATAAATTAGACTTCATAACAACTTAAAAGTAATAAACTTTTAAAACTTTTGTGCATCCAAAGACACTAACAACAGAGTGAAAAAGTAACCCACAGGATGGGAGAAACTATTCGCATAAAGTTTAGCTGATGAGGGGTTAATATTCAGAATATATAAAGATCTCCTACAACTTAACAACGAATAATTCAATTTAAAAATGTGCAAAGTGAGGATTCCCAAGTGGTTCGGTGGTAAAGAATCTGCCTGCCAATACAGGGACACAGGAGATGCAGTTTCGATCCCTGTGTCAGGAAGATCCCCTGGAACAGGAAATGGCAACCCACTCCAATATTCTTGCCTGAAAAATGCCATGGATGGAGGAGCCTGGAAGGCTGCAGTACATGCGATCACAAAGAGTCGGACATGACGGAGCACACACATATCACACCATAAGATTGCTTCTAGCATTAAAAAAAAATAATGTGCGAAGGAGAATTCTTTGGAGGTCCAGTGGTTGGATCTCTGGTGGAGGAACTAAGGTCCTGCAAGATGAGTGGTGCGGCCAAAAATAAGGGGAAGGGACTTGAATAGACATTTCTCCAGAAAAGACATACAAATGGCCAGTAAGCACATTAAATATGTTCAACATTATTAATCATTAGGAAAATGCTAATCAAAACCACAGTGAAAGACTATTTCACTCAATCTAAAAGTCTGTCACAAACGGGTGAACAAAATGTGGTACATATGTACAATGGGATAAAAAGTAGGAAATTTGTAACATTGATGAACCTTGAGGTCTGTGTGCTCAGTTGCATCCAACTCTTTGTGACCCCATGGACTGTAGGGGTCCATGGACCCCAGGACCCCATGGACCCCAGGCTGCTCCGTCCATGGGATTTTCCAAGCAAAAATACTGGAGTGGGTTGCTAGTTCCTACTCCAGGGGATCTTCCCAACTCAGGGATCGAACCCACATCTCTTGAGTCTCCTGCCTTGGCAGGTGCATTCTTTACCAATGAACCACCAGGGAAGTCCCTGAGCTGAGTCTTGAAGGCGGAAGTTTAATCTGGAGGGCAGGTAGAGGACATGACAAAGCATTTAGAGAAAAAGCCTGCTTTTGAAGAATGAAAAGTAGTCCAAGATGAAGATAACTCCAATATAAAGTAGGTATGTGGGTGGCATGGTCCCAAGGCTGCCAAGGTTAAAGACCAGACACACTCAGAGGCTCTGGACTCTGTCTTAAAAGCAGTGGGGGAACTATCAAGTGCTCTGGACAGGAAAGTGAAAGGATCAAACCTATGTTTTAGAAAGATAAATGTGCAAGGGTACTCAGTCATGTCCACCTCTTTGCCACCCTCTGGACTTTATCCCACCCGGCTCCTCTGTCCACAGGATTTCCCAGGCGAGAATATTGGAGTGGGTTGCCATTCCCTTCTCCAGGTATATTCTCAACCCAGGGATTGAACCCTGGGGCTCCAGCATTGCAGGAAGATTCTTTACCACTGAGCCACTTGGGAAGCCCAGATCACTCAAGAGGGAGTGTGAAAGATGAACTTAGGAGAAGGGGAGATAGAAGAGAGGAAAACAAGCAGGACAGCTGCCACAGGAATCTCAATCAGAGATGACAAACAGCAATGACCAGGAAGAGATCTAGAGGAGTCAAAGTTATAGAAACTTTGGATGGTTTCTATATAAGGGTGGTGGTTGGGGGCTGAGGGGAGGAGGAAATGGGGAGTTAATGTTTAATGGGTAGATTCGCAGTTTTGCAAGATGAGAAAGTTCTGGAGATGGAATGCACAGCAACGTGAACACAGTTCATAGTTACAGGCCAGCTATTGAACTGTTCACTTAGAAATGGTTAAGATGGCAAATTTTATGATATGTGTGTTTTTTGTTTTTTTTTTTTTTTACCACAATTGAAAAAAAAAAAAACCTAAACTGGGAATTTCTTGGTAGTCCAATGGTTAAGACTGGGTACTTTCACTGCCATGGGCTCAGGTTCAATTGCTGGTCAGGGAATTAAAATCCCACAAGCTGCGTAGCGTGGCTTAAAAAAAAAAGTAAACTAAAAAAAGAGGAAGCAAGAAAATTATTTTCTTTAGTTTTAAGTTCCTTTTTTATAATGAAGAGGACATTTTTTTTTCAAATTGAGTAGACTCACAGGATACCAGAAAATAGGTGAAAAAAGACCCATACTTAATATATGAGTGTTCCAGGGCCACCATAACAAAATACCATAGACGGGATGATTTAAACAAAAGGAATTTATTTCTCTTTCTCATGACCTGGAGGCTAAAAGTCCAAGGTCAAGATGTTGGCAGGTTTGGTTAATTCTGAAACCTCTCTCCTTGGCTTGCAGATGGCTGCTGTCTTGCTGTCCCACACATGGCCTTTCCTCTATGTATGTGCATTTTTGGTGTCTCTTCCACTTCTTATGACACCAGTCCCATTGGGTTACAGTCCCACTCTTATAATCTCACTTAACCTTAATGGTTAATGGCCCTCTGCCCTCTCCTTAAAGACCCTCTGAGCAAATACAGTCACATTTTGGGTTAGGACTTCAATCTATAAATTTTGTTATAAATGGTTCAGTTTATAACACTTAGAGACATTATCATGTAATACCAAGAATAAAAACTATGAATAAGAATTTAAAACATGGAAAGAAAATTCAGTTTCTCAGTTATACCACCCACATTTCAAGCACCCAGTAGACACATCGGGCTTGTGTCCACCATATTAGACAGCACAGATAGAGAATATTTCTATCTTCCCTCAAGTTTCTGTTGGGTAGCAGTGGTCTGAAAATTGTGGAAGAATTCATAAAACCCCTAAGACTGCATTTTAATATATCCCTCGGTTCCTCTTCCCTACCTTAATCAGACAGATCATCCTGGTCCCAACTATCTGAAATTTCAACAAGGACTGGTAAGATTTATGTCACCTCTGATTTTCAATGTGTGGATTAGCACATTGATGAAAGACTTGCCGGCCTGGCAGCATTCTTGCTCCTGGGGCCACCTGATCGTTGGGAAATCTCAATTTATTGCAATACCCAGAGTCTGAAGTAATAAAGCAAACATGTATATGTCTTACGGAGTCATATGATTTTATGATGAAAGGAAAAACTTTTTGTTTGTTTAAGGTAAGAGGATTCTCTTTACTTAGCATGAATACTGATAGACTGACATAATCATAGTTGACTCATTCCATTCCATACCTGAGGATTAGGATAAGGGAGTCAGTGACAATTTTAAATTCAGTTTAATTCCTTCTGTGCATAACCTCTGTATTTATGTAAAGCATAAGGTTACTAGGAAAAGTATCTAAGTCATGGCCCATGAATAAGGCTCCAAATGAGTAGGAGTTGAGATCACTTCTTCAAGAGTCTTGTCCTCTGAGGCCTTAATTGTCATTTGTCACTTCTGGGTGATTCACATCTGTGCTGCCTCCCAAGCCCTCCTCCCTAGTCTCTAATAGAGGGGTATTTGTCTCTTTTTCATAGTAATACTAGATCAGCTACTGAATCCCAGATTTCACTGCAGATTTAAGCACAGAGCTCACCAATAGCCCCTGGTCCCCCAACAACCTGGGCATGATCTATGGCCCCAGGTCTATGGCCCCATCTCAGCCTCACTCTTCGGGTCTGTTGTAGTTCTGAGCAGCAGAGTACAAAGCTATGTTTGACTTTGTAGATTCCCACTCCTGGTGACAGCTAGACTACATTGTACATATGCTGCTCTTGCTCTTATTAACTTTCTAGAGTAGAGAAGGCACATCTTTCTCTCCTGGATAAGGCTGAACCCTGCCTAACAACTGCAGTACAGAGACCAGAGCACTCCCTGGGAGGCCTCTCCCTGAGCTACTGTCCATCTGGCACCTTGTTTTTGGTTGGAAAAAAACTTACTTGGCTTTCATGTCATCCAGGTTATAAAGGTGAAACTGCAGGGGCTAGGGATCAGCCTGGTGATCAGCTTGCTCCAGGGACATTCTTGGCAGAGGACAAAAGGGGTAAGGTCAGGCAGGGACTTTGGGAGTAGAGCCTGGCAGAGCTAGGAGTCTCCAGAGGGTGGCTGGATCCCCAGAGATGAGGAAAAAGATACCAGGGTCTTTTCTGGGCTCTACATGAAGTGAGAACCACAGGGTAGAGCAGGAGGCACTCAAGGAGCAGGTCACGATGGGTCTCAGTGGTGCTTAGCCAGATCAGACCACACTAGAGTGGAAGACAGCATTCACACTGTTTCCTCTAGGCTGTGGTCCGAAGGAGCCCAGGGTTCAGTTGGAAGACATCTTGCCCATCAATTCACAGCCTCCCTTCCTTTTCAGTTTGGGGCCAGGGAGTAGAGAATGGGACTCAGTTGCTCTTTTTGGTCTCCCCATCCAGATTACCAGGGGCTTTTTCTGCTTTATGTGGGCTCATTCCATAAAGGTATAGGGCCCCAAACTACCGCACAATCCAGTCACCAAGAAGTGAAACCACTCTGGTAGGTCTAAACTCACTCTGCCCAGTTCTCCATCCCATGAGGAGGAAAGTTGGTTGCTTTTCCCAACAATCAGCAAGGGACATGCCCTCTACAAATATTTGCCCATTTGTATTGACTGCTCAAACCTTGTCCCTCTGTTACATACTCAGTCTCAAAATGCATTGGCACTTCCTGTGGGTCCTGCCACATTCTACCTCCAGCTCACAAAAGAAGCTATGGAAGGAATTCCCTGGTGGTCCAGTGGTTAAGTCAGGAAAACAAGATCCCGTGTGATGCAACACCAAAAAAAAAAAAAAAAAAAGCTGTGGAGACACAGAGTTAAAAGAGATCAAATAACTGTGATTCTGATCTAGAAGCAACATTTAATTTCGCTCTTCAGTTTAAAAATGAACACAAACAAGTTACAGCATCCAGTTGGGAATTAGAAAGTAAAGGGTAGATAAATGGGGAAAGATTACAATATCCTTCATGTCTAGTACGTAATACATCCCCAGTACCTGACAAAGAGAAATTGGGGGAAAAAATAGAGACTAGGACTTATTAAGAGAGGGGGCAAAACTGACTCTGGTCACATGGCTTTTAGCATTGGGATCACACGAATAGATGCTTCTGCCCTAAGCTGTCTCAACATTTCTAACTACCTGTTGTGCCCAGTCCTCGTACATGATCCTATCAGAGACATTTGAGAAAGGAAATAGGGTGCCTTGGAGGCCTTCCTTATCCGAAAATATTCTGGACTTGCGTCTTTATGAATTCCACTACAATGTGCATCAGAATGGTCATGGAACGCTTGATAAAGTACAGCTGATCTTGCATAGGCATTGTGAAGTCTTTCATCTCAGGGCTGTTCACTAGCTGGTTGCTTACTGCTTGCAAATACTCCCAGGACTCATCCGTGCATTTCTGGGTGACGTCAGTGGCAGCAGCCTTAAACTCTTTTACCAGTTCAGTGTTAGGGAGCTTCTCAGCAAATTCAGCTATCATTTTTGCTGTCTCATAGAGCACCCACCTATCTTCCTGCCTACATGCCTCCGGAAGGGTAACTGAGCGCTGCGCCCGCCTAAGCTCCCCTGGAGATCTGCCCAGATCCTTCAGAATGACCTTAACTTGGCCAGTCCCTTCTCCTTCATTGTGCTTTTTGCTCTCACGGATGAGGGTTTCAGTGGTGTCCTTTCCTCCTATCTTAACAAGCTGGAGCTGCAGAATGTGAGCCTCAGTTGTGCAACCAATCTCTTCCAAGACCACCTCCAGAGCTAAGTTGGATAGGTACTCAGGCAGAGGGGCTAAGGAGGGGGCCACATGCAAGAGATCTTGGCAAGTTTTAGGGTCTGGTAGAAGGATTTGGTTGGAGAGCAGGTTCAAAGGATGCCCAATTTCTGAGATAGATGGCTGGAAGGTCAGGACCCCTTCCTGGGCATTTCTTGGGAAGGCAGCCACTGGGGACATCAAGACACAGCAAAGGAGCAGCACAGCCCGCATCATGGTGGGACAGCAGAACAGCCCTGCTGGAAAGAAGCAGTGCTCAGACTGGAAAGTGGGCAAAGGCTTGGGATGAAGAGACTCCAGGACTGGTCAGACATCAGAAGTGTCTCAGCCCTTGGAAACTTCAGTCGCCCTGGACGTCAGAACTTACGGGCTGTAGGAAATACTTACCTGCTCTTGGAAAAAAAAGAAGCCAGAGGAATGAGATGATCTGAACACGTCCTTTGCCTCCGTGCCTCTCTTGATCTGAATGACCGCTTTCTAGATCTGACCTCTTTATCTCAGTGAAAACAGTTGACCCCTCTGAAAACCTCAGTTGACCTCACAGAAAACAGTGAAGGACACAACCTTCACAAATATTTATCTGCCTCTTCTTAGTTCAGGCTTTGCCCTTACCTTTGCCCCGAAGCTGAAATCAGGTTTCTCCCTCTGTGAATACTGCCCCATCTCCCTCTCACCTTAGGACTTCTCTAGACCTAAACTTAGATCAGGAAAATTTCCTCTGTGTCTTCTGGGGAAGAGGGAGGTGAAAGGCAGCGATGCCAGTGATTTCTGGATAGGAGACACCAAAATAGTTCTTTTATTTTTTATTTTCTATTTGAAGTATAGTTGATTTACAATGTTGTGTTAGTTTCAGGTGTATAGCAAAGTGATTCAGATATATATATCTGAATTATACATATATTTTTCAGATTCCTTTCCATTATGGATTATTACAAGATATTGAATACAGTTCTCTCTGCTATACAGTAGGTACTTGTTTATCTATTTTAACATAGAGTAGCGTGTATCTGTTAATCCTAAACTCCTAATTTATCCACTCCTACCTTACAGTTTCCCTTTTGGTAACTGTAAGTTTGCCCCAAAATACTTCTTATTCAATGGACTTAATAGGTAGAGAAATAGAACAATAGAATCCACCAGCAAGTCAGACCAAATAAGAGCAACTTCTCAGTTTTTACATTAATTCCAGTGTAGTTCCTTAATTAAACGTGTGTTACCTTAATATCCCTTTCTAAGCCAATATAAAAATATAAGGAATTGGGCTTCATTTCTCATCCAGGGGTCTAGGAGAGAAACTGCAGTCTGAACAATAAGGAATGATGGCATATGGTGCCTCCTAAAACTGGTACAAAGCCCACGTGTGATCATGGCATCAAGGTTTCTCTCTGGTTCCATAACCCACCACAGCACACAGCTAAAGGGAACCGATCAATGAAGGGATCCCAGGTCCCCCCTCCTATCTTATTTACTCCTCTCAGTCCCAGGAGGGCCCCCTAATAAGTGAGAAGAAATCAATCCTAGAATAAGAGAAGTCGGGGAGCTACAGGGACACATTCCTAAAACTGGGAGAACCAGATGTAGAGATATCCAACACTGTTGCCTGAAATTCTTGGACCCTAAGTCCACAGGGAACCTCAAGAATCTACTTCTTCTGTACAGCTGTTAGATCTTTGGATCCTGCCAAATTCTCCCATTTCTGGCTTGAGTTCCCCATCTGTGACTGGACCTCCAGTACTACAATCAGGTCATCCTCAATATGACAATTACTGTTCCTTGAAATTGCTTGCCTTTCCAACTCTGGTGTCTTGGGAATGACAGGGGAGACAGAATGTGTAAATGTGTAGGGGATGGAGAGTGGTGGTTCATTTGTCTCCAGGACTGAGGAGAGCAATGATAGAGGAAGACAAAGTCTGGTCCCTCCAATCAGACTCCCTACCTATGCTCCTGTCCTCATCTGCTACCTGTTCCTCATCAGTTCCCATTAGCTATCACTCCTTGAGTGATGGGTTTTTTTGTTGTTTTAATTAAGTTTATTTTGGGGAATTCTCTGGCTGTCCAGTGGTTAGAACTCCAGACTTCCACTGAAGAGAGCACGGGTTCAATCCCTAGTTGGGGAACTAAGATCCTGCACATCACATAACGTGGTCAGTAAAATAAAATAAAATGGCTCAAGAAATTGAGTAAAAAAAAGTTTATTTTAGTAGAAAAATTGAGCAAGAACTACAGAATTTCCAAATATTCCCTCTTCCCCAGCCCCCAAGTTTCCCTATTTTTAACATCTTCTACTGGTATGGTACCTTAGCTACATTTGATAGTTATATTATTTAAAACGTTATGTATTATTACCTACGTCCATAGTTTACATTATGGTTCAGTTCTTTGCATTTGCACAGTTCTATCATACCAAATGTATGTCATAAAACTTTACAGTATCATACAGAATACTTACACTGTCCTAAAAATCTTGGGTGCTGTTTTCAGTTGCCAATCCCTATCACACTGGTCTCCCATCAGAGTAACTTCACCAGCCCCCTAGACCAGCATGGCTGGGACCTAAGTAAGCAGTAGTGGTCTTGCTATTATCCCTTGGGGACCCCGGACCTGCTCTCTTTTTGCTGGCTAACAGGAAGGCCCTAGGGCCTTGCCCTAAAGAGACTTCGGGTTCCACACTGGCTGAAGCTTTCTTCCTCCTCTGGGTGACTCAAAGAAGCATCTAAAATACTCAGGGTTCAGCATATGTGGACTCCACAGGAAGTTTTCCTATAGGGTCAGAGAAGTTGAAAATGCAGTAGAGTGAAAGAACCAGCTTGTTCTTTCTAGATCACCAGATTGTTAGTATTAAGGACTATTTTATGCTTAATTCTGCATGGGTGAAGATCAGTAAGCATGGTGACTCATATGTGAAGTGAAAGTCACTCAGTCGTGTCCAACTTTTTGCCACCCTATGGACTATACAGACCATGCAATTCTCCAGGCCAGAATACTGGAGTGGATAGCCTTTCCCTTCTCCAGATCTTCCCAACACAAGGATTGAACCCAGGTCTCCTGTATTGCAGGTGGATTCTTTACCAGCTGAGCCACAAGGGAAGCTCATTGTTTACCTAAGTGAAAGTGAAGTCGCTCAGTCGTGTCCAATTCTTTGCGACCCTATGGACACTAGGCTCCTCTGTCCATGGGATTTTCTAGGCAAGAGTACTGGAGTGGGTTGCCATTTCCTTCTCCAGGGAATCTTCCCAACCCAGGGATCAAACCCAGGACTCCTGCATTGTAGACAGACGCTTTACCGTCTGAGCCACCAGGGAATTGTTTACCTAGGCCTCTCCCTAATCTGAATAGTTATTTCCTGAATCTCACTTCTACTCTACCTCAGCTGGAAACAGAAGAGGCCCAGAAAGCTAATGGCTTCCAAGAAAAGGGAAGGACATGACATTTGCAACGTTTACTCATCTTTCTTGCCCAGACTGTCTTACCCTATGCCCCATGCCGACAGACTGACTTTTCCTCCCTTTGTGTCTCCTGCTTCCTCCTGAGGCCTTTTTTTTTTGTTTGTTTGGCTGTGTAGGGTCTTAGTTGCAGCATGTGAGATCTTTTGTTGTGGTGCACGAATCCTCCAGTTGTGCTCAGGCTTAGTTGCTCAGTGGCCTGAGGGATCTTAGTTCTCTGACCAGGGATTGAACCTGTGTTCCCCAAGTTTCAAGGTGGATTCTTTTTTTTTTTTTTTTTCTAATTTTATTTTTAAACTTTACATAATTGTATTAGTTTTGCCAAATATCAAAATGAATCCGCCACAGGTATACATGTGTTCCCCATCCCGAACCCTCCTCCCTCCTCCTTCCCCACACCATCCCTCTGGGCCGTCCCACTGCACCAGCCCCAAGCATCCAGCATCGTGCATCGAACCTGGACTGGCAACTCGTTTCCTACATGATATTTTACATGTTTCATTGCCATTCTCCCAAATCTTCCCACCCTCTCCCTCTCCCACAGAGTCCATAAGACTGTTCTATACATCAGTGTCTCTTTTGCTGTCTTGTATACAGAGTTATTGTTACCATCTTTCTAAATTCCATATATATGCGTTAGTACACTGTATTTATGTTTTTCCTTCTGGCTTACTTCACTCTGTATAATAGGCTCCAGTTTCATCCACCTCATTAGAACTGATTCAAATGTATTCTTTTTAATGGCTGAATAATACTCCATTGTGTATATGTACCACAGCTTTCTTATCCATTCATCTGCTGATGGACATCTAGGTTGCTTCCATGTCTTGGCTATTATAAACAGTGCTGTGATAAACATTGGGGTACACGTGTCTCTTTCCCTTCTGGTTTCCTCGGTGTGTATGCCCAGCAATGGGATTGCTGGATCATAAGGCAGTTCTATTTCCAGTTTTTCAAGGAATCTCCACACTGTTCTCCATAGTGGCTGTACTAGTTTGCATTCCCACCAACAGTGTAAGAGGGTTCCCTTTTCTCCACACCCTCTCCAGCATTTATTATTTGTAGACTTTTGGATCGCAGCCATTCTGACTGGTGTGAAATGGTACCTCATAGTGGTTTTGATTTGCATTTCTCTGATGAGTGATGTTGAGCATCTTTTCATGTGTTTGTTAGCCATCTGTATGTCTTCTTTGGAGAAATGTCTATTTAGTTCTTTGGCCCATTTTTTGATTGGGTCGTTTATTTTTCTGGAGTTGAGCTGTAGGAGTTGCTTGTATATTTTTGAGATTAGTTGTTTGTCGGTTGCTTCATTTGCTATTATTTTCTCCCATTCTGAAGGCTGTCTTTTCACCTTGCTAATAGTTTCCTTTGATGTGCAGAAACTTTTAAGGTTAATTAGGTCCCATTTGTTTATTTTTGCTTTTATTTCCAATATTCTGGGAGGTGGGTCATAGAGGATCCTGCTGTGATGTATGTCGGAGAGTGTTTTGCCTATGTTCTCCTCTAGGAGTTTTATAGTTTCTGGTCTTACGTTTAGATCTTTAATCCATTTTGAGTTTATTTTTGTGTATGGTGTTAGAAAGTGGTCCAGTTTCATTCTTTTACAAGTGGTTGACCAGATTTCCCAGCACCACTTGTTAAAGAGATTGTCTTTAATCCATTGTATATTCTTGCCTCCCTTGTCAAAGATAAGGTGTCCATATGTGCGTGGATTTATCTCTGGGCTTTCTATTTTATTCCATTGATCAATATTTCTGTCTTTGTGCCAGTACCATACTGTCTTGATAACTGTGGCTTTGTAGTAGAGCCTCTACATAGAAAACCCTAAAGATTCCACCAGAAAATTACTAGAAATAATCAATGACTATAGTAAAGTTGCAGGATATAAAATCAACACACAGAAATCCCTTGCATTCCTATACACTAATAATGAGAAAACAGAAAGAGAAATTTAGGAAACAATTCCATTCACCATTACAACGGAAAGAATAAAATACTTAGGAATATATCTACCTAAAGAAACTAAAGACCTATATATAGAAAACTATAAAACACTGGTGAAAGAAATCAAAGAGGACACTAATAGATGGAGAAATATACCATGTTCATGGATTGGAAGAATCAATATAGTGAAAATGAGTATACTACCCAAAGCAATTTATAGATTCAACGCAATCCCTATCAGGCTACCAACAGTATTCTTCACAGAGCTAGAACAAATAATTTCACAATTTGTATGGAAATACAAAAAACCTCGAATAGCCAAAGCGATCTTGAGAAAGAAGAATGGAACTGGAGGAATCAACCTACCTGACTTCAAGGTGGATTCTTAACCACTGGGCCACTAGGGAAGTCCTCGATGCATTTTTTTAAAAAATAATTCGAGGTACAGTTGATATACAATATAAAATGTGACACAGCAATTCACATTTTGAACTTGAATTCACATTTTGAAGGTTATTCTCCATTTAGTTATTATAAAATTACTTATAATCCCTGTTCTATACAATATATCCTCGTGGCTTATTTCATACATAGCAGTTTGTACCTCTTAACTCTCTACTTCTAAACTGCCCCTCCCCCTTCTGTTTCCCAGCTAGAAACTAGTTTATTCTCTATAGACCGAGTCTGTTTTTTTTTTTAAACATATATTCACAAGTTTACTGTATTTTTCAGATTCCATATACATGTGATACGGTTTTTGTCTTATTTCACTAAACATAATACTCTTCCAGTCCCTCCATGTTATTGCAAATGGCAGAATTTCATCCCTTTTCATGGCCAAGTACTCCATTACATATTTGCCACATCTTCTTTATCTATTTTTCTGTTGATGGACACTTAGGTTACTTCTATATTTTGGCTATGGTAAATAATTATGAACACTGGAGTGCATATATCTTTGTGAATTAGTGTTCTCACGTTTTTCAGATATATACCCAGGAGTGGAATTGCTTGGTCATATGGCAGTTCTATTTTTAGGGTTTTTTTTTAGGAACCTCCATACTATTTTCTACAGTGGCTACACCAGTTTATGGGGTTGACAGAAAAGTTCATTTGAGTTGTGCCAGCCCAGTATGTTCCTATCAACACTGTACAAGGGTTCCCTTTTTTCTATAACTAACATTTATTATCCATGGTCCTTTTGATGACAGCCACTCTGGTAGGTATCAGGTGATATCTCATTGTGGTTTCAATTTGCACTTCTCTGATGATTAACAACATTGAGCATTTTTTCATGTGCCTGTTCTGATGCATATTGTTTTAACCCTAAAGATTTATCCTATTTATCCTTTGATCTTGAGGTAAGAATATTTTTGCATCTTTTGTAGGGAAAGCAAGAGAAAAAGGAAGGCTGATGGTTTCTTTTAAACCTAACAGTTAAAAGTTCTTTCACAAAGATGCAGGTGGAGGGTTAGGGTATTTAGATTGGTAAGTCAGATCAACACTGGCAACTTTACATTTTACATGTTTAATTCGCTGCCAAACACCAACCAAATGTATTCATCATCTGAAGAATACTGCATCTCAGCCTTACTTCAGTGGCAAGAACTGGGCTCAATCTGGTGTTTCGAAGATGATTACAGGAAAGAATATGAGAATGGGAGCCTTTTTAAAATGCTGCAACACCCACACTCTTCATGTCACAAGACTCCCCATCTAGTGCTGGGACCCACCTCCAGCAGAAAGCCAAAACAACAGACCACTAAGGGGGGTCCAAGGTGCCTTCTATATTTCATTCACACCTCTCCTTTACCAGGGAGTGCTATTAAAACCAAAGAAGAGGAATAAGTCTCCAGAGAGCTACTGAGGCACCCTGATAAAACTGGGAGAAGGAAGAAATAACAGGAGGCCAACACTGTTGCCTGGACTTCCTGGACTCTAAATCCATGGGGAAGTCCGGGGCTCCACAGCTGCTGTCCAGTAAGAGGGGTTTCCAGGTCCTGTATGCCCCTCCAAACTCGGATTCAAATTCACCACCTAAAAATGGGGTTTATCTGCCCTGGGCATCTGCATCTTCAGTCGCTCTCATCATCATCCTCTATCTGAAACCGTTTCTTCTTCCGGATTCCTGGAACTCCCAACTCTGGTGCTATGGGAATGACAAGGATAAAAAGAGAGAGGAGATCTAAGTATGTATGGAGAAGGAGGATGGTAGCATTTATCTTCTAGACTGGAGAGAAGAGTGCTAGAGGTTAGAAGAAAAAGCAGGTCCCGACCGGACTCCCCCACTTCTGCTCCCACCTTTATCTTCCTCCTGCTCCTCATCGCTGTCCAGCAGTTGTCGCTTCTTGGGTGCCATTATCAGCTGCTCTTTCCCACCACTGGTCCCTTCCTCTGAAACAACCACAAGAGGCATGAAATTAGGGAACTAGGTTCTTGTAGTCTCAGAAGTCTTGTAGACCCTCTTGATTGATATGGCCAGCACGTAGGAAGTATACAATAGGTAAGTGGTCCTGGTATTACCCTCTGGCGACACCAGGCCTGCTTCCTTTTTCCGGGCTAACATGAGGGTCCTCAGGGCATGTGCTCGGTGCTCCTTTTGATGCTCCTCCTCTTGTTGATGCTCCTCTTCCTGTTGGTGCTCCTCCTCTAGGCCTGGCTCCCCAGGGACCTTAGATTCTAATCCTAACTGAAGCTTTTCCTCCTCCTCTGCTTGGCTCAAGGAAGCTGACATCCTCCGGAGCTGGGTGGGATTCAGTTTGGCTGGAATTCGCCAGAAGGTTTCCTACAGGGGCAAAGGAGTTGAAAGCAGGAGCAATGGGAAAGGAGAAGCCTCTAGCTCACCAGATTTTGACATTAATCACTGAATACATATGAGCCTACATTGGTGACGCGCCACAAGGGTTGTGAACTCTCACTGCTTATTAATCCAGCCTATGCCCAGTGTCTAGCACAGTGCCAGAGAATATAGTTGCTAATTACATAAGTAAATGAATAGATTCTGGGGATCTAAAAGTGAGTCAGATATGATCCATGCTTTCAAGGATCTCACAATTAAACAGGATAAAGAACCAATCTACTATAACAATGTACTGTAACACCACAGGACTGGGGCAATACTAACGGAACGAACAAATCACAGCCACCAAAATGATTACAGTTGGCCCTCTGCATCTGCGGGTTTCATATCCATGGATTTAACCAACTACAGATCAAAAACATTGGGGAAAGAAATGAAAAATTCCAGAAAGTTCCAAAAGCAAAACTTGAACTTGCTGCACACTGACAACTATGTACATAGCATTTATATTGTATTAGTTATGACAAGTAATCTATAGAGACTATATGCAAAGATTATACACAAATACTATGCCATTTTATATTAGAGACTTGAGCATCTGGTGAATTTTGGTAGGGAGTGTGGTTGAAGGAGTGAAAGAGACTGTTTTCCTGAGGAAGTGACAGCTAAATTAAAACTCTTGAACGTCGGGTGGATGGTTCATCAGGAAGATGGGTGATCGGCCACCTGTGTATGTGGTTGGAACCTTCCAGTAGGGGGAACTGGCATGATTGACTGTTTACAGGTATGAAAAAGTCTGTTTGGAGGATGGAAAGTAGCTCAGGATGACTACAGTGTGAGGCAGGTGTTGGGTGGCACAATTGTGAGGCTGCAAAGCTTGGCCAAGGCCAGATACATCACTCAAAGGCTGTGGACTTTGTCCTGCAAACAGTGGGGAACACCAAGGGCTCTGATCAGGAGAGTGATATAATCAAAACTATATTTTAGAAAGATAACTTGGAAGCAGTGTGGAAGATGGACTTAGGAGAAGAGAAGATAGGCGAGGAGAAGATTAGCAGGACAGCTCCTGTAGGAGTCATGGTCAGAGATGACAGGGAGCGAGGAGATGTATCTTAAAGAGGCAACAACATGCTTGGCTGATGCCGTAACTGATGTATTTACCTGTCCAGAGGCAGGAGGCCGAACCCCTAGCTTTCGCAACAGCTGTTGAAACTGTTCATTTTCCATCGCTTCTTCATTTTCTTCTGTCAGTGGCACCAACGGAACTGCCTGGGAGCAGCCTAGGATACGACCCAGTCACATGGTGAAGATGTGAAGAAAGAACTGGCCCTCCATCCCATGGCAGGTCCCCAGCAGCCTCCAGACCCCAGTCCTCCCGAATCCGTCACTTATTCACTCACCGGCCTCTTCCCGATCATCTGCTGCTCGGATGAGGCAGTTCTGGAGCCAGAGGAGGGGAGCAGAAAAGCCTGAAGGAATGTGGGAAACTCACAACTGGTCCATACAACCAACCCCGCCATCTGAGACATCTCTCCCAACCAAGCCCTCACCTTCCTGGTGCAGACTTTGCCCAAGGTATTCAGCTGAAATGACGGAGCCACCCTGGGGTTGCTCTGCTTCTGAGCCTTCTTTCTCTTCATCCTCTTCATTATCTTTCTCTGGCACATTTTCCTCTTCTTCTAGATCTTCCTGGCAAAAATCGTGCAAGGATTCCTCTTCATTAGGCTACAATTCATTGGGGTGAGAAACGGACCAAAGGAGACAAGATAAGGAACTGTGTGGAGTCCTCTGGTTCCTGACTACCCCACTGGGGGGGCCTATTCAGAAGGGCCTGAAGCAGGAAGAATCTGGGTGGGCTACTTCTAAGGAGCACTGCAGGGGGAGAGGGGTGAGAGGGAGGCATGCCCAGCTGGCAGAGCCAGGGTAAGACTGTTACCAAGCTCAAGGGTGCCAGCTTCTTCCGGCGTTTCTTGTACAGCTCCCGCCGCTCAGCCACCAGCCCCAGAGCCAGCAGTTTATCCACTATTCGGGCCCGTGAGCGTTTGGCTGTAATGTTCTTCATGATATTACCCAGGACATCTATAGAGAGAGAAAGTGTGAAGAGCAACAGGGTAAAGGGACTAGTAAAGGAAACAGAGAGCAGTCTTTGGAAAGGGGATAACTCAATTCACTCAAAAATGACACCACAAAAAAAAAAAGTATGGAGGTCTTTCAAAAAACTACAAATAGAATTATCATATAACCCAGCAATTCCACTCTTGAGTATATATCCAGAAAAAATAAAAACACTACTTCGAAGATACATATACTCCAATGTTCTTGGCAGAATTATTTACAATTGCCAAGGTATAAAAGCAAGCTAAGTGTCCATAAACAGACGAATGAATAAAGAAGATGTAATACACACACAGAGCTTCCCAGGTGGCTCAGACAGTAAAGAATCCACCTGCCACGCAGGAGACTCGAGTTCAATCCCTGGGTAGGGAAGATCCCCTGGAGAAGGAAATGGCAACCCACTCCAGTATTCTTGCCTGGGAAATCCCATGGACAGAGGAGCCTGGCAGGCTACAGTCCACAGGGTTGCAAAGTCAGGTACAAATTAGTAACTAAACAACAATAATAATATAAACATATACAGGAATACTACTCAGCCATAAAAAAGAATGAATTTTTGCCATTTGAGGCAATAAGGATGCTAAGTGAAATAATTAAGACAGAGAAATATGGTATCACTTATATGTGGATTCTAAAAAAAAAAAAGAATGAATATAACAAAAAAGAATCAGACTCACAGATATAGAGAACAAATTAGTGGTTACCAGTGGGAAAGGGGGAGGAGCCATACGGGGGTAGGGGATTAAGAGTTGCAAGCTTAGGTATAAAATAAGCTGCAGGGACGTATTGTACAACATGGGGAGTATAGCCAATATTTTTTTAACAATGATAAATGGAGCATAAAATTTAAGAATTAGTGACTATAAAAAAAACTAGTGACTACAGTGAACCATACTATAGTGAATTGTACACCTGTAACTTATGTAATTAAAAAAAAAAAAATACCTTTAAAACAAGCAAACGCGTCACCACAAATAGAGCAGGTGGACAGAAAGGAGAAAATAAGCCTTCGTTGGGAAGAGGAAGCGGCAGGAAAAGAAATGGACAGCTTGGCTCTCCTCTCAGAGGCTCCCTGAGCTTCCCCCTCACTCACCATCGGAGTCCTGAAACTCCTCAAAAAGCCGCTGCAGCTCCAGCTCCTGATCCTCCGTCCACAGCACAATCTGGGTTCCTTTCCTATTGAGGGAGGTGTCAGTGGAAGGGGGCGCTCAGGGGCTGTGTGGTGGATTCCCAAATCAGTTCCCTCCAGAGCATGTGCTGCTACCTCTGGAAGTCCTTGACGCTGTCAGCCAGTCCCAGCCGCACCAGATGGTGGATGACCTGCCTGCGTGTCCGAGGAGCAGTTTTCAGGTGTGCCAAGATGGTGTCCACCACATCCTGACCTGAGGTGGAGGAGGGGTGACGCTGGGAAGGGGGCTCCCGGGGCTCTGGCTGCCTTCCTCCCTCAAGCTCTTCAGACCTCAAGGCCTCATACCTTCCACATCCTTATGGGCAAGATACAGTTCCCGAAGCTGGGCCTCCTCCTCTGGGCTCCATCCAGGGAGTCTGCGGCTAGAAGATCTGAGTGGGGAAAGAAGGGGATTGGGGAGGCTGCTGGGTCCGAAAGAGGAGACCAAGGGCCTTCTCTTCTAACAGGAGCAAGGGTGACCCAGGTACCTCAGAGCAGCCAGCCAGCGGAGGCCTAAGGTGTGTCTCCTTCCTTTTACTCTCCTTCTACTTAAGAATCCCAAAATCAAACTAAGAGTTTCCAGGTTGGGCCCCTGGAACCTGACACTGCAGGGGCTGAGGGTATTAGGAGGAGAGAGAAGAGTGAAAGGAGAGGAGCTGAGCTACTCAGAAAGAGGACAGGCATTTCTGGGCTTCCTTATGGCTTCCCAGCACTTCCTGGTATAAGGCACATACAGAGTCTCTGTGGACCCCCAACTTTGAGCGCCCCTCGAACGCCGGTGAAGGAGAAGGAAACTAGAGTAGACAGGACATTTAGGCTCGATCCCAGTTTCTCTCTTGGGTGAAATTAGCTAACAGGTGAAATTAGCTTCACCTTCGGGGCTTGTTTTCTCGCCTATGAAAGGGAAAAGGCAACGCCACCTGATCTGCCAGGTCCTCCAGCTCTGGCACACTGTACTGGGTTGCCCCCACCACCCACCATCAGGCCCACCATGCTGTCCTCAAGCTCACCCGCCATCCAGGGTGCCGTAGCCCTCGGTCATCTCTCGAACCACAGCAGTGTTCTTCCAGAACAGCAGCTCCACAAAGGCTTTCTGGTTGACAGCAGCCAAAGCAAAGAACTTGCCCAGGATATACTTGGCAAAAGTCACCAGCTCCTGTGGGAGAGGGAGGCTGCTGTCAGGCCCGTGGCCACACGTACATCAACACGGGCCTCTAGGTATCGTCTCTAGACCTGTTCCCCAGCTGGCCCTCCTTGCTTGGCCTCTTCTATCCTTCCCCATGCAACTCCCTCAACCTGCCTGCCTACATCCACACTGTTCTCTCATGGCTCAGCCCTGACACCCCTCAGGGCACTTCACCTCTCAACCTTTTACCCCAGGACGTCCCTAGGCCTCCAGACCCCCATTCTTTGGTATTTCCTCACTTTGTAGGCCCCGGCAGCAGGATCGCTGAGCAGACGATTGAAGAGGTAGAAGAGGGAAAGCTGGAAAAGCAGGGCTTCCATTTTGAGATCATGGGCCAGCCGGTGCAGCATCTTGACCACACAGTGGTTGGTGTGGGCGCTGTTCTGCTTGTAGCTCCGCAGCAGCAGCAGGTAGGCTCGGAGGACGGTTGAGTTTGCGAAGCTGCACCGAGACAAGGAGCGAGAGGATGCAGGCATGAGAAAGATATAGCTCATCCGCATGGCACCCCGGTCTGCACCCTGACACCAACTCCATCCTCTGGGCGCGCACCGTTTCAGGTAGTCCAAAAAGTTAAATTCTCTCTCCGACACCTGGACCACTTCTAACTCTTCCTCCTCCTCCTCTTCTTCGTCTTCTTCCTCCGCCCCTTGTTCCTCCAGACCCTGCTGGCCTACAGAAAGAGTGAGGATTACCGGGTATCTGTGACGTTGGCACTAGAGAAGCATGGGAAGGAGAGTGATGAGAAGGAAATGGAGACTCACGGGGAAGCGGGGCCAAGAGGATTTGCTTCAGTAGCTGGATCTCCTCCTCTGGGGAGATGTCCTGAGCACCAAACACATCTCTTTCTGGCCACACCTCCCTGGAACACAGAAAGAAAAAAAAAAGGCTTTTTGCCAGAGGGAATTTGGGCTTCTCTGGTGGCTCAGATGGTAAAGAATCTGCCTGCAATGTGGGAGATCTCAGTTCAATCCCTGGGTTGGGAAGATTCCCTGGAGAAGGGAATGGGTACCCACTCCAGTATTCTTGCCTGGAGAATTCCATGGATAGAGGAGTATGGTGGGGTACAGTCCATGGGGCTCCAAAGAGTCAGATATAACTGAGTGACTAACACTTTCACCAGAGGGAATCTGAATTATAATTTGAAGTAGTAGAAGGAATTTAGACTTATTTTCCAACTGGAAAGAGAATGCAAACTGTCATCTCAAAGATGAAACAAAGACTCTAGGGAAATTTTCCCTCATAAGCCTCACTGCCATGAAAATCAAAGGAACAAAATGCAAGTAATCTAAATGCATGACATTTAGTTGGACAAATATACATGATGGGGTTTTAAAGCCATTAACAATTGCAGAAATATATCTGATGTGAAATGATGCTCACAATATATTGAGAATTGAAAAAAATACTACAAATCAGTATCATAATATTTTGATTTTGTAAAAGAAGGTGCATATGTCTATATATAACACAGAGGGGGAGAATACTCTGGAAGATAACTCATCAAAATGTTAATGATGGCTATCTTTGGCTCATAGAATTATCTCTATTTTTTCCCCCAACTAACTGTGCTAATATTTTTCAAAAGTGAAACAAAACAAACAACAAACTTCCCTAATAAACCAACCAAAACTTCCCAGGACTCAAGTGTTCCATGCAGAGCTCTTGCACTTTTGAGGGGACTGCTCTCTTTGAAAGACTGAGAACCCTGTGCCCCAGTGAAAGCCACTCTCTGCCCCCAAAAGCCCAGGGGCTGGATGCAGGAGGATGCGCATGCAGCGCTCTTACCGGGCAGACCTCAGGAGGCTCAGGGCCTGCGGGGCCTGGCCAGCCAGGAGGCAGTCCTGGATCCGCACCATGGCTTCTGCCCGCTGCTCTTCCACTGGCACCTCTGAGGCCGCATCAAAGGGAACCACAGAGTCCAAACTGAGCTCAGAATCCTAGAGAGGGATGATTAAAGCTATGGAAACAGTGGTGGGGGTGAGGGGATGCCAAGACAGCCTGTCCAGGGCACTAGACTCAGGAGAAGGTTTCTGCAGCTACTTACCTGGGCACGGCACTGCAGCTGCTCGGCCAGGGAGGGCCACATGGCCTCCAGTTCCTCTGGGCTGTAGGGGGCATTACCAGAAGCAACAGACTGATCTAAGGCCTTCTTTTTCTTCTTTCTTTTCTTTCGTTTGTTCTATGGAGAAAGAACTGTGAGGACAGCAGGAGAGCCAGAGACGCCTTTTCCCATTAATGTCCTCTGAGAACTAATTAGTCAGAGGTCTGAATTAATTAGACATTCATGGAGTGACCACTATGTGCTACTTGATGGCAATGGGTAAGCAGCAGTGACCAGCACATTGCCTTCTCCTTGAGGCACTAGTTTGGGGGAAACAGGTAAGTAGGTAAACAACACTACAGCATGGATAAAACCTAGAATGTGGCTGAGCATAAAATGCCATGGCAAAACACAGGAACAGCACGTGACTCATTTCTTGGGGCAGTGACACCTTAAGCAGAAGTCTATAGAATAAACAGATTTGCTATAAGGACAAAAACTTCTATATGAAAAGGCTTTGTGAAAAGGAAAGCATTCTGCAAAAGTACACCATGATTTTCTTCCTCCTGAAAAGCAGGAGAATGAAAGTCAATACCCTGACCCTGTCTCGCCAAGTCATGGCTGTGAGTAAATAAGATGGGTTATGAGGTCCTTAATGAGATTCATGCTATATTCAAGGAACTTAAAACACACCAAAGGTCAGGAGCATAAGCCTGGATTCCAGCAGGTCAGGATTTAAGTATGGATGCTGGTCATTTACTAGCAAGACCTTGGACAAGTTGCTTAACCACTCTGTGCCTGTGTCCTAGTGTTGTGAGGATTATGGGAAAATCTTAGCACAACATCTGAGACATAGTAAACACCAAACGCTCAATACAGTACTGAGAATACAACAGAGTTCTGAGTGTAAAAAGGCCTTTTAGAAAAGTCTCATTGGTACTACAAGTGTCCTAGGTGGAGCAGTGGTAAAGAATCCACCTGCCAATGCAGGAGACGCAAGAGACTTGGGTTTGATCCTCAGAGTAGGAAATGGCAACCCTCTCCAGTATTCTTGCCTGGGAAATCTCATGAACAGAGGAGCCTGGTGGGCTGCAGTCCATGGGGTTACAAAGAGTTGCAATGGATACAACTGAGTGACTGAGTACACTGGTACCACAGCCCCTTTCAAGTTCACTTCTGACCAAGTTTTAAGCTGCAGCAAATAGAAGTATAGGAAAATTTTTATAAAGCAGAGTCCTTGTGTCTTCAGGATAGAAACTCCTTGAGGTTTTCTTCTTGTCCCAGATTTTTCATTTATTATTTCATTTCAGGCTCATATGGGTAGATATTATAATCAACTTTAAAGACCTGGAGACGCACACAAGCAGCTTGAGTTATTCTAACAGTAACTAATACAGGACGAAATCCCAGATCTCTGACTTTTTCTATGTTTGGGTTCTCTAGATGGCATGCAGGATCTTAATTCCCAGACCAGGGATCAAACCCTGGCCCCCTGCAGTGGGAGTGCAGAGTCTCAATCATTGGACTACTGGGCAAGTCCCCAGATCTGATTTTTACTGTAAGGTAAGGCCCTTTCTATCTCACGACAGTGCTTCTGAAGAATAACCAGGAAATAGCACCGCATAATTACTAAATCCTAAAATTATGGACCGCCAGAGTCTATGTGCTTTTAGCAAAGAGCAGGTGTTTAATAAATGGTTCCTGAATGAAGATATTTATGGTAGATCAAGAATTAACTGAATGAGAGGAAATTTACAAGGCCAACTCACAATGGCAACACCAACAAAACTCTTGGCCTTAGCTGAGAGTATTTCTAACAGATCAGCTTTCCCCTTCCTCCTTTCCCTCCAGCTCTTTCTACACCCCTGGGCCACCCCATACCTGCACCATCAGGTTCCCACGGGTCCGACAGAACCGCTCCAACATCTTGAGGAAGAGGTGGGTGGTTTCCACCAGGTCACGAAGGAAAGAGCGGGGCTGGCATCTCTCATCAAACTTCCGAAAGAGAGCCAGGAAGAGCTCCCGGTACTCCATCACATAGAAAATGTTGTCTGCAAACAGAGAAGAGAAGGGGATGGAAGGATTGGTCTGGAAAGCTTGGGGATGGGGGAGACAGGTGGAGCTGGGATGGGAAGGGTGAGGTTTGGGTTGAGAGGCAGGGAAGGCGGGACCAGCAGCCAGGCCAGGCCTCACTCTTGATGATGCGGCTGCTCTCCCTCACAGCCTCGTCTGGGCACACATCCATCTCATTCACTGTGGCTAGCAGCTCCTGATACGCCTTCAGAGCCAGGTGCATCCTGCAAGAAGAAAAGAGGTGAAAGGGAGGACAGCTTAGGACCTTGGTTCATGGAAACAGTATCACTCCTTTGCACCCCCACCTCCCAAAATAGTTCCATCAAAAACTGAATGACCCAGCCCATCCTTGCCCCCAGCCTGACCACTTGAAGCCTGAAATAGGGAAGAAAGCATCATCCCGAATTCAGGCGTTCCGATTCCCAACCTGGCCAAGATGCCCACTTTGACCGCAGTTCTCCTCCCGCTCACCGGCGTGCCCAGGAGACGGCTTCCTTGCGGTCGGTCAGCATCATCTCATAGTAGTTGGTGAGGTTCTGCTCAATGAAGTGGAAGGTGCGGACACTGAGCGTCTCAGAAACCAGGCCTGGCCGGAAGGAGGCAGCTCGGTTGAAGGCCATGAAGAAAGCCAGGGACCACATGTAGTAGGTCTCGTCATGCTGTTGAGCCTTCTCCCGAAGCAGGTGGTCCTATGTCCAGGAAAAACAGATCACTCCGTGACCTCAGGGCTTCCCACTTCCTCCTGTCCTACTGCGACCGGGTGGATCCTGGACATCACTGTAACAATATATTAGGACCCTAATTTCCATCCTTCTCTTATCCTCTCCACATTCCCTTCCCTTTCCTCTGGGGCAACTACTCTATAGAGTCTTTTTTGTCCATCAATAACCCACTCCCTCTTGACTTCATCACCATGTCTCAGGAGCACCCTACACCCTTCCCACCTACTAGTCCATGGTCTTTGGCTAGCTTCCCATGGGCTTCTCACCAGCCTGCTCTTCTCCTCACTGCGGCCGGAGTCACTCTGTGCTCCATCCTTCCTAGGCTCTCACCTTCACCGAGCCCATGAGCCGGTTGTAACAGTTTTCCAGGAACTCCGAGCAGAAGTCCCGAAGAAAGAGTCTCACGTTGAGGGCAGAGCGGCGCTGGATGGACAGCTCCCGGGCAGCCTGGCGACGTTTAGGCACCCGTCGGGGCTGCTTTCCCAAATCAGAAGTATAGTTTTGGAGCTGGGGGTAGAGGTTGAGGGGATCAGAATTACTTCTGAACACCTCCTTCCCTGGCAGCTCTTTCCACATCCTTGGTACTTTAGTTTTCTCAGAAGAAACTTATAGAAGGTTCTCTCCCGCTAGTACTAAGTGAAGATGCCTGTAAAGACACTGCCAAAACTCTATGCCTCCTACGTCTCTAACTTTCTAAGCCCAAGAACAGAGACAGCTTTACCTCCAGAGATGTTTACCCTTTGTAGGCCCCCTACTCTACAATGTACCCCCAACCGCCCCGACAGGACCATACTCACATTGTGGAGACCTTTATGAAATACAAGGTCCCTCTCCCCAATGGATTTCAAGCCCTGGATGATGTAGGAACCCCCAAACCGAGAATGCCTGCAGAAGAAAAAAAAAAACAAAAAACCTCCAGGGTGACTCCTCAATTCTGTGGAAGCTCCGTCCTCACTCTTTCAGCAGCACATCAGAGCGTGCTGTAACCGCAAAGTGCTCTCTGGTCACCACTGTGACCCAGTGTCTGGCCCGAGCCCTGACATTCTGCGGTGCAGGAACAGGAACACGGGTAGAGCGGCTCTCTGCCACTCACCTGTTGCCTCGCTGCAGGGCTCGAGTCTTCTTTTCTGCCATCTCTCGCTGGCGCAAGACCTCCAGCTCTGCCACATCTGTCCTCCGCTCCTGAGCCAAGCGTCCCTGCCCTACTCCTGCCAGTTGCTCAGGGTTCTGAATTTAGAACAAGAAGGGACGAGTCAGGAGGGTAGTCATTCCCTATTCTGAGTTTACCTCCTGGGGGGACAGAAAGAGTGAACGAAAATACGGCTGTTGGTGGGACCCTGTACCTAAGACATGGCTACTCCACAAGTCTCCTGCCTTCCCCAGACATTTCAGTCATGACTCAAGAGCAATTCTGGCCGCACAGCAGAAAAGGACACGAGGGAAGGGTTGGCGGCAACAGGTCAGGGTCTCACCTGGTCACGAAACATAAGGGAGATGATCTCCAGCACATGGAGGCTCCACTGCTGCTCCGCAGGTGAGCTGGCCAGGAAGAGGAGCAGGTCATCCAGGCCACTGAGGTGGATTGCCCAGAGAAGCCGGTCGTGCACACTGGCGTCATCGTCAATCCGCTGAGCAGTGAGGTGGAAAGGGGGCACTCAGTCAGTTCTCCTGCCCTGCCTTGAGGTTCTTCAACTCCTTCCTTGACCAAAGTGCCCCCCACCAAGGTCAGAGGACAGAACAGTGGAAAAGGGGGCTGCTCACCCTAACCAAGCATGAGAACTCAGACAACCCCAGATCACCTTCTCCTGCTCAAGGTCGGCGGGGACATGGAGGACGTTTCTGACCAGCAGCAGGATCCGCTCAATCAGCAAGTTGTCTTCCTCCTGGCGTTCCTCCCAGCCCTGGTCAGAAGAAGGAGAGATAGAGGAAGAGACTCCCTGGGGAAAGCGGGAGGGCCCTACCCTGACAGAGGGACAGAGGCACAGAGAAGGGTCAGGATTAAAAAGAAAGGAAAGGAAGTGTTCAAGCAGTCCTGAGGCAGCAGACTCAGTGCGGTGGATTGGACTTGTACCCCAGGGATTGGGGCCATATCTCCATGATAATGCCCTGCCTGGGGCTCTGTGCGGAGGAGGAGCATGGCGCTAACTGTACCCCTCACCCCCACCCCCCCACCCCTCAGCCTGGCATCTTGGGAAGCGGAGACTCACCAGCTGCAGCAGCTCATACAAAGTTTCACTGAGGACCCCAAATGCCTTCTCACTGGCAAAGGCCTATGAAATAGGGGAGTAGACCTTAAGTAGCCTCCACTTTCTCCATTCCCACTGCCCCCAATTCTGCCCCAGGGACTCTGGGGTAAAACCTCACCTCTTTGTAAGCCTGCAAGTATGCCAGCACCTGCAGAAAGTGGTGCCGGAAGCTGGGCTCCTTGGGCACGCTGCCGAAACAGAGCAAGGCTGGTTGTGTCAAGTTCACCATCAGCCTAGGGAGATCATGAAGGAGGGAGAAGCTGTTAAGTTTCCTCACCAGGCACCAACACCAAAGGCTAGCACATGATAAACCTTAAAAATCGGAGGAAGCAACAATGAGATCCTGCTGCATAGCCCAGGGAACTAGATTCAACATCCTATGATAAGCCATAATGAAAGAAAATATAAAAAACAATGTGTGTATATATATACACATATATATACGTGTGTATAACTAAGTCACTTTGCTGTACAGCAGAAATTAACACAGTATTATAAATCAAACATACTTCAATTAAAAAAAAAAGCTGGGGAATCAACCTGATAACAGCATCAAAAAGAGGCTTGTCCTGGCGATGCTGGGTGAGGATGGGCAGGAGGTCACTCTGCAGGATCTGAGCCGATCCCAGCTGCTGCCGCACGTCCCGTGTCTCATCCTCGTGCCTCAAGTAGCGGATCAAGTCCTTCACACTCTCTTCAGGGACAGAATAAACACTTACATGGATCCAGGGAAGAAGCTCCACCCAGGTCCATGTGCCCTTCATACCCATGGCTTGAGAAATTCAAAAGATCTCGGTTCAAGTAAGTTTTTTTCTTTTTTAATCTGTTTCCTCAAAAAAGGACTCACCTAAGCAATCTGGCTCCTTGTGGTAAGTGTCTCCCTCCAAGTACCCAAGGGCACTACATGTGGCAAGAAGTTCACAATTCATCATGCTCAAGTCCACACATCAGTGGATGAACCAAGGGACACAGAAATGACGAGGCCTACAGAGACAAGGAAAGATAACAAATGTGGCTCCTCCCCATAAAAGGGAGAGGGGAGCGCGCAGGCCCCGATGCTTTGGGTATTCTGAACAAAATCCTCAAATGCTTCACTTCCATCAGCACCAACAGTGTTTTTCCCAGTCTCAGGGAAAGCTTTAAGTTAAGGCTTCAACCAAGGAGGCTCCAAGCCTAAGAATTAAGCCATCCCATCCTCTAAACTGCGGCTTCCCAGATGGGGCTAATGGTAAAGAACCTGCCTAGCAGTGCAGGAGACATAAGAGAGACAGGTTTGATCCCTGGGCCCCAGTATTCTTGCTTGGAGAATCCCATGGACAAAGGAGCCTGGTGGGCTACAGTCCATGGGGTCGCAAACAGTTAGACATGACTGAAGCGACTTAGCATGCATGCATCCTCAACCTGGGTCTGAAACTGTATGTTTCAGAGTCTAGATGATGAAGTAGAAAGAAAGGCTGGTTAGTGAAGGGCATCATCACCGAGACTCTCACCCTGAGAAAGCTCTGCAGCTCTATGAGGG
Source organism: Bos indicus (assembly GCF_029378745.1). Lineage (NCBI taxonomy): Eukaryota > Metazoa > Chordata > Mammalia > Artiodactyla > Bovidae > Bos > Bos indicus. Next base: position 57,059,821 of record NC_091764.1, on the reverse strand, counting down.
GAACGAGCTTTCCTCTCCCTTAAAATTGCCAGCCCCAGTCCCCTTCCACACACAGTTATGGCTCTTCTGTACAAGAACTGAGAAAACCCAGCTGTGACTGTGAGGTGATCCCACTGAGGATCTGATATATCCCAGGAGCCCGAAGGCTTCTAAGACCTTAGGGCTGTGCAGAGAAAGTTCCTTCACTCTCCTCCCCAAAGTTACTCATAAGTTTTGATGATCTCAGGAGAAGCCAGCACCTAACAGGGTGGACAAGAAAAGAAGTAAATAGGAACTAGTTAAACTTCTTGTCCCTCTGCACAGAAGGACCATCTTCCTTTTCAGAAGCATGCCCTGCTTTACAAAAGTCTTTAAATCTGCATCAGATAATCAAGTAGGTACAGGTCCTGGATGTTTCAGAACCTGACACTAGTAACACACAAACACATACACGGGAATATCCATCAATCTTGTCCCCTTATCACATTCAGCCATACTCTCAGCTTCCTCTAAAAAGACCTTTCCCATATGTCCCACAGAGGTTCCATATGTACCTCTAGCCCAACTCCACCCCTGATCCCCCACAGGAAATGGGCATGTCCAAAGGACCAAAGTTTGATGCCTGGTGCTGTATCCCTGCGTTTATGTAACTGGGTTATTTCTCTAGGCTGCTGCTTTCCCTTCCCTGGTGTGTTAGTCACTCAGTCATGTCCAGTTCTTTTGCAACCCCATGGACTGTAGCCCGCCAGGCTCCTCCGTCCATGGAATTCTCCAGGCAAGAATACTGGAGTGGGTAGTCATTCCCTTCTCCAGGGGATGTTCCCAACCCAGGGACTGAACTCAGGTCTCCTGCCTTGCAGACAGTTTCTTTACTGTCTGAGCCACCAGGGAAGCCCCCACTGGTGGAAACATACCATTAAAAAATCAGCCAGGGACAGAAAACTTATAGTTCACTCTCTTTTCATTTGATTAAATAGAAGCTACTTATCACCTAGTCTGTGTGGCCTGTTCTTTCTCTCCTAGACCACTTAGAATCTGATTATCTGTCTTATGTGATCTACATCACACACACCTGCCCAACCCACCACTTCCTAGATCCATGCCTTAGCTGCCTCTCTGGCTCTCTAACCCTCCAGCTCAGGAACATAAACATACACATTCTTAGACATAGAGCCCCGCCTTGCACTCTCCAAACCTTGCTCCCACCTTCTGGAAAGTCTATCTCCCTTAACTCCAAAAGTTCTAAGCCTATCTGACATTCACAATCCAGCTCAATGCCACCCAACTCCTCACGAGGACAGGCATCTACAGCAGGGCAGGTTCTGACAGCACATGTCATTCTAAATGGACTGCCTCCTCCAGCACTGAACACTTCTTTATGTTATAATTATCTAGAATATCTCTTTTCTTCTCTATTAAATGTTCTTTTTTAAACATTTTTATTTATTTGGCTGCAGCAGGTCTTAGTTGCAGCACATAGGATCTTTTGTTGAGGTGTGCAGGTTTAGTTGTCTGGGCAGGTGGGATCTTAGTTCCCAGACCAGGGACCGAGTCCCGGATTCTTAACCAATGGACCACCAGGGAAGTCCCCATACAAGCCTTTAATTTATCTTTGTTTCAATCTGAGTCCTTTATTCTCCTTCATGTTTTCTACTTTGAAAATAATTTTCCCAATGCTCCCTCTTTGACCCACAATAAAGGCAAAACAGTAAAACCAGCATTCTGGCTTGCTAAAGAACCAATAGAAAAGAAGAAAGGAAATTCTTTTTTCCTTGAAACGATTGCCAAGAATCAATAGAAAAGAAGACAGGAAATTCTTTTTTTTTCCCTTGAAAAAGATATCTTAGAAATAACAAAACATGCAAGTATGCAAGTAAAAGCATTAACATTATACCCTCAATTGGTATTATACCCAATTAACATATACCCAGAATGACTGCAGTCATTTGAACCAGGTTGCACTTCAAAGCCACCTTAGAGGGACCCCTCTGGTTGTCCAGTGGTTAGGACTCTGATCAAAGCAGGGGGTCTAAGTTTGATACCTGGTTGGGGAACTAAGATCCTGCATGCCACCACATGAGGCACAAACACAAAAAATCCAAACCATCTTAGAACGTCTGCTTAGGCCCGATCCAAATATTCAGAAACTCCAGGGGCTGAGGAAAACGGGCCCAGGCACAGTATTTAGGAAATGTCTGCCAAATGACCCTGTAATTGCAAACTGCTTTAAGATACACAAGCCTTTTATGCTGGAGAAAAATCAACATGCAAAGGCAGTTCTATAACTTTATTCAACAGTCAGCAGTTAGTTCTCATCATTTCTTTTTATTGATGACCTTCTGGATAGGGTTTTTTGGTGGTTTTCGTTTGCTTTGTTTTAAAATACAGACTGGTATAAGGCAGTAGTTCCCAAACTTTTGGATTTCATGGATGAGTCTTTAAGTTTTTTGTTTTTTTTTTTTTAAATTCAGGGAGACTAATGGATCAATGCAAAGAAAGACACAAAAACAACAGAATGGGAAAGACTAGAGATCTCTTCAAGAAAATCAGAGATACCAAGGGTGTAACATTTCATGCAAAGACGGGCTCGATAAAGGACAGAAATGGTAGGGATCTAACAGAAGCAGAAGATATTAAGAAGACGTGGCATGAATACACAGAAGAACTGTACAAAAAAGATCTTCACGACCAAGATAATCACAATGGTGTGATCACTCACCTAGAGCCAGACATCCTGGAATGTGAAGTCAAGTGGGCCTTAGAAAGCATCACTACGAACAAAACTAGTGGAGGTGATGGAATTCCAGTTGAGCTCTTTCAAATTCTGAAAGATGATGCTGTGAAAGTACTGCACTCAATATGCCAGCAAATTTGGAAAACTCAGCAGTGGCCACAGGACTGGAAAAGGTCAGTTTTCATCCCAATCCCAAAGAAAGGCAATGACAAAGAATGCTCAAACTACCGCACAATTGCACTCATCTCACATGCTAGTAAAGTAATGCTCAAAATTCTCCAAGCCAGGCTTCAGCAACACGTGAACTGTGAACTTCCAGATGTTCAAGCTGGTTTTAGAAAAGGCAGAGGAACCAGAGATCAAATTGCCAACATCCGCTGGATCATCGAAAAAAGCAAGAGAGTTCCAGAAAAACATCTATTTCTGCTTTATTGACTATGCCAAAGCCTTTGAGTGTGTAGATCACAATAAACTGTGGAAAATTCTGAAAGAGATGGGAATACCAGACCACCTGACCTGCCTCTTGAGAAATCTGTATGCAGGTCAGGAAGCAACAGTTAGAACTGGACATGGAACAACAGACTGGTTCCAAATAGGAAAAGGAGTATGTCAAGGCTGTATACTGTCACCCTGCTTATTTAACTTATATGCAAAGTACATCATGAGAAATGCTGGACTGGAAGAAACACAAGCTGGAATCAAGACTGCCGGGAGAAATATCAATAACCTCAGATATGCAGATGACACCACCCTAATGGCAGAAAGTGAAGAGGAACTCAAAAGCCTCTTGATGAAAGTGAAAGTGGAGAGTGAAAAGGTTGGCTTAAAGCTCAACATTCAGAAAACGAAGATCATGGCATCTGGTCCCATCACTTCATGGGAAATAGATGGGGAAACAGTGGAAACAGTGTCAGACTTTATTTTTTTGGGCTCCAAGATCACTGCAGATGGTGACTGCAGCCATGAAATTAAAAGACGCTTACTCCTTGGAAGAAAAGTTATGACCAACCTAGATAGCATATTCAAAAGCAGAGACATTACTTTGCCAACAAAGGTCCGTCTAGTCAAGGCTATGGTTTTTCCAGTGGTCATGTATGGACGCGAGAGTTGGACTGTGAAGAAAGCTGAGCGCCAAAGAACTGATGCTTTTGAACTGTGGTGTTGGAGAAGACTCTTGAGAGTCCCTTGGACTGCAAGGAGATCCAACCAGTCCATTCTGAAGGAGATCAGCCGTGGGTGTTCATTGGAAGGAATGATGCTAAAGCTGAAACTCCAGTACTTTGGCCACCTCATGCGAACAGTTGACTCATTGGAAAAGACTCTGATGCTGGGAGGGATTGGGGGCAGGAGGAGAAGGGGACAACAGTGGATGAGATGGCTGGATGGCATCACTGACTCAGTGGACGTGAGTTTGAGTGAACTCCAGGAGATGGTGATGGATAGGGAGGCCTGGCGTGCTGTGATTCATGGGGTCGCAAAGAGTTGGACACGACTGAGCGACTGATCTGATCTGATCTGAACCCAAGGTTTCAGTCTTTAAATTTTGTAACTTAAGGACATTAAAAAAAAAAAAAATACGGGCACACAAACCTCATTTTTGCTGGTAGAGGACTATAAAACAGTGCAGTTGCTGTGGAAATTGGTTTAGCAATTCCTCAAAATGTTAAACACAGAGTTAACATAGGACCCAGGAATTCCATTCGTAGGTATGCTGCTGCTGCTGCTGCTAAGTTGCTTCAGTCCTGTCCGACTCTGTGCGACCCCATAGACAGCAGCCCACCCAGCTCTCCCGTCCCTGGGATTCTCCAGGCAAGAACACTGGAATGGGTTGCCATTTCCTTCTCCAATGCATGAAAGTGGAAAGTGAAAAGTGAAAGTGAAGTTACTCAGTCGAGTCCTAGCGACCCCATGGGCTGCAGCCTACCAGGCTCCTCTGTCCATGGGATTTTCCAGGCAAGAGTACTGGAGTGGGTTGCCTTTGCATTCTCCGATTCATAGGTACACATTTGAGAGAAATGAAATGTATGTCCACCCAAAAAATGCACACAACTGTTCAAGCAGCATTATTTGTAACAGCCAAAATGTTAAAAACCCCAGTGTCCATCAACTGATGAATGAATAAACGAAAAGTGGTATATCTATACAATGGAATACTATTTGACAATAAAAAGGAATGAAGTACTGATACATACCACAATGTGGATGAAATTTGAAAACATTATGTTCTGTGAAGATATCAGATGCAAAAGGTCACATATTGTACGATTCCATCTATGTGAAATACTCAGAATAGGTAAATCCATACAGATATAAAGTATTATAGAGTATTATAATATTATTATAATATATATTATTATTATAATATAATATTATAAGTATTATAAAGTCCCTGGTTGCCAGGGACTGGGGGAGAGGGGGGAATGGGGCCGATTGCTAGGAGTCATGTTCATGGCTTCTTTTTTGAGTGATGAAAATGTTCTAAACTTAGACAGCAGTAACTGTTGCACATCTCTGTGAATTGTACATTTTAAAAGGGTGAATTTTATGGTATGTGAACTGTGTCTCCAAACAGCTATTATAAAAACACTCACACAATTACTACACATTCTGTTTTCAGTATTTAAACACCAAAAAAAAACCCTCCATGAACACCTAACAAGGACAAAAATCCCAGGATAAAATAGTCCTTTGAATTTAATATATTTGATTTTATTTATTTTTTTTAATATATTTGATTTTATTAAAAAACTCATTATGCTGTATTTTCACATTTCATCATAGACAGATGAGAACTTTATCAAACACCTTAGACAAAGCAGACCTGGACATTTAAAAGGAATGTTAGTTAAGTTTCCCACTCAGCTGAGTACTAAGCAGTTGAGATGAGGCAATAATCATCTGAAATTAATACTTGCAGGCCTCAAAATGCAAGACCCAAAGGAAAACAAAGGATAAAAGATTAAAAATGCTTGTAATTCAAAATAGAAAATTAACACACTTCTTGAAAACAAAACCAAACAAAAACTTTGGCCCCAAACCCACTCTGCTCCAAGAAGCAGCTTTGAGTAGCACTAGTATGAACGGCGGAGCCTGGTGGGCTGCCACCTGTCGGGTTGCACAGAGTCGGACACGACTGAAGCGACTTAGCAGCAGCAGCAGTATGAACAAAATGACACTTGGCATTTGAATTCCAGTTCTGTCCAGGACTAAAGTGGTGATCTTCAGCATGTGGCTTAACCTAAACCTCAGTTTTCTTATTGGTACACTAAGAAAAACAAGTAGGGGGTGGTTCAAATGAGGTCATGGAACTCAAGTCATCTGTGCAGCAGTGGACCATTGGCGGTCCAAACTGTTAGCTGTCTGCATCAAGATTAGTACGAAAACAAAGCATAAGCATTTAGGACGTCTTATAGCAATCTGACAGAGCTGATGTATGTTGAATCTAATAGTGAAAAACGTGAAAGTGCTAGTCATTCAACCGTGTCTGACTCTTTGTGATCCCATGGGCTAATAGTAAAAATGTCTCTATTCTGTACATCTTTTTTTATGTTACTTCTCTAGTAATTTAATTTTTCTAATAACACTATTCAAGTTTTACTATTTTACTTTTTAAATTCATTAATTAATTTTAAAGTTACATTTGTATGTGTAGGGGGTGGGGTACAGCGCCACGCAGCATGTGGCATTTTAGTTACCTGACCAGGGATTGAACCCATGTCCCCTGCATTGGAAGCACATAGTCTTAACCACTGGACTGCCATATAAGTTCCTAGTCCCACTATTTTAAAACAGTTCTTTATATATCAATTATATCACGATAAAGTTGGTAGTGGGAGGGGGAGAAAGCATTGATCCGCAATAGCTTGGGAGAGGAAAAATCCTGGTCCTTGACCAAAAAAGTCTGAGAAGCACTGATATCAAACTGATATTTACTGAGTGCTGAGTACAAAGACTTCTCAAAATATTAATTTCCTCTCCATCTACTGGACCCTATAGTTAGTCATTAAGTGCTTACAAAGAGCCTTAGGCAAAAGTCACGGCTGTGCAGGTGCAGTGGCTGAGGTGTTGAAGATATTTAAGGAATTTAGTTGCACAAATAAAACTCATCTAATATAGAGAAAACACTATAAAAGGCAAGTTAGTACAAGCTCTAAATAAGTGATATTGAAAAAAAATTCTGAAAAACTAGGGCTCTTTTCAGGCTGAAGTAGACCGAGGTTTTGTCAAGGAGGTTTTGTCAGAGAAGGGTGATTAGAACTGGGCCTTTGAAGGCTGCCTTAGAATTTAGGCAGCTGGGAGGAGGGGAATTTAAGCAGAGAATCTTCCAGAGCAAAAGCAGAGAGGGAACCACTATGAATAAAGGAGCTTAACAGGAGAGCAACGAAAAAGAGGGTTGGAACTGGCTTTATGGGAAAACTTATTGACAATCAATTTAAGGATTTAGAATAGAAGCCTGGGACTAATTGAAGATTTCTAAGCTGAAAAATAAAATGATCAGACTGGGGTAGAACATGCAGGAGCACATATCCTACTATTGTATCACTACACATAACTCTTGTAAAGTCTCAATCTTTTTTCCTTTTATTGCATTCACTCTACAAAAGATCCCAGCCTCAGATCAATGCAACCATTTACTTTCCAGGCTCTTAGATTCAAATCTAGACTACGATTTGCTGGAGGAAACCAAACCACCCCACACAATGATACACAACAAATGTGGGCTTCAACCTGAACAGGCCTTCAGCCTGACCCAGCATCCTTAGTATTCCTGGTCCTCTCCCTCTTCTCCTTCTGGAGAACAGCTGTTTCTAACTTTCACCCATTACCCTTAAATCCTTTTACTCCACTGCTTCCCACACCTCTCAGCTGGTGTCTCTGGTCCTTTCCTCTCAGAACAACAGAAATCAGAAATGAACTCTCTCAATTCTCTCCACCCAAGCTGAAAAACAAACATATTTCAAATGCCCTCAGTGACTTTTTTGCTTCGAATCTAAGCTCTCCATTTGTAACAGCTCAATCACTTCTCACTTCTTCCTTTTTTAACTGTTTGGCCATGCCATGTGGGCTCTTAGTTCCTCGACCAGGGATTGAACCTGCACCCCCTGCACTGGAAGCTCAGAGTCTTAACCACTGGACCGCCAGGGAAATCCTTGATCAATCACTTCTTATCCCTCAGTTGGTTCTTCCTCATTTGTTTCCAACATTCTCTTTATACTGGCTCCATTCTCGTGTAAGTTGCTCAAAGCTCTTTCATCTTAGGAGGAGGGAAAATCCGATAAAGTGAAAATCAAAAAACCAAAACTTTCCTCAAACCCATACTGGCTGTTCCTCCTCTCCTCAAGTGATGATGGTCCTTAGGCCTGCACCTTTTTATGTATGTATGGCTGCAAGGCTTGTGGGATCTCAGTCGGGGCTTGAACCCTGGACATGGTAGTGAAAGCCTGGAATCCTAACTACTAGGCCACTGGGGACTCCTAAGCCTACACCTTTAGTCCTCTTCCTGTCTCACTCTACACAGCTCCTTGGGCAAACTCATCCACTCCCACATCTTCAACTACCATTTCTGAGCCATTAGCCAGCAAATCCGTTATCTCCTGCCACTTTGAACTTGCTGGTGCCAGTCCCACAAATAGCCATCTCCATCTTCTCAAATCCTCACACTTAATATGTCCAACATGGAACATCTTTTCCCTTGGTTGTCTTTACTTCTCTGTTGGATTTCTCAGGAACTGACAGAATCTACTCAGTTATTCACACAAGAAACCTAGAAGTCATTCTAAATACCTTGAGTCACTCACTCAAGCTAATTTTACTTCCTTATGCTCTTCTGTCTGGCCCTTGTCTATCCCCATTGCCACTGCCTCGCTTCAGGTCCTGAGTATCTCTTGCTTAGATTACTCAACTGCTACCTAGCCTCTTTCCCTGTGTCCAGTCTCATTCTCTTAAATCTATCTATAATGCGGTTACCAGGTCTGGCCATTTAACCACACTGCTTAAAACCTTTCAATGACTACATAAGAAATTTATAGTAGTTGTCTCTGGGGAGAACTGGGGGACCTAGGTCAGGATAAATAGTTATCTTTCTCTTCAGTACTATTTGAATTGTTTGCCTTCAGCATTCGCTAATGCGTACAATACAAAGTCCTTCATGATCTGTCTGTTAGTTAACCTTCTCTCCTAGGACACTCCTCTGTCAGGAACACCCTTCTGTCATCTACCTAGAGTCTATCCACTCACCTTTTAGAACTCTGCCCAACTGGCACTTCCTCCTGGTTTCTCCATACAAAAGTATCTCTCTTTTGTGTTTACTTTGTGCCATAAACAGACTTTCATCATGGCATCTGTAGTTCATGTTGTACATAATACTTAAATAGATTGTTTAAAACATCTATCTCCCTGAATTAGCCTTAGATTCCCTGAAGGCAGGAATTGTTTCATATTCACCTTTGAATTTCAGAGTCTAGTGAGTCAGAATCTACAGGGAGTGGGGCTTGGACAAGAGTGTTCTGAAAACACTCTTTGGGTGACTCTAATTCAAGCTCCTGTTACCTGCACTAAAATATAAACTCTTTGAGACTAGAAATCTTTGTGACCAGCACAACATAAGTGTCAATACATGCTTTCTAAAACAAGTTTTGAAGTTGACGGAGTAGAGGGTGGGGCTGGAGATTTGGAGGCATCAGGTTGTTAGGTGGCCTGTCAAGCTGTGAAAGTAGAGAAGTTTACTCAAGACAATTCCAAGTGAGCAGAGTAAGGAAGCCAGGGTGGAATTCTCTGGCACCCTGTAACTGCAGAGGGCTCACATCTGTTCCTTCTAGTTCCTTAAAGGCAGGAACTCTGTTCTATTCATCTCTGTCCATCTGGTACTGAACACAGTGCACAGTTGGAGGTGAGTAACCCTTTACTCAATTGTATAAGTGCCATAGAAAATGTTTAGTCGCGAAGTTGTGTTTGATTCTTTTTGGACCCTATAGACTGTAGCCTGCTAGGCTCCTTTGTCCATTGGATTTCCCAGGCAAAAATACTGGAGTGGGTTGCCATTTCCTTCTCCAGGCAATCTTCCGGACCTAGGGATAGGACCCGTGTCTCCTGCACTGGCAGATGGATTCTTTACCACTGAGTAACCAGGGAAGCCCGTCCTATACAGAAGGAGGTAAAATACTTCAGGAACACAAAGGAAAAAGTGACTACTTTGGCCTAGGAGGGCTGGAAAGAGAGGTTTTCAAAGGGACAGTTGAGTTCGCTTCTGAAAGAGAAGCTCACTTGGCAGAGAAGTGGTAAGAACAAGTTCAGGGAACAGCTGGAGCACAAGTATCAAAGCATGAAAGACACAATACAGACACGCTTTCCACAGGGCTGGGATTCAACTGCATGAGATGGAAAAAAAAATGATAAGAACCTTTAGAAAACAAGTTGAGTCAGAGTCAGACTGCCAAAGGCCTGGACACCCACCACCTAAGGATTTAAACTTGACAGTGGGCAGCCAAAGAGGAGTTTTAAAAGTAATCTGAAATGACCAGATTGACTTTTTATAAAGGTAATTATGAGTGGCAGCACGAAGGGCCAAGAATTGAGATACTCAGGCGAAGGAGCTTAATTAACGGCTGATGGTCCAGCTAACAAACCCAAGCAGAGACTGTAACCTCCATAAGTCTACCAAGGGAAAGGTCAGAAGGGAATGAGAAATACATTTTATAAAAACTCAAGATTTAAGTCAAGTGACCACTGGATCCCGGCTCCTGCTGACCACCAAGTTGCACACCTGTTTTTTTCGGGTCTGAGTTGGATGGGAAGTTCAGAAGCGGAAATTCCTGGGAAGCTTCTGTCTTATAGTAAAGGTTCCAAGCCCCTTTCCATCACAGCCGCACCCCCGCGGGCGGACCAGGCCGTGCGGAGTGACCTCGGGAGAACAAGGGGGAGTCCCAGGCGAGTTGGAAACGCCCGGACACCCACAGAGGAGACACGACTGGGAATTGCGCGTGCGCACCTAACGCGCGCGCCCCGCCCCCTGCCTTTAAACCAGGCGGCGGGAAAGGGGACTCCGCGCTTCCCAGGAGAGCCCCCGTGGCTACGAAGGGACGCAGTCCACTTAGAGCCTTCTTGCCCACACACTCACTCACCCGCTCCCCGCCGCTCCTCAAGATCCCCGCGGAGCCAGCAGCTGTTAAGCACAGTTCCGCTGCTTTTCCCGCCACCAGTGTGGGTCGGACCAGACCCTGCCTACGTCGGACCAGACCCTGCCTACGTCGGGAGCGAGGGCGGGGCGAGCCAGGCTGGTCCATGTGACCCTTAGCGGCCGGGGGAGTTGGTGATGAAGTTAAAAAAAAAGAAGCGAGTACAAGTATTGTTTTATCTGAGTCGATCCCTTATATTGAGCCCGAGCTCACAGCGCAATGGATTTCCTGCTGACTTATGATCATTTGGATCTAAGTGCGAATAGAGGTGAATTTACAAATATTCTTCCCCTTCTCCTAGTCAAGTGGATTATTCCAAAGTCTTACCAAGGTTAGTTAGAAAAGTTAGGCTTTATTTGTGAGGAAATGGAGCGTACGGCTATGCGCAATAGTGGTCTCATTGGGGCCAGGGTGCCTATCTTACTATAGGTATAGGTTTAAAGCTTGCGAAGTGTGCAGTTGGCTTCTAAAAGGAAAAGGTCAACGTAAGTATTCATCGTCAAGTCAGGGGCTCCTCTGGCTTCTGTTGAGATGAGTGTATTTTCCCAACAACGAAGGAAGATAGGGATCAAACAAATAATATCTCGTTAATTATTAAAATTTGAATATAAGGAATCAATTTCTGGGACATCAGGCGTCAGAAGAAATTGGCTGAAGATGAAAAGACAGATGAGCGGAAAGTGAAAAGACACAAAAAAATGGAAAATAAAGACTATAGAACTAGTGATAAAGGCAGAAAGATGCCATTTGAAGATTATTTTGGGCTGCTCTAAATTACAATTCTGAGTGTCAAATCCTCTTTCTTCTATGCCCCCCACCCCTACCACTGCATTTGCTCTAGGCATCAGATTTCCTGTTTTGGCCTTAGGGAGCACTTCTGGACTTAAGTACCTTCTGTTTGGAGGTCACACTGGGGTTTGTCAGGCAGAACAGTTAAGCTGCTTCATTTTTCTAGGCTCTAGGCTCATCCATTGCTTGGGTTGGGAGCTCAGTCACCCAGGGCCTCCAAAGAGATCCATCATGCTAGAATAATCTCAGACCCAGCCAGTGGATGTAGAGAGGTTGATGTGGAATTACAGAAGGGTCCCAACCCCAGTATTTATTTTTCTCAGAGCTATTTTGCCACCCAAGTCCGTGGGGCAAGCATCCCTGAGATAAGTGGGCTACACTCTCCTGTTAACTTCTTCAGAACTTCTTGGTATAGTTGCCTTCTAATCTGGGGCTGATATCTACACCACGCCCAGCTGCTTCTCCCAACTCTTGGAATGCCTTGTCACCTCCACTTCCCTCCATCTGCCTCCTCTGAGGAGTAACAAAATGCTTCCCTGCTCCCTCAGAAACCCAGAGTATACACTTGACTGGCAGCAGGGTAAAGGCCAGAAACTTAAGGTCTTCATTCCCTGTACTTACCGCACTGGGTAGGGAGAGGAAGGTATAGGGTGACAGCTCTTTTCCGTTCCCTACCTCTCATGCCAAGCCCCCAAACTCAAGACACAGTCACATTCACTCACAGTCATACGCACAATCATGCACACACAGCCACACACAGCGGCGAAGAGAAGGGGGATGGGGAGGAAGGGAAGTTTGCACCAAACAGCTCATGAATGCAACTTGAAAGATTTCACACGGCAAAAGGCAAAAAAAAAAAACACACATAAATTTAAAAATAAAGAAGTACATGCCCCTCCCCACAGTCTCTTTCTTCATCCGGGGGCTGGCTCAGCCCCTCCATGTAAACCCAGAAGCTTCCTACTCCCTCTATCCGGCTGGAGCTTTTACAGGGCCTGGGTCTTCAGTTCAACAGGTTCCCCTGTGACCTCTGGTTGTCCATTGGACTCACTGGGCCTGGAACCCTTGAGAATAGACAGTCTCTCAGAAACACTCTTGAGCCGAGGGAAGAGGAGAAAGTCATAAAGGAGACTGCCCAGGCCTGCTCCAATGACCGGGCCCACCCAGTACACCTGTAGGAAGAGGAAAAAAACAATCAGGTTTGGGCAGCAGATGAAGAGTAAGGTTGCTCTTTTTCCAATCCCGTTGTTGTAAAACAGACATCTTGCACTTAGCACATACAATTGGGTGCTATTTAAGCAGAAGTCAGTGTTCGTTTTAAAACTCCTAGATTGCTCCATAGCCTGCACTTCAGAATTCATTTCTTTTCTGACTTATTAAGTTATTCCTTTATCCCATACCTTCTTAGCACATGTATATTCTATTTTTTTGCTATCAATTTGTACTAGTTTCCATATTGCTTTTTGTTTTGTCTTTTAATATGTATTTATTTGGCTGCCCAAGGTCTTTGTTGCAGCGTGGAGGATCTAGTTCCCTGACATGGGACCAAACCTGGACCCCTGCATTGGGAGCTCAGAGTCTTAGCCACTGGGCCGCCAGGGAAGTCCCTCCATATTGCTTTTAAAATTTCTTTTTAACTGTAGTAAATTACACATAACATAAAATTTACCATCTTAACCATTTCTAATTGTACAGTTCAGTAGTGTTCATATATTCATGTTGTTGTATAACCCATCTCCAGAAACTTTTTTATCTTACAAAACTGAAACTCAACACCTATTAAACAACTTCCCATATCCCCCACTCCCTAGCCCCTGTTACCTACCATTTTGCTTGTTTCAATGAATGTGACCATTCTAAATACCTCATATAGGTAGAATTATATGAGTCTTTTTCTGATTGGCTTATTTGAGCATAATGTCCTGAAGGTTCCTCCATGTTTTATTTACCATGTATAGAATTTCCTTCTTTTTTAAGACTGAATACTATTTCATTGTATGTATATACTACATTTCGTTTATCTTTTCGTCTGTGTGGGGCACTTGGATTGCTTCCACCTTTTGGCTATTGTGAATAATGCTACCTTGAAAATGAGTGTACCAGCTTTGAAAAATTTTTTGAATTATTTACATATGCTTGACTGGCATAGGGCCAGACAATACAAGAATAGCCAATTTTTATTGAGGACTTACTCTGTATCAGATTCTGTGCTAAATATTCCATACATATGATTTTCACATTTATTTCTCATAATATCCCGTTTTGTACTTAAGGAAACCAAGGTGCAGAAGGATTGAGTTATTTGTCATGGTCACACATGAGGCTAGTGACGTGCAGAACAGGGACGAGGCTGAGGCCATTCGTGCTTGTACACATCCCAGCCTCTTGAGAGTAGAAGCTTTTGTCTTCCTGTTTAGTAGTCTGTCCTCATAGCTCCTAGTTTTGGAATCCAGCAAATATTTAGTTTAAAAAAAAAAAAAAAAGCCCTGACTAACTAGTGAAGGAACAATATGAGCAAGAGTCCATCTTTCTAGCAAAATAATGAATCCTGTTCACACAGGCAGGCAAGCTCTGTGACAGCCCCCTTAGCTGAGGGCTGGTAGAACAGTCAGCACATCCAGATAGGAAGCAGGAACCAAACCTAGAACCTGCAGTCCACACCCGTCCAGGAGGGCTTCAGGATCTGGCCCTCCTCCTCTCACTCACCCAGTGGTTGGTGAAGTTTCTGGTAAGAATGGCAGGAGCAAAGGAGCGGGCAGGGTTCATGCCTGCACCAGTATAATACATCTGAAAAAGACACAGTTGTAACTGACACACTTTTCCCCCCTACTCCAGCCCAGCTTCTATCCCACCACCCACCTGCCCTCCAAGGGTTGGCACTTTGTAGCCAGCAGCAAGTAGGGATGACAATGTGCATGGAAGTCCCACAGTGGGGTCACTAATGCTCATCGGAGGACATGTCTTCCCAGAAGGCATGCCTTTCTACAGTGGGGTCAAGAAGGACTAGCTACAGCTGTCACTAGAGAGGGGAACGCAGCAGGGTTCATTGCTCTGTGCTGTCTGATACAGAGGGAGGTGGATCATGTTCATGTTTGACAGTGAAGTGAGCAGGAAGAATGCTTAGAAGTTGGCAAAGGTTTGGGGGCCCTGGAATTTTAAAACTAGAAGTTGCTCCCTTCTCCTGCTTACCCCAAAGAGGTGCCCCAGGGTGAGGGAGAAGCCAACGGCCAGGGCCACGGAGCCCAGGCGGCCATTCCGCCTCTCGTCGTATGTGGCAAAGATGCAGAGCACGAACTGGAGCGTCAGGAAGATCTCCACTATGGTGGCCTGGCCCACACTCACCCCAGGGTGCAACTGGGCAAAGGAAGAAGAAGAGAGGCAGTGTCTCAGGGCTGCCACAGCCTTACCTCCTCACAGCTTCCCAGGCAGGAACCCCATTATGGCATCCGTTCCCTGGAGAGGAACGATATTAGCACCTCCTTCACAGTAATTGTATTTGCTCCTTAATTGCTCCTACTAATATTCCTGCATAGAAGAAATAAATGTACCCATTTACATGGATGAGGAAACTGAGACCCCATAGAGTAAAATAAGTTTCCTCAAGAACCTGCTAGGTGCCAGAAGAAAAGCTGGGACCCGAACTCAGGTCCAGGGCTTGATGACTTCCATACCCCTCCACAGTACGTGTTGATCCTTCCCATCCTAAACATCCACACACCACACACACACAATGTCCCAGACCCCCGAGGAATTGATTTACCTGCACAGGAGGAAGTCAAGGCACCAAGTCCCCCAGCCCCACTCAGCCAACCATTACCGTGTTAAGTGCTAGGTTTCCTCGGACGGCAGGTGGGGTAACACTGTAGAGCACGGCGGCCCCAGCCACGGCTCCCAGGAGTTGGGCGACCATGTAGCAGATGGCACGAAGCAGGGACATCTGGGAGCCCACAAGGAAGGCGAAAGTGACTGCAGGGTTGACATGGGCTCCACTGATGTGGCCCACAGCCTGCACCAGTGTAGCCAGGGCCAGGCCAAAGGCCAGAGCCACCTGCAAGACATGCAGAGGTCCAGGGGCCCAGCGCAGCGAGGCCCCCAATCCAAAGAAGACATAGAAGAGGCTGGCAAAGAACTCAGCACATATGGCCCTCCAGAAGGAGGCTGACCGCAGTTCCCACATGGCAGGGGGGATGGGCACAACGCCTGGGTCCCTGACACCCCCCTGGCCTGATCTGGGTGGACAGTCCCCTTTATAGAGGACTTTTAATCCCTGGGAGGGGCAGGCTGAGGTGACTGGCCCAGCCTCTTAACCCCTTCACAGCTGCAGCGGGCAGGCCTGCTCTCGTGCCTCAGATAAAGCTGCAGCATTTCCCCCTCCTCCTCAACTGGGAGATGAGCAGAGCCACGGGTGTGAGGGTGGGAATGGGGTCAGGGCTAGTGTGAGGCTCCAAGAAGAAAGGACCGAGAACAGGGGGCCTGAGGAGTCTGCCTTTCTCTTCACGTCAAAGTTGGGGTTCATAGTCCTGACTGACATCTGTATTAGAGCTTTCCTCAACTCTGCTGGGAAGGTTAGTGAAGCTGAGTTCACTTCACAGAGCATGAGGCTATGCTCCTGGGGGCCTCTAGGCGCCTCTGAACTGGCCAGGGGTAAGGGTGGGGGTGGGGGTCAGGAGTGGAGTCTGGCAGGGAAGCTGGATAACTGAAGAGAATTCTTTAGTTCTCTGGGATTAGGGGGCCTTCTCCCATTGGCTGGTTTGGGCTGGAATCTGTGGACCCTGCAGCCCTGGGACAGAATAGTTCTGCTGCGTCTGGCTTTCTCTGAGCCCGGGCTCCCTACCCCTGACGCATGCCAGCACCTCTCTTTCCAAGCCCTCAGCCTGGCCTTTTACTTTTATTATTTATTTATTTGCTATATCACATGGCTTGCGGGGTTTTACTTCCCCGACCAGGGATCGAACCCATGCCCCCAACAGTGGCAGCACGGAGTTCTAACCCCTGGACCACCAGGAAAGTCCCAGCCTGGCCTTTTAAACCACAGGGAAAAACCTATTTTCCATGGATAGGTTGGGAGAGGTGTTGGGGAGCTGGGAGAGGAAATGAAAGTGTGAAAGTGTTGATCACTCAGTCATGTCCGACTCTTTGCAACCCCATGGACTGTACCTGGCCAAGCTCCTCTGTCCATGGAATTTTCCAGGCCAGAATACTGGAATGGGTTGCCATTCCTTTCTCCAGGGGATCTTCCCTACCCAAGGACCAAACCCAGGTCTCCCACATTACAGGCTAATTCTTTACCATCTGAGCCACCAGGGAGAGGAGAAGAGAGGTTAGTAATTAAATCTCAGAATCGGCTTGTACTTCATCTTTCCTAATTCATAAGGTCCTAGCAGGAAGTACTGAAGGAAGGAAATTGAGTCTTGCCTATGAAGCAACAGGAGGGTCTAATACCCCCTAAACTGGCTATGATCAGGACATTAAAGTCTTAAATCTTGACCCTTAGAGAAGGGTCTGGGGATGTGGGTATCTGGGGCAGCAGGGTGGTCAAGGAGAGAGAAAAGGACAAGATGGGGAAGAAAAGCTTGGAGAAAGAAATTCAGTTGTGGCCAGGCTTAGTGAGGAAGTTGGCAGTCTAGTGGTGGGGGCTGTGTGGTGGAGAAGGCAGAAGGGAACACACTGTTAGCTTTCACCATCTCCACATGGTGGCTAGTCACAGAGGCCACAAGCTGTTCCCGTATGAAGTACAGGAATTGGGAGTCACATGTAGGCCAATGAGAACGGGATGTCATGGACAAATGACTATTCTGTGTACTTGAAATCCATATATAACAGCAGGAGCAACAAAAACCCTGGCTTTACCACTTTCTAGGTAGGGAAGTTATCTCCACTAGATATAAACTCAAGGAGGGCAGGGACTTGTCAATTTGCTCATCTCTGCAAACCCCGTGCTTGACACACACTATGCAAGGGTGTGGCATGTGGGATCTTCCTGGACCAGAGAAGACTGTGTCTCCTGCGTTGGCAGGCGGATTCTTTACCACTGAGCCACCAGGGAAGCCTCTTGCAAACATTTTTGAAGTTTTTTCCACTAGGAACTATGGAAATGGAGAAAAGGAACTTGTAAAATAACAAACCTGGGGTAGTTACAAAGTTATTTCAAGTCTTCATGGCTTGTAATAGTAATCCATTCTAGAGTCTCCTCTATCTCTACAGTTGATTCAGTTATTTTTGGTTACTAACCATCAGCCTTTCAACTTATTTCTGTTCCTGGGGCTAGTGAGCCTGTTTACTCCCCATGTCAGAAGATCCCATTTCTGTCCCATAGAGGTGCCGTGGAA
This sequence comes from Bos indicus, assembly GCF_029378745.1. Taxonomy (NCBI): domain Eukaryota; kingdom Metazoa; phylum Chordata; class Mammalia; order Artiodactyla; family Bovidae; genus Bos; species Bos indicus. Next base: position 57,041,816 of record NC_091764.1, on the reverse strand, counting down.
GCATAATCCATACCACCAAGGAGCAAGTGAGTCTGTAAAGTGTAGGGAATCTTCAGGCAGAGCAATTTGCCTTGCTGCATTTCTGTACAGTGGTCCCGTATGATGACTACAGTTTCCTCTGAGGTTGCCTAGGACCGACTCTCTACCTTTCTGAAGCTACTCCCTAGCCACCCTGTATCCCCTGGACCCAAAGAATAACCCAAGTTTGAGTTCCATAAAAAATCTACTTTGCTGACAAATGGAGAGAGTTGTTGTTCAGTCACTCAGTCGTATCTGACTCTTGTGACCCCGTGGACTGCAGCATGCCTGGCCTCCCTGTCCACTGTCTCCTGGAGGGAGTAGCATGGGAATATACACACTACCATATGTAGTATGGATAGATGGTGGGAATTTGATGTGTGACTCAGGGAGCTCAAGTCAGTGTTCTATGACAACAGAGAGGGGTGGTGGGAGGTGGGAGGTGGGAGGGAGATTCAAGAAGGAGGGTATGTATGTATACCTATGGCTGATGCATGTTAATGTACGGCAGAAACCAGCACGATATTGTAAAGCATTTATCCTTCAATTAGAAAGAAATTTAAAAAAAAGAAACACAAAAAATCCACTTTGTTGATCATACAGGATTGTATGAGGATAAGATGATATACACCTGAGCAATACATCCATGTTAAGTTGACTGCCTTGAAATATAAATGAACTGACTCATGCATTAATCAGATATAAACACAATTTCATGCTTATCAAGTATGGACCATCCTCTCTAGCAATTACAGTGTGGGTGAATAGTGATACGGTACTGAGGGGCTGGGTGACCATCCGTCTCTGCTTCCACCACGTGGAATCTCCATTCCAGCCCTGTACTTAGAATGCCAGGTCAGCATTTAACCCAGCTCCATTGTGTGGACAGTTTCAGTAGGACAAAGGCCCCAGCACAGCACAAGCTAGCCTAGCAGCCCCTTTGGCTAGCTCCTGAGGGCCCCCCTTCTCTCTCTTTCTCTGGTAATGCTTTGCTGACTGCTGACTCCTGGCAAAGTCCAGAACAATCACCAAGCTCTGAGGGCATCATCCCTCTCCCACTCATATTTAAGGGCTCCAATTAGCACTTGTATCAGGCCAGGGCCCCTGCGTGTTAGAAACGGGGTAATCCAAGAAATAGAGTAAATAGTCTAGTCTACCCTGTCCTTGGAAGGATTGATGCTGAAGCTGAAACTCCAATAGTTTGGCCACCTGATGCAAAGAACTGACTCACTGGAAAAGACCCTGATGCTGGGAAAGATTGAAGGCGGGAGGAGAAGGGGACGACAGAGGATGAGATGGTTGGATGGCATCATCGACTAGAAGGACATGAGTTTGAGCAAGCTTGGGGAGTTGGGATGGACAGGGAATCCTGGCGTGCTGCAGTTCATGAGGTCACAGAGTCGGAAACGACTGAGTGACTGAACTGAACTGACCCTGTCCTTGCCTCCTTCTCAACTTTCTTTCCTGTGGAGTCAGATGTAACCCAAGCCAGGCAGACCAATGTTTGCTATGGGTCAGGTCCTGTTCTAAGCACTTTTATATCTCACATACTGGTATTCCCTAGGATCACACCTTCAGCTTATTCCCTACTTACTCTAGTTTACATCCTCTCCTTGGATGACTTCATCTAAGTCATCCCCTCCTTTGAAATTTATATCCAGATACCTACAGAATGTCTTCACCTACTTGGGTGTCCCACAGACCACAAATTCAGCCTGTTCAAAACTGAAATTAATTAATTATCTTTCCCCATCCAAACATGTTTTTCCTTCTGTATCCCATTCAAAATTTTTTTATTATAGTTGCTTTATAATGTTGTGCTAGTTTCTGCTGTACAATGAAGTGAATCAGCTATATGTATACATATATCCCCTCCCTCGTGGGTTTGCCTCGCCCCCGCCTTCCCTGGCTGTATCCTCTCATTAAGTCAGAAACCTATGAATCAAGTTTCCTTCTCCTGACTCTCAATCCCATCTAACAATAACCACAATTCCATCAGTTCTACTTTTTGGATAGCTGAGCCCACACCAAAGACTCCCAGAGTCTTTGGACTCTGCTTAACTCTGTTTCTAGTCTCATCCCCTCCAGTTCACTTTCCATGTTGCTGTCAGCTCTCTGTTTGTAAAAGGACCTGTAATTTGTCATTACCCTGTGCTCCCTTTAACAACTCTTATATGCCTGAAAAACATTCTTATCAAGGCATACATGACTCTTCATCATTCGGCCTCAACTTTTCTAACTACTCCTTATCTCCCTAGCGTGTGACTCTGGGAATACTGTGCTTCTTGTTGTTCGTCTAACATCCACTCTATTTCATAAGCCAGTGCTTTACCCTAAGCTGTTCCCTCTAGCTTAAATGTCTTTTCCTTCTTTGTCAAGTAAAATTCTCTCTCTTCCTAATTATTTATTATGCATGGAAATGTTTAAGAATTAATTACTTGTTCATTAGCAATGAGGCAGATAGATCAACAGAATGAGGGTGAGTTTATCAGATAGATAGTCTGTGAAAGTGAAATAATCCAAGAGATAACAGGTAAGAAACTATTCCCTGAGCAGGGAATAAAGTAATACAGGTGTGGTCTGACAGCGTGAGGAACATGGAATGACCACTTTAGCTCTTAGGACCAGGAGGAACAGAAGAAGTCCTACAGAAATACAACCTTGGAAATTTCTCATTACTGAGTGCTGTGTTAAGTTGATTCAGTCCTTTCCGATTCTTGGTGAGTCTATAGATGGTAGCCTGCCAGGCTCCTAGCTTAATGGGATTCTCCAGTTAAGAATACTGGAGTGGGTTGTAATGGCCTCTTCCAGGGGATCTTCCTGACCTAGGGATCAAACCTGCATCTCTTGTCTCCTGCATTGGCAGGTGAGTTCTTTACCACTAGAGTCACCTGGGAGAGGATGACTCTACTGAAGGAAAAGTCACCTTCACACGTGTGCTTCTAGTCTTGAAGAGAATGGAAACCTCTCTTCTCACACCCTAATAGGGATGGAAAGGCTGAGCCAGGCTGACCCCTGGTGGAAGGAATGAGCTAGTGCGTGCAAGAACGTTGGCACAAAACTCCCTTATGTATTCCTTTATTCAAAAACAGTGAACACTTACTCTATACTAAGGGGAATATTGAGACGCAGGAGCACAGAGTACAAGGGACTTAATGCCCCTTATGAGTTCACAACCGAATGGGTGGGCTAGCCTCTTTAAATGTTCCCTCAGCCTCACTGAGGAGAATGGAAGACCAGGTGAAAAGCCAATGCAGCAGACCAGGGGAGAAATAATAATAACAATCAGATATGTGAGAAGCTGGAATCAAGATTTCTGGGAGAAATATCAATAATCTCAGATACGCAGTGACACCACCTTTATGGTGGAAAGCAAAGAACTAAAGAGCTTCTTGATGAGGGTGAAAAAGTTGGCTTGAAACTCAACATTCAGAAAACTAAGATCATGGCATCTGGTCCCATTACTTCATGGCAAATAGATGGGGAAACAATGGAAACAGTGACAGACTTTATTTTCTTGGGCTCCAAAATCACTGCTGATGGTGATTGCACTCATGAAATTAAAAGATGTTTGCTCCTTGGAAAAAAAGCTATGACCAACCTAGACAGCATATTAAAAAGCAGAGACATTACTTTGCCAACAAAGATCCATCTAGTCAAAGCTATCATTTTTCCAGTAGTCATGTATGGATGTGAGAATTAGGCTACAAAGAAAGCTGAGTGCTGAAGAATTGACGCTTTTGAACTGTGGTGTTGGAGAAGACTCTTGAGAGTCCCTTGGACTGCAAGGAGATCCAACCAGTCAATCCTAAAGGAAATCAGTCCTGAATATTCATTTGAAAGACTGATGTTGAAGCTGAAACTCCAATACTTTGGCCACCTGTGAAGAACTGACTCATTGGAAAAGACCCTGATGCTGGGAAAGATTGAAGGCAGGAGGGGAAGGGGACGACAGAGGATGAGATGGTTGGATGGCATCACCAACTCAATGGCCATGAGTTTGAGCAAGCTCCGGGAGTTGCTGATGGACAGGGAAGCCTGGCGTGCTGCAGTCCATGGGGTGGTAAAGAGTCAGAGACGACTAAGCGACTGAACTGAACTGAGATATGTTAAGTGAGAGAGACAAAGAAGTCAAGGACTTCCAGCTTTCTGGCCTGGGCACAATTGTGGGTTACAGTTCACCAAGTCAAGGGATAGAGGAAGAGAAAGTGTGTAGGAAAGCAAAATTAGCTTAACTACCTTTGTTTTGCAAGCCATAGATATGGCTTCTGGGAAGGCTCTTCCCAACAATCCCTCATGTACTACTCAATCAGAGGCTTCTCCTTTGCTTCCTGAGCATCCTATAACCACTTCAATCACAGCACATAGTCCATGATAATGCAGCTGCCAATATTCTCATCAACCTTCCCACTAGATTCATAGACTTTTGAAAGAAGAACTGTGCTTTGTGGGAAAAAGATGTTAAGCAGCAGTCATATCATGTAAAACCTTGTAACAGTGCAAGGGAATTTGATGCAGGCATAGTAAAACATTTAAGTAGAGAAAAACAAACAAAAAAACCCCAAAAGATAAAAGTAGCGTGGCGTGAACAGATTTGTGATTTAAAAATATCATTCTGAGGCTTCCCTGCTGGCTCGGTTATAAAGAATCCACCTGCCAGTGTAGGAGACGCAGGTTTGATCCCTGATCTGGGAAGATCCACATGTCGCGGAGCAACTAAGCCTGAGCACCACAACTACCGACTCTGTGCTCCAGAGCCCTTGAGCCGCAATAACTGAAACCCCCTGTGCTCCACAGGAGAAGCCACCGCAGTGAGAAACCCGGGCACGGTGACCATAGGGTAGCCCCTGCTCACAGCAACTAGATAAAAGCCCATACAGCAATGATAACCCAGCACAGCCAAAAATAAAACTTAAAAAAAATCACTCTGACTGTAGTGTGAACACTGGAAGACAGGTGGAAGTTGGGAGACCAATTTAGAGGCGACCACATTACCACATTTAAAACAAGAAAGTCCCCGTTCAGGTCAAGGATGACAGTCCCTGAACTAGGGACATTGCCACAGGCCCAGTAGTTGGAACTCTGGAATAAGAGAATAATTTTTGGTAAATTAGGCGCTGAAAGACTTGAAATCCCTTTTTCGGGGGAATAGGAGGAAGATGGTGATGCCAGAATCTTGGCTGTCTATGTGCTAATGCCAAACAAAAATAGGGAGCCGGAGTTATGGAGGAGAAGGAAAGAGCGGTTTTATTTCTTTGCCAGGCAAAGAGGGACTGCAGTAGGCTAATGCCTCAAGAACTGTCCCACTCCCCTTTCCTCCTACCCCTCCAGTGTGTAGGAAGAGGTTATATAGTCAGGCAAGTGTATGTGATAAGAATCAAGGCAGTAAGTCACACATGCTTCTTTCTTTGCAAAGTTTCAAGAGTGGGGTTGTTGACAATAATAGGATGTGTGCTGGTCTTAACAACCTGTCTCCTAATCTTGATGAGCTTTAATCTTGCCTCAGGTGGTTTTGTGGCTGATCTGCCCTTTGGAACTCAAGTCATGGAAGCTGGAGTCCTGTTTACAAGAAATGGGAGACAAAAAGGCCTCTGTGCCTGGGAGCCCCACAGAACCCTGGTTAGCATCAATGGGATGTTATTTGGGTGGCCAGTAGAGTGTTGAGAAGAGGCTTTATAATTCTAGAAAGCAGGGATATAGAGACTCAAGCAAATAAAAACGTTCAAAATGTAGGCCCTCAATAATCACCCACTTAACTGATCCATTCTGAACCAAAATAGTGATATTTTGGGGTAAGCTGAGAAAACCAAATATTGAGTTAAACCTTCCCTTACCAGCTCTGAAAACACAAAACCAACATTTATTAATATTTATTGTTAACAACCGCCACTTACCCAGTGGTTGTTATTTGTCAAGATGTACTCTAGGGTATTCTCTCATTTAACTTTTACTATGGCTGACAGCTAGACACCTTTTTTTCAATGAGACTATTATGGCACAGAAAAATTAAGTGGTTTTGAACTGTGGTGTTGGAGAAGACTCTTGAGAGTCCCGTGGACTGCAAGGAGATCCAACCAATCCTAAAGGAAATCAGTCTTGAATATTCATTGGAAGGACTGATGCTGAAGCTCCAATACTTTGGCCACCTGATATGAAGAACTGACTCATTGGAAAAGACCCTGATGTTGGGAAAGATTGAAGGCAAGAGGAGAAGGGGACGACAGAGGATGAGATGGTTGGATGGCATCACATACTCGATGAACATGAGTTTGAGCAAGCTCCAGGAATTGGTGATGGAGGGAAGCCTGGCGTGCTGCAGTCCATGGGGTCGCAGTCGGAAATGACTGAGCCACTGAACAACAACAACACAGGTGGTGGGCTCGAATCCAATCATTGTTTAATTCTAGAATCTATACTTATAACCATCTTGCTACACTTCCTAAACGTCCTATTTAGTTAAAATAAGAACAGCATTCCTCTCCGCAAAATAACCGATTAACCAACCACCGAGGGAACAGAAACAGAACTCACTAAAATGGCGGCTCTTACGTCATCACACTGCGCCGCGCGCTCTCGAACGCCACGTGCAAGAGGAGCAGGCGGGCAGATGGGCGGGGGCAGGGGTCTCAGCTGGGGGCGTGCCCTGTTCATCCGTGGCGCAAGATGGCGCTCCCCTTTGCACGTTCGTTTTGTCTGTGCCGCCGGGGAGCCAAACGATTGGGGGCTGCCGCCGCGGAAGCCCGCAGAGGTAGGATTCTATGCGTTTACTCTTTTTTACGTCCAAAATAGTTTCCGTCTAATATTCCTGGAGCCCGCGGGAGAAACATTCCCAGCCCCTTCGACTCATTCCCGTCCTCCACCTGCGTTCCAAACTCGGGACACTGGTTTCTTTAAATTACACGGCTTCTCCAGTCCGAGTTTTTCGGCTCCTTGGGCTGCGCGTACTAAAGCGCCCCCACTCTCTTGTCCGCTCGACATTCTGACTCTTCCGTGTTTCCTCGTGATTTGTCTGCCTGTTTTACATCGGCTTGTATATGTTGTAGGGTTCTAGCTCACGTCATTATCCAGTTTTTTTGCTCTGCCCGCAGGCATCAGTTTCAAATTGGAAGAAAAGACAGCCCACAGCAGCCTGTTACTCTTCAAAGGTGACACAGGTGTCAAATACGGCATGGTGGGATTGGAGCCCACAAAATTAGCCCTTAATGTGGAGCGCTTCCGGGAGTGGGCAGTTGTGCTGGCAGACACAGCTGTCACCAGTGGCAGGCATTACTGGGAGGTGACAGTGAAGCGCTCTCAGCAGTTCCGGATAGGAGTGGCAGATGTGGACATGTCTCGCGATAGCTGCATCGGTGTTGACGATCGTTCCTGGGTGTTCACCTATGCTCAGCGCAAGTGGCACACCATGTTGGCCAACGAGAAAGCCCCAGTTGAGGGCATGGGGCAGCCAGAGAAGGTGGGGCTGCTGCTGGAGTATGAGGCCCAGAAGCTGAGCCTGGTGGATGTGAGCCGGATTGCTGTGGTCCACATACTACAGACAGATTTCCGGGGTCCAGTGGTGCCTGCCTTTGCCCTTTGGGATGGAGAGCTGCTGACCCATTCAGGGCTTGAGGTACCTGAAGGGCTCTAGTATGTCCATGACTGGAGTCCCTAATCACTCTTAGCCTGCCTCCTGCTCCAAGTGTCTGAAACGTTTTAACTGTGCCCGAAGAAACTGCTGGCTCCCAAAATTCAGAGATGGGTCCTCTGTGCAATATTTGTTATCTTCCTTTCTCCTACCTTGTGAAAGCTAGGCATACGGCCACGCTCTCCCCTCCCCCAAACTACTGCCAATTTCCTAGGCTACTATGAATGTACTTTCTCTGACTTGAATCCTTCAATCTCTCTGCCTCCCTGTGTCCAGGCCTTTCTCAGACTGTATTCAGTCCTGGGGGTCTTACCCTTCAGCTTTGTTTGAATTTCATCACTGTGCTACCTCTCCCTCCGTTTGCCCACATGTAACTCGTTTGTTTTGGGGGCTCTACCTAATCTCTCCAGAGTAAATCCTTTCTACCTCTGGCTGGAGGAGTGGTGCCGTGAATGACTTGGCCCTTTCTGTACAGCACATACAGAGTTTGGGCTCTGGTTCCCTCGGGAAGTGCTTTACTGACTGTGTCAGGATGAGAACAGAGCCCTCCTTTCCTAATGCCTCAGTGTTAAGACTCTCAGCCCCACACAGCTGCAGGTCTCCTCACCCTGAGTCCATCTGCCTTAATTGCACACCTCTGATACCTGGTCATCTGTTGCAATCACTGGACCAGTTACAATCATGACCAAAGGGGAAGAGACACATGGGGGATATTGAGGGAATTAGTGCTAGAAATTTTATTCTCCAGGCGGTCCATCTTCATTTCAGCTACAGTTTTGACTTCCAGAGCAAGGAAGGAGGCCTAAGGTCTTACACAATTCACTTGGGGGTTTGTTCAGACCCGAGCAGTTGCCCCCACTTGGCAGCAGAATACACTTAATCTAAAGCAGTATTTGGGATTGAGGAAAACCTAGTGGGGTGAGTATGTGTGTGAAATGTATTCTTTGGGCTCTGTCTGCCCCTGTGGTTCCATCTTACTCTACAATACCTTTATGATGGTGATGCAGCTGGGTGGCCCTAGGGGAGAAAGAGAAGGACTGGGTCTGGCAAAAATAATTTGTGTAATTAAAGTTTATTTGAGCACAAAATACTTTCTCTGTCTATAAAATTGCTATTAGCAGTAGCAGCAGCACTTCTGGCCAAGGGGGAAGTCTCCAGACTACTAAAGCCTGGTACATAGCTCCCTCTTCTGTGTATATATACACGTGTGATGTGGCTAGAGCCCCTCCGCCAGACTGTCTCTCAGAATGGCTTCTTCGGAGAGAAGAGGGGACCTGCCTGAAGACCTGGGATGATCTGGAGTGGGCTAAGCCATTAGTCTGTACTTTTAAGAAGCCCACAATCTTTGCAGAGAGCTCTACTGCAGGTGTCCACAAAGGCACTTCTCTATAGTCTTTCTGCCAAGGGAATGGGGGTATTTTGACTCTTTCACAAAAAGCACTGGCCTTAGTCCTGGTCCCCACTGAAGCAGTGCGGCCCTCCGTAGCATGTTTGGTGGTTATATGTTAAGTGTGTGGCCAGCTTGTGCTTTTTCTTGGGCAGGGACCATGCATGCCCCATGCTCACACCATGCTCACACCATGCTCTCTAAGTTCTCTTTGGACAGGGCCTCAGCTGCAGCTTCAGCCCAAGTCTCAGATGGTGTGTATGAGTCCTGGTAGTCTTGGAGCAGTTTCACCACCTCCAGGTGGTTGAACTGCACAGCATCATCCAGGGGGATGTTGCCCCACCTGAGAGGAGGAACAGAGACCATGAGCAGGCAAAGAAGACATCAAGAGTGCCCTGGTTATACACCTACCTGGTGGCTGGAGCGCAGAAGTAGAGAGGTTGCTGCCTATTTTCAGTCCCCGCCCCCCCCCCCACTTTAGCTTAATCCTACTCACCTGTCCTTGACAAAAGGATTCACTTTGCAGGCCTCAATCAGGAATTTAACAACTTCAATGTGTCCTAGGAACATGGGCACAAGGAAAATGAGAGGGTACAGATTCTAAGGCTTGTGGTGTTAACATGAGTACAGACACTTGGCAGCTGGAGTCTGAACTAAAAGGGGTGGGGGAAGGCTTCTTCCCAGTTTTGCTCCCTGCAGCACCCAGTTAATAGCCTGAGCACTGAAGGCCATCCAGACAAAAACTAGTTGTTTCCTCTGTAACCTTGAGGGCACACATAATGGGGGGCACTCTTGGTAGAAAAGAAAGGTCTTGGGATCTGCCTCCCCTCTTTATTTTTAACCTTCAGATACCTTCAGCGGCAGCAACGTGCAGGGCGGTGCGGGAGTCATAGTCTTTCTGTTCCATGTCCATGGCTGACAAGGCAAACCTAAAGGGGAGTAGAAAGTAGCTGGAGTTGCCCAGATCAGCCTAAAGTCACTGGTAGCCTTTCTGAAGTGGGGTCAGACTGGATGAGTTCCAGAAAAAGCAAGACAGAGCTTATGACGAGATCTGCGGACTCTGTACAGTCTGTGTTCTCTATCTGATGAGGCTGTCAACTCCTGTGTCGGGGGGAGTGTGATGGTTCCAGGAACATCACTGCCTACCTGTAGTAGGTGCCCAGTACAGATTCATTGATGTTGGTAGTCCATTTGAGGCAAGGTCTTACCGACCTCCTAGGACTCTGCTTTTAACACCCAGATTAATCACAACAGTGGCTACCATTAATTAAGTTCTTATCACATGGCAGTCACTGTACTTTAAAGAAAAAAACTCATTTAAATACAGTCTCTGACCATTCAGTCTGACTGTAAGGCTGAAGCACTTAACTATTTGGCTATGTTGACGGCTAATGAGATCTCTGACTAGGAGTATTTTATTGTGTTTATTTGGTCAGAGTAGAAGTACCTTCGAAGAGCTGAGACATCTCCACTAGAGGCAGCAAATAAGAGGTTCACCACAGTCTTGTTCTGGAAAACAAATCAGACCCGCCTGAGATGAACTGTGACTTTGAACCCACCCATGCCCAGCTCTTCCCTATCCCCCTCCCTCATGGGTTAGCCTTAGGGGTTAACTTAGCCTAGGGTTTTACTGAAGTGTTATGTAATGTTCTTTTCTGAAATAGTCTTATGAGTCCCCTCGCCCCAAGGGTTCTCCTTACCCGGACTTCTCCCCCTTCACGCCGTGGGTCTAATTTCCGAGCACAGTGCCTCAGGTTATCATAGTTGTGGAAATTGAAGAGAGACACCAACTTCTAGAATTGTAAGGCAAAGAGATTGTTTACTTCCTCCCTGCACTTAGTAGGAGCTCAAAATTGCATTTATTTTCTCATTCAAAAATACGAAGTACTATATGCAAAGTAACTTACTTGGCAGAAGTTGACCCCTCTATAGCTGTTCCCCAGCTTGTCCAGTGGAGGTGATAGACACATCATCCCCATGATGTTGGGTACCACCAGGAGGATGGCTCCTGACACAGCTGATTTGGCCGGCAGGCCCACCTTGGGGACAAAGTTGGAACTGAGGATGAGCCAGAGATGCCCCAACTCTGGGTTAACAAGTTAGCCAACCCCAAATGACTGCATGGGCAAGGCCACGCCCATCTCAAACTGTTGGCTTGTAAATTAGCTTTTCTTATTCCTGTCCGCCCCTACCCTCTTTTAAATTTGTGGCTTCAGTAAGGAACCTATCTACTCTGTGCCTGACGCTGTCCTAGAGCTAGGACAAAGTCTGTCAGTTAATTTACATTCAGGTGGTAGGAGGTAGACAATAAACAGGTAGACAAAGACAAAAATAATCAACTTAGGATAACACACTAGAAAAAGAGCAGGGTGCTGTGATTGAGGATGAAGTGGGAGGGAGGGAGGGAGGGAGGTGCTCAGTGGAGAAGTGGGTGGTCAGAAAAGCCTCTCTTTGGAAGTGACCACCTGTATGAGACCTGAAGAGTCTCCAGCCGTGTGAAGGGCGGCAGCAGAGTGGTTCTGAAATTGTACCCTCCTGCGTTTATGTGTTTGAGGGGCTTGCTGTGTTTGGCAAACTCCCCTAAGGATTCTTGGTCTAAATTGCCCGGCTGGAGGTTAGTGAGTGAGAGGCAGGAACACACGTCCACCTCTCCACCTTCAGAGAGTCAGTGTCCTCTCTTCTTGGCTCTGGGCTCGTGACGAATGGATGGCAGGGCCAGACGCACTCACATGGAAGGCAAACTGGCCCGAGAAGTCGTACATGCCGCAGGAGTGCATGAGGCTGAGGGTGTTGCGCACGGCTTCCGCGCTCAGCACGCTCTCTCCAGTGATGGGGCAGATCCCACCATTGGCCAGGGTGGCTGCCATGACACTGCCCGATTCACAGGTCACCTCCACAGAGCACAGCTGTGGAGACGAGGCAGAGGTGAGGGTGTGGAGTGGACCTGAATGCTGTGCTCTGAGGTGTAAAGCAATGTTCTTGACACCTTGACTCTTCAACAAATTGCCCTGGTGTTTCTGAAGGACCCCGGGACCCCTGGTGACCATCTTGTGGGTCACAGGAAGGAAGGCAGTCTGTTATACCCTTGACCCTGAATGGCGGCGTTTGCTTACCTGGAAGTAGAGATCAAGGGCAGCCATCATGTCCACCCCTTTAGGAAAGCACTGCAAGGAAGAAGAGGAGAGAGCCATCAGCAGTCCCTGTCGCACTGCCAGAAGTCCCCAACCCCCTCTGCCCTTACACCAGCCGCAGAATCCCAGGGACTTTCTCTACCGCCTCTCCCGGTTACCTTCTTTTCCTTTAGATAATAACCGATGGCATAATTCCGATCCCCTGTTTCCTTCTCTGACTGGAATCTGAAGGAGACACCCAATTTAGTAGTTGACATTGGAAAGATGGGTGTGAGGAGAAGGGGGAAAAATACCTTCCCTCAGACAGAAAACTAGATCGCACATGTCAAAGTAAATCAGCCCTTTTATAAATTCTCCCAGTGATACTGGAGGAAATGTCTGAACCTCAGCCAGCACTGGGCCCAGCTTTATGGTAGTGTGAAAAACAACCAAACCCCAATGGTGTGGTCATCTAGCCTAGGAAAATGACATTTTTGGCTTTGCGAAGCTTGGCAAGAAAGGGCCCAGGTGCAGACTCTCACGCTGTTTTTCACGTTAAGTACTAAACAGAAATGGAACAAATTCTTTTACAAAGCAAACAAATGTGGAGGATGGGGCAGGGAGGAAGCTGGGAGGTCAAAGTTCCCCTGGGATTCCTTCCTCCTAACATTCTATCCTCCTCCTTGATTCAATGTGTGTACATACCCTCAAAACACCGCCCCCCACACACACATTTAGCCAGTCCTGTGAACAGGGCCTTACGTGGCATTGCTGAAACCCATGTATTCATTCCCAGCCATTTTGTTCAGATATTGCAAGACCTGGAAGAGAAAAGGAAGCATGGGAGGCACCCCATGCGTGAAGACCCCTAGTGAACACACACAGGCTTCTGCACTCCTAACCCTCTGCACTCCTCAGTCCTTATCCCAGCAGGGACTTCTGAAGGTCTTCCTCCCTGACACCAGATCCCCACACTTCTGAAAATGAGGCTTCTAGTATGAGCTGGTGCACCATCAAAGTGGGGTTAAAGCCAGGCACCGGGGCAGCTGGAATGGACACTTTGCCATAGAGAAAAGCAGCCAGGGGCTGAGCAGCGAGGGAACTTACAAAATCAAACTTTTCTGCTTTGTTACAGTCCATCTGCAAGGCAACAAAAAGAGCTGTCAGTATTCTAAGCCTAGGAGGCTGACAGGGAGGGCCAGAAGGACCTAGTGGAGACAGACTGTTAGATTGGTTTTGCTACTGGGCATGTGTTGCGTTTTACAGTGACTTTTTTTTTTTTTTTAACTGAGACTTTTTGTATCCATGCCTATGTAGTGATCTTAAAAACCATTTAGAGTTTATGATCAAGTAATGAGTACAGATAATTTCACCCTATCTGTGAGCCTCACCCATCCCTGGGTTTCACTCCCATCTCCATCCTCAATGCCAATCCTCATCCCCCACTCCCACTTCCGTGTTCCTGGTTCCAGTCCTGTCCCCAAGCCCCGCTCCTATTCCTGCTCCCCATCCTCATTGCTTATTCCCCTGCTGGAGCCTTACTCTGTGCTATTCCTGACGCCCACAGCCATCTCAAGACTGGAGTGAGTGATGGGAATGGGAGGAGGGTTTGTGTTGTATACACTGTAATGCTCAACTATATAAACTATATTGATAATTGAAGTAAAGTTAAAGATTTTAGCTGAGGGTCACGTCAGTAGGGCCTGTTTAGATGGGAATGGGATGAGGCAGGTCCCAGATACAGGGTTGTAGACAGAGTGATCCTAGAGCAAGGGGAGAGCCTGGTCCCTCCCAAACCTTCAATTGCTTCCTCTCTGTGTCAACTATAGTGTCAACACTGCAGGAACTCTGACACCTGAGTCCCTAGGGGGAGGGTTCCTAACACCACCTTCCTCAGGAGGGCCTGTGATTGGCTCTGGATTGTTGCTGCCCACACTGCTCTCAGGTTCTTGCTCAAGCCCTGGGAGACCTACAGCTGACAGGCTGGCCTGACTTCCTTGCTCAAGGCCAACTCACAGCTCCGGGTGACGTGAATAGCTGCCCCGGTCTGGCCATTCACCCTTCTTTCCATGTGTCCCTCACCCAGAAGTGGCCAATCAGTACCTAAAAGAGCTGTCCTCCCCTTGTGTCTGGCATTTGGCCCTTGGTTCTAGGCTGGGGTCAGGACCTGCTGTCTTCTCTCTGGGCCAGGAAGCTCTGGGCTCCAGACTCATGGGTGGGGGCAGGGATACAGTTCCTCTTACTAATGTCCTCAGCATAATTTATGAGTCCCTTCTGTGTCTTCACTGCCTCCTAGGCACCCTCAAAGGAATCAAGGCCCCACCAATCTCCCTGGAGAGACAGGCAGATATGAAGGATAGAAGAACAAGGTGAATAGAAAGCAGTACCTTCCAGAAGCCTAGGTAGCACTGACCTTGATCAGGGAGCTCACGACAATAGCACCAGCATTGACCATGGGGTTATGGGGGATTCCTGGGGAAATACAAACCACCCAGAGTCTTATCAGCCACTTAGTAAAACCTTTACAGCCTGCCCACTCTGCAGGGTAGATGGGAAAGGTTTCTTTGCTGGGGAGGATGGAGTGACAGAGCTGATCAGGAAGGGCAGAGGACTTCCCTGGTGGTCCAGTGGTAAAGAATCCCCCCTGCCTATGCAGGGGACACGGCTTTGATCTCTGGTCCAGGAAGATTCCACATGTCACAAGGTAACTAAGCCTGTGCACTGCAATTACTGAGCCTGAGTGCTGCTACTACTGAAGACTGAGTGCCCAAGAGCCCGTGCTCCACAACAAGGGAAGCCACTGCAGTGAGAAGACAGTGCTCCGCAGCTAGAGAGTAGCCCCACTCGCCACAGCTAGGGAAAGTCTGTACAGCAATGAGGACCTAGTGCAGTCAAAGATAAAAAAAAAGGGCAAAGAAACACATACCCTTGGGAGAGGGGTGGGATAAGAAAGGGACATCTGTGAGTCTGGTCCGGGCCCAGGGAGTGCTCACCTTCCTCATTGAGGGAGAGCGTGTTGTAGCGCAGGCCGCTGGGCTCCTTGCCCACGAACTTGTGCACGTAGTCTGTGCCTAGGGTGCTTATGGAGATGGCATACGTGAGGGGCTTCACGCAGGACTGCAGGCAGAAGGGGATCTTTGTGTGGCCCACGGAGTGTCTGGAGGCAAACGGGGGCCATGAAAGGGGTTGGACTATGCTCTGCACCTGTGCCCTGTCTTCCCTTCCTCACCCAGCATCTCACCGTTGACCATCCACAGTGCACAGCGAGACACCCCACAGGTCTGGATTTGACTTGGCCAGCTGAGGGATGTAGGCTGCCACCTGCGTAGGAGTGGGTAGAGAAAACAGAGACAGAATGGAGAAATGGACATGGAGAGGGGGAACAGAGTTGAGGTTCAGGATCAGGAGAATCTTTTAGATAAAAGCTAAAATTCTGACTTGTGCAGGACAACAGGGTTCCCTCCTGCCTGGTGTTCCTAGAGACACTGAAGCCTTAAGTCCTAGGCCTTACCCTTCTGCAGACACACTCCTATAGAGATAGCAGTAAAGTGCATAGAAGGTATTAATACAAAGAGAATACTGGGTTAGCTTTCCTTTCTCTCCTTAGGCTCAATAACCCTATAGTCTCTTTCAAAGTTCTATTGAATCCTTATGTCAGTTGTCTCCATAAAAACATCAGATTCCCTCACTTGCTCTAGAAATCACAGGTAAAAATACATAAAGCTCTTGTCCCCCACTTTAGAGGTTCTGCTTTTCAT
The DNA here is from genome assembly GCF_029378745.1 of Bos indicus. NCBI lineage: Eukaryota > Metazoa > Chordata > Mammalia > Artiodactyla > Bovidae > Bos > Bos indicus. Next base: position 57,025,919 of record NC_091764.1, on the reverse strand, counting down.
CTCTCGTCAATTGGATTTCCAGCGCCAGGAAATCTCCGAGAAGCAAGGTATACCTGGCCCAGAGCCCTTGCCCCTCCATCCCCTGGCCCTCACCTTGCCTCCAGTGAGCTCTTTGGCATCCTCAAAGATGCGGTCCACGTGGCTCGTGAACTCCTCAAAATCAGGAATAACAAACTTCTTTCGGAAGGCCTGAGTCAGTAGCACAATGTTGCTGCTCACACACCTGGATCCCGGACACAATTGGGTTAGAGGGTTGGAGAGACACAGCTGTGACTCATGTGGAGGCATGGGGGTTAGGAATAAAAAGTGTGAGTGGTCGTTGGGTTTGGGACCAACAGCTGTGTATGTAACCTTGGGTCTATCGCTGGATTTTTCTGGGTCTTGTTTCTATGCCTCTAAAATGAAGGGTTGTAATGATATGGAAAGATATTCCAAGACACTATCTAGGAGGAAAAAAACCCTGAATAATCTGTATAGTAGGTTTTATATTTTAAATCTTAAATGTTTACATATGTATATGGACATTACCTAGAAGATACTTACTAATCTGTTCACTTCTGGAAAAAGGGACTGGGATTGGGGAGAGAGGGAAAAGAGAACATGTATTTCTCTGTTGTTTGAATTTTTATAATAAGTATAGGCATATTCACGTGTTGCTTGTGTAACCAGTAAATAATAAAATTAAGTGAGGGGTTGACTTGAATCCCTAGGATCCCTCCTGGCTGTTCAAGTCTGTGTCCCCAGAACAGTTTTGAGAGGGGGTGCCCTTGTTTCCCGGGCCCTCACTTTCGGAAAAGATCTCGGTCCAAGAGGCCACCACTGTTGGACTGTCGAACCATGCGGCGCATCTGGCTCATGCAGTCCCGGAGCCGGGGATCTGACGTCTGCAGTCCGGTGGCCTTCAGCGCCTTCCGGGGAAAGAAGCCTGGTAAGGTCAACTACAAGGACAATAATCCAATCCTAATCATTTTCCCCAGTGGATCACAATGAACTCAACCCCAACTACTACAATAGGTGGAACAAATGGGTTTGCAGACTAAGAAATGATGCAGTATAACAATTTTGAAGGCTAACATGGGTTTCCTTGCCCTTTTTCATCAAGGCAGCTGGTTTCTGACCCCCTTGGATGTATGTGCCAAACCAGGAAGATAGGCAGAGTCAGAGGGTTGAATTACCCTTTCTGGGACAGCCTAGGCTATCTGCTACCATCAGCTGTTTTTTATCCTCATAATGAAGCCGCCCGTTAGCTGCCTTGTACCTGTCCTACCTTCCTTTTCCCAGTTTCCAGAGATCCTAAGGGATAAGTATCCCGAGCAGGTGGAGAGGAACTTACAGTAGTGAACTTGTGGATAGGTATTCGTTCCTGTCCCTCAGCAATAGTGTAGAAGAGCAGGTCACCCAGACGGGACAGCATGCCACTCTCTGAAGAGTCACTGTTTGGAGGCAGAGACAGGGGAGAAGGACAGGAACCTGAGAACTGCTCCCTGCTCCTCCTGTTAGAACAAGGCTGATCAGTAGGGAGGTGTCCTCGGTCTACACGTCCTCCCCGAACCTTCTGATCTATCCCTATAATTCTAACCTTCACATCTGTCCTGTTCTCCAGCTTTCTTTTGTTCCTAAACTTCAGACATTTGTTTCTAGGTGCCTCTTAAATAACTACATTTCTAGGTGTACCATAGCACTGCAAACTCAGCATGTCCAAGTCTGAGGTCATCTTGCCTGCCTCCCTCCCTCTGCTCCTCCTCTTGTTGTTCCCATTTGGATTAATAGTGTTACCACTTACCACAAGCCAAGCTGGAAACATGGAATCATTTGGACAATCCCCATACCCTACACCCATAACCAAACCTGGATGAATTTATCAAATCCATGTGCTTTTCTTCTCTCCCCCTCTGCTGGAATGGGGTAGTAGAAAGTACAGAGTTTGCCCCATAATAGCTGTGTGATCTTAATATGGATAGTAAGTCAAGTTATTTAATACAGCTGAACCTGCTTCCTCATCTCTAAAATAAGGGTTTAATATCTGCTTCACATGGGTAATGTGAGGTTTAATTTCAACGACATTCCATGAAAAACTATCTTTCACAAAGTAGATGCTCAGTGGCTCCTTGTTTGTCGATTACACATTCTCTTGACTTGCAATCCATTGTTCACAATGTGACAGTTATCTTTCTAAAACTCAAATATCATTTCTCTAATCAGACCTTTGATAGTTCCCTAGTACCTACAAAATAAGTTCTATTTCTTGGTATGGCATTAAAGGCTCTTTAAAATCTGCCAACATTCCTTTCCTACTTTCTACCATGCCCTCACACTCCAGTTATGCCAGGAGTAAACAAAAGAAGTAAATAAGAGAAGCAAGCTGAAGAACACTGTTTATACTGTGGTACTATAGTACGGTACACGTAATAAATAGGTGGCTCCCCAAATGGGCTAAGGCACTGTCAGGCTTCCTGGCCTTTGTTGTGTATACTGAAACTTCTGCATGGAAAGACCTTTTCCTCCTTCACCTGTACAGTCCTGCTCATCCTACAAAGTCCATATCAAATGTTATTAACTCTGTAAAGGCTTCCCCAAACTCCTAGATTTTGCTTATGCTGCTGGTATGACACAACATACCACCTTATTGACAGAAAACAGTCTTCCCTGCTCTACTGTCGTGTCTTCTTGGTTTTTTTTGGAGGCAGGGCTGGGCCAGGCAGCATTGGGATCTTAGTTCCCCTACCACAGATATCAACATGTAATTGTTGATATTTGCATAAAATATCTCTAGAAGGTTGTACAAGATATCAATGACAGATGTCTCTGCAGAGAAAAATTTTCTAAGAATTTAAGACACAATTGAACAACTGCATAAGAATATGTAGTAACCAAACTGAAGATTGGTTAAATAAATTAGGATATCTCAGTATAATGGAATCTTACAATGACAAAACAGCAGCCATTAAAAGGACAATATCATGCATGCACACATTAAATCATATTAAAAGCTGTTTATAAATGGAAAAGATAGGCGATCAAAGAATAGTAATATTATCCTACTTTTGTTAAATTTTTATATATCCATATATAGCATATAGTATATATGTGGATATAAATCATGGATTTATATTGAATACAGATATATGGTTGCCTCTAATATTGGGACCTTAATTTTTTCCTTGATACTCTATTTACCTTGTTTTTCTTTAATAATTAGAAATAAAGCTAAATGTTAAAAAAACAAAACAATAACCTGAATTAAAGGGCTTTTTCTCTTTGCTACCCTCCTCCACCAAGAACACTTTCCCCTCATGGATGGTGCCACATTCCCAGAGCCCATCCCCCTCCATGCCCTCAACTCCTTCTGCCCAAAGGAGTATCAGTCCAAGGCCTTTAACCAAGAAGTCTCTGGGAGCACAGGCAGCAAGAGGTAGGAGGATCAAGTTTCCTGAGAACACTTCCAACTGTAAATCAAATACTCTAGTTAAACACACACACACACACACACACACACACTTCTATTACCTGAGCCACAGGATAAGGAAGGAGGTGTGTGTGTACAGGAACCAGGGATGTCTCTTGCTCCCCATCCCACAGAAGATGTGAGGGTGAGGGAGATTAAACCTTTTCTCTATCCCACCATTATTTCTCTCAAGGTGATTATTTGGGAAAAGTTTGGATGGAAAGTTGACTGGGAGACAGAAGGTTTATTCTTTAAAGTTTAAACATTCTGTGTCTCCTTGAAAAGAGGCTGATGTATAGCATAGTAACAATTCTTACCAATAATAAATTGTTTAGTTGCTAACTCTTGTCCGACTCTTTTGCGACTCCATGGACTGTAGTCCGCTAGGCTCCTCTGTCCATGGAATTTCCCAGGCAACAGTGGGTTGCATTTCCTTCTCCAGGGCATCTTCCCCACCCAGGGACAGAACCGGAGTCTCCTGCATTGGCAGGTGGATTCTTTACAACTGAGCCATCAAGGATAAATAGATAAAGCTTATTGAATGTTACCTGGCCAGGACAGGGGGCTTCCTGGGTGGATCAGACAGTAAAGAATCTGCCTGCAATGTGGGAGACCTGAGTTCGATCTTTGGGTTGGGAAGACCCCATGGAGAAGGGAATGGCTACCCACTCCAGTATTCTGGCCTGGAGACAGGAAATCCGGTGGTGGTGAGGTAGAAGACAGAGTGGTCTGTCTGGTTATTTTAATTATAGTGTGCATGTCTTTCTGATTGTCCTCAATAGATGTCAATGACAGGGGAGTTGGTTCATTTCTTATTCTTGCTATAAAAGAGCAGGGGCTACCTGCATAGTGTCTGTGTTGGCTTCTGGGGACGACAAAATTTCCTGCTCAGTCTGTTTCTGCGTGTGGAAGACAAGAGGCTCACCCACCAAGTGTTCCTGGGTGGTGGGGGAGAGAGGTTCAGCCTCTAAGGCTGACTGAGACCAAAGGAAGAAAACACCTTAAATCAGGGAGCCGCCTGCGCAGCACGTTTAATGGCTCTTGACTGGTTCTGGTTTGGGAGATCTGCGTCTTATGATCTTCCCCTCCATTATAGATTTTCCTCCTTCAAAAACCAATAGGAGAACCACCCTTATTCTAGATTAGGGAGTCCTGATTACGAACACAACACATACGCAGATGACATACGCACGTATCTGCGTACAGATAACACTCGAACATCACACATTACATGCCGAAACACAGACAGGTCACACACAGATCCAAGTATACCAGGACACAAGGCAGGCTGTTCCACACCCACGCATCCTCGAAAATACACACGAGGATCAGGGAGAAAAGGAGGGTGAGGATGGGCAGTGCTCACACTGCCCTGCACTCAGAGACGTGCACCAAGCAACACTCCGCGCCCACCAGCATTCCCAATTAAGTACGCACCTTGGATAGGCACCATCCCGAGCACCGACTTGCCCAAAAGCCCTCCCGGGCGGACGGCACTTTACCGCCCGAGCGTGGCGTACCCAAAGCCCCAAATCTAAAGGAAAAGGCATCGCAGGACAGTAAGCTAGGAGAGGAGAAGGAAGATGGGATGCGTTCCTGAGGGAATAGGACTCGGAAGCTAGCGGGAACCGCAGTGGGAGTGGGAGCGAGCCTGTCCCTTGCCCCTGTCCCGCGAGTCTTACTGATCCTGATGCTGCGTCTGGTGGCTGTGCGGCGTCTCCTTGCCTTGCGCCGCGGCCTCACTGAGGTGGTGCCGGACGCCCCACGTAAGGAGAGGGTTCTGGCTCAGGTGACCCCAGCCTCCCCGCCGGCAGTGACTGCCAGCCCTGCTCAGCGAATTCTGTAGAGCCTTGAAGGAGCGCATCCCCCCAGCTCGCCGCCTGCTCGGCCCGAGCGCCCAGGGCGTCTGAGAGGTGGTTGGAGGGAGGGCCGGAAGAATCGCGGACCAGGTGGGGAGAGCTCAGTGATGGGGTGCAGTGGAGAGGAGAGGCCCGGTGGGTGGGGTTGGTGCAGGAGGAGGGGCCGGTCTCTACAGGGCTCGGGACACTGCCAGGTGTACCCAATTCCCCCTAGACAGGGCATCGCGGAGACGCGCACGCGATGGAGCAGAGGCTGGGGGTGGGGAGCGGGGGGGTCTAGCAGCTGGTGAGAAGGGGGCGGTGTTTGAGAGTTGGGATGGACAACGCCCAGGTCCAATCATTGAGAAAGTTAAAAAAAAAAAAAAACTTGGGGGCGGAGATAAGATGAGGCTATCCAATGAAAGCAAGGCGGTGGGCCGTCCATAAAAGCGGACCGATTCCTCTGCGCTCTGGCCCGCTGCGGCTAGCGGTACATGAAGGCGCTGAGGGCGGGAAAGCTAAAGTTGGGGCAGTGGCGAGGGCCAAGGACGCGGTGGCGGTCAGAACGATGGAAGCCTCGGAGAGAGAGGAGAGCGGTACCCCTTTTCACTCGGATAAGAGTGAGCCATGTTCAAGAGGCCTCTTAGGTGACCTTCGACATTCGAAGGCCAGAACCAGCCCTCAGTACCCTCCCTCGTAGTACGGCATCGAGGCGGAACGCCGAGTCTCCAGCACGTGGTGTTGGTGAGTGAGGAGTCAGACGGCCGGAAATTACCCCGGCTGGAAACAGCCTGCAGCACTTAAGTGAGATCCGTGGGTGGAGGAAAGGTCACCCTAGGTTGCTAGGGTGCCTGGGTTTTCGTTTTGTTTCTACTACTTAGTGGCCGTTTAAGACTTAGGTGTCCTTAATTCTGAGCCCTTAAACATTTTATAAATCGTTAGGTGCTCCTGAAATTTTATCTTATTTTTTAATTGCTTGCCTCTGTATTCCTCACGGTTAGAAAAGATGTACAAAAAGGATTTTGAAAACTAAGCACATTCAGAAATTTTATCATTTGCAACAAGAAGAGCATTCGCCTGTATCTTCACAGCGTTTAGTAGAAGCTCATGGAAATAATAACTTATGGTGTGTCAACCGCTTTATATAGTCTCCCTCCTTCTTACCAGAGACCTAAAGAATAGCTGTTACTAGTCCCATTTTGAAGATGAGGAAACTAAGACTCAGAAATTAAGATTTTCTTTGACTCAGATAACCCCTCTAATAGGTTCCAGTCTCTGACCTCAAGGCCCTCTCCACCATGCAGCCCTTACCAAAATTAACCATTGAATTATCCCAGGAAATGACCTCTTTCCTGAAGGAAGATTTGTGTGGGGACAGTATGATACAATACTAAGAGTTGGCTAGAGGCTTACTGTATCACAGAATGTCACTAGCTTTCCTTTTTGTTTTTGGATTAAAATGAGCAACAAGGATAACTGTGGGAAAAGAAATATCAAAACCATACACTGGTATGTTCTGTGGAAAGGCAGTTCTCCTTTGGCTTGGTTAAGGTTGGAATGTTATTTAGTTTAAAACCAAGTAGAGTGACCTTTCTTTTGTTTTGGTTTGTTTTTCTCTGCTGTAGTCATCCCTTAACTGCCCTATCCCTTCTCCTGTAGGTAGGACTCTAATTCAGGGACTCCAGCATACCCTGGCTGCCTTATTAATGGATTTGCCCATTACTTCTTTTTTTATTATTATTTTTAATTGGAGGATAATTGCTTTACAGTGTTGCCTATTGATTCTTTAAGAAAGTTCTGGGACTTAATACTTGGTGTAAACTTGAGCCAGCATTGATTTTTCCAAATGTAGTAGGCTAATCGTATCCTTATTTCACAGGAATGTTATTTCTCTGAAGCTTTTTGAGCTGTCAAGAAACAGATGACATGTATCAGGGCATTTCTAAGCATTACCCAGAAGGTATTGGCTGCTTCTTATTTCCTAGCCCCTGCTCTTTTGAATTAGCTTTAATTATAATCAGTAATAAGTTCCTCACTCTCTTTTCCCCCAGTTCTCTCAGATAGTGGGAACTGGTTGGGCAGTGAAAAAAATCTATGGGTAGAAGGGGAGGTTCTTTTCATAGAGACTTTGGACTCTGCATAGAGTTGTTTGACTTTTGGACTGATTCTTCCATTATAGCATAGCTGCTTTTGCATGAGGATGACCGGTGACTTGAGAAGCCTACAGCATTTAAGAAGATACAAGTTTGTCATCCTAGGTGGTTAGAGTTTAGCAGTGTCAAGTTCTTTTTCTGTTTCTGATTGGAAAAGGTCCTATCTAGTTGAATCTTTGCAGAAGTACTCGCCAACTGTGACATGGCCAGCTAGATCTGACTTTTCACAAGTGAAGGAAAACTCTTTCAGCTATCTCTAATAGTAGATTTTTAGGTCAGTCTCTGGTTGTGCTAAAGTTTTGTGGTATATGGAGGAGGATTTCGAGTTTTTAAAATCAGAAAAGCTGCATCTTCTGTGGTACAAAATTAGAAACTTGATGCTTATGTTTGGAGGATGTTTATTTGTTATGATTTAGAGGCTCACATTTGTTCTACTCTTAGACTGTAGTTAGAATCTCAGTCCAAGTGAAAGATTATTTCATATAAGTTATTTTATCATTAGTGTTTGTTTTGCTAATGTTGCGTTCAGTTCAGTCGCTCGGTTGTGTCTGACTCTTTTCGACCCCATGGACTGCAGCACCCAAGTCTTCCCTGTCCATCACCAACTCCTGGAGCTTACTCAAATTCATGTCCATCCAGTCGGTGATGCCATCCAACCATCTCATTCTCTGTCGTCCCCTTCTCCTCCCGCTTCAATTTTTCCCAGCATCAGGGTCTTTTCCAATGAGTCAGTTCTTTGCATGAGGTGACCAAGGATTGGAGTTTCAGCTTCCACATCAGTCCTTCCAATGAATATTCAGGACTGATTTCCTATAGGATTGACTGGTTTGATCTCCTTGCATCCAGGGGACTCCCAAGGGTCTTCTCCAACACGACAGTTAAAAAGCATCAGTTATTTGGCACTCAACTTTCTTTATAGTCCAACTCTCACATCCATACATGACTACTGGAAGAACCATAGCTTTGACTGGACGGATCTTTGTTGGCAAAGTAATGTCTCTGCTTTTTAATATGCTGTCTAGGTTGGTCATAGCGTTTCTTCCAAGGAGCAAACATCTTTTAATTTCATGGCTGCTAATGTTGCTATTGGTGTACATCCCTTCCTGACTTAGTTTCTCCATTTGTAACATAATATTGTCTTTTACTGGATAAAATACAAGTACTGGGAACTCTGACATATTCATGGAATGAATTGAAAATGATTATGTATCTTTTTTACTGTACATCTTGGAGAACCTTCCAAATCAGTATATACTGTGCTCTCTTTTATGGCTATGTAGTATTCCATTGTCTAGATATATCATTATTATTTTGAAAGTCCCTTATTGGTGAATTTTTGTGTTTTCCCTTTTCTATTATTATTAGAAGGACTTCATTTCCTGGTTTGTTTGGGACAGTCTCATCTATGCCATTTGTCCCAGTTTAAATATTAACAGTGCCCTCGTTTTTTTAAAGGGTCCTGATTGGGACGAAACAATATGTTTTATGGTTACGTTAGCTATTACAGGGAGAAGGCAATGGCACCCCACTCTAGTTCTCTTGCCTGGAAAAATCCTATGGATGGTGAAGCCTGGTAGGCTGCAGTCCATGGGGTCGCTAAGAGTTGGACGCTACTGAGCGACTTCACTTTCACTTTTCACTTTCATGCATTGGAGAAGGAAATGGCAACCTACTCCAGTGTTCTTGCCTGGAGAATCCCAGGGACGGGGGAGCCTGGTGGGCTTCCGTCTATGGGGTCGCACAGAGTGGGACACGACTGAAGCGACTTAGCAGCAGCAGCAGCAGTAGCTATTACAGTGCTGCAGTGAATACGAATGAATACCTTTTTATTTTGCAGGTTTGCAAATATAACTGAGTTAAATCCTAGAGGTAGAATTGCTGAGTCAAAAGGTATATACATTTGCAATTTTGATAGATGTTGCCCTGTTGCCTTCCATATTGGTAACACAGTCTCACCAGTAATCAGGAGAGTACTTGTTTTTCCACTTTTACTTCAGTTCATTATCACTTAAAAAAAAAATGTTTCTTTCCAATAGGTGTAAAATGGTATCTCAGTGTTGTTTTTATTTTACTTTTTAAAAATTACAAATGAGGTTGAGCATCTTTTTATGTGTTTAAGAGCATTTTGTGTTTCCTTTTTTATGAATTACATGTTTTTCCATGTTTTTGTTGATTATTAGAGTTTTGGTGTTTAGCCTTTTGTGAAATGAGTTCCATACATCCCTCTACCTCCCAAATCATTTGACTTTTGGTTTTCCATTTGTAGTTTCCCATATGGGAATTTTTAATCTTTATGTAGTCAGATTGCTCCATTTGTATCTTCTACTCAATGACTTATTATTCATCAATAAATATGTAATCTTTGATTTCCTCATCCTTCAGATCCTCTGTGTGTGTGTATGTGTTAGTCGCTTAGTCGTGTCGGACTCTTTGTGACCTCGTGGACTGTGTAGCCTGGCAGGCTCCTCTGTCTGTGAAATTCTCCAGGTAAGAATACTGGAATGGGTTGCCATTTCCTTCTCCATAATAGGTCTCAAAACTGTTACTTCTCCCCATTCCCATTGCCACTATTCTAGTTAAGTTTCTTAATTTTGGTCTCCCTCCCATCAGTTTCACTCACTTCCAATCTGTTCTTTACAGCATAGCCACAAGTGACCTTTGAGAAATGCAAATCTGATTGTGTTTTGTTTTTATAGAACCCACTGCTGGTTTCCCAAATCTAGCATAAATTAAAGTATAGTAAAAAAAAAAAGGGGGGGTGAAGAGAATGTTTTCTCATGAGAGATGTGGACACTTAGCAAATGTAGCGAGCTCTTAATTGTGGGGAAAATAAGAATAAGAATAGCTAGAGAAGAATGTACAGTTCAGGGAAGGGGCTTTTGTTTGTTTTGAATATTTGTATTTTCGTTTTGTCTTTTTAAGAAAACTATCATCTCAGTATGCAGAGGAGGAAAGGCAGTAGAGATGAAAAGGTTGCAGATAGGAGGTAAATATTATATGCTGAGATTATAGGAAGAAGTGAGGTAGAAAGCTTGACCGGTAAGTACTTAGAACAGCTATTGTAGAGCTAAGGGAAGGCACTAACTAGAATCTTCTGGAGTGTTGGGAAATATCTAAGAGCATGTTGAGATGAGAAGTTTGCAGTTTAAACATTTTATACAGAAAAAATATATAGACAGTTTATGTGGGAGTGCTGTGAAACTTTCAGAGGACAGATAATCCCAATCTTAATTTGCTTTGTTCCACAAAAGAGAAAAGGAAGAAAAACTTTACAACCTGCTTTGTTAAATTACCATATACTTTAAAACCCAAACCAGACAAGAACAGTTTAGGAAAACTACTTTTAAAGACATAGATGCAAAAATCATACATTTTTGTAATCAAGAAATTTTTATCCCAGTAATGCTAGAATGGTTTAATACTAGCAAATGTGCATAATTATCAAATCAGTAGATTAAGATAGAAAATCTATTTGATCCTCCAGATCATTGCAGAAGAAATATTTGGTAAAATTAAATATCTGTTCATCTTGAAAGTTCTTAGTCTACTAGGCAAGGAAAGGAATATCCTGATAAACCTGACAAAAGGTTTATCAGGGAACAGGCCTGGGTTTACTACTTCTGTTAAATATTTTATTGAAAGTCTTATTATTGTCCAGTAAAACAAGAAAAATAAATGGTATAAAGATTATGAGAAAGCAAAATTGTCATTATTCACAAATAATATTTATAAGGAAAATCCAAGTAACAGGTAAATTATTGGGACTAATAAGAGGTCAGCAAGTTGCTAGATAAAAAGATCAGTATCCAGAAATCAGTAGCATTGCTATGTTGAAGTAATAATTATGTCTATTTTTTATGATGGTGTTACACGCTGAGAAGTACATATAAATAAACTTAATATAGAATTAATAAACCTAATAAAAGAATTTTAGGGAGAAATTAGTTAATGGAAAGGTATACTATATATATTAAGCTGGCTCCCATGATACCTACCTCCTGATTTTCATGCCTGTGTATACCTTTCCCCTTAAGTATGAATGGGACCTCTGGTTTGCTCCTAATAAACAGAATACAGCAATCGTTACTTTCCCTGTTGGCTTTCAAGAAGCAAGCTGCCATGTGAGCTGTCCTAAGGAGAAAGCCACATGCTAAGAAACTGAAGGCAGCTCTCAGCCAACACCTAGCAAGAAAGTGAGGCCCTCATCCAAAAGCCTGGAAGGAACTGAATGTTGCCAAGTATCATGTGACAGAGTGGATCCTTCCTGCTTTGAGCCTCAGATGAGAACTCAGCCCTGGCCAACACTGATTGTAGCTTAGCTAAGCCATGCCCAGACAACTGACACATAGAAACTGTGAGATAATAAATATGTGTTGTTATATACCACTAAGTTTACAGTAATATCTTACGTGGTAATAGACAACTAAAGAGGCTTTCCTGGTGGCTCAGATAGTAAAGAATCTGCCTGCAATGCAGGAGACCTGCGTTCGAGTCCTGGGTTGGGGAAATCCCCTGGAGAAGGGAATGGCTACTCACTATAGTATTCTTGCTTGGAGAATTCCATGGACAGAGGAGCCTGGCGGGCTACAGTCCATGGGGTTGCAAAGAGTAGAACATGACTGAGCGAGTAATGGAACACATAGAGTGTTAAATGGAGGGAAACAGAATCAAAAAGATGGAGGCTGTCCCCAAAGTAACATAATCTTAACACAATTCCAATCAAAATCTCAACAGGGTTTTGCACAGAATTTTCATGAATCCTAAAATCTTAGTAGAAAACAAAAGAGAGAAGCCAAGATAATTCTGAAAAAGAGTGAAGAAGTGTCTGGACTTCTCCACCGGATATCAAAACTTTTATAAAGCTATATGGTAATAATGCGATTAACTTTTAAAGAAAATTGCCAGTTTTCTAAAGTGGCTGTACCATTTTACATTCCCACAACCAGTGTATGAGAGCTTTGATTTCTCTACATCCTCATCAGCACTTAATGTCTTTTTGATTGTTGTTGTTTAGTCGCTAAATCTTGTCCAGCTGTTTGCAACCCCATGGACTGTAGCCACCAGGCTCCTCTGTCCTTGGGATTTTTCAGGCAAGAAATACAGGACTGGGTTGCCGTTTTGTTCTCCAAGGGATCTTCCCAACCCAGGGATCGAACCTGCGTCTCCTGCATTGCAGGCGGATTCTTTAGTCCTGAGCCATTCTAATGGGCATATGGTAGTTTCTCATTGTGGTTTTAATTTGCATATCCCTAAAAGCCAATGATTCTGATTTTTTATGTACTTGTTAGTCTTTTAGATGTCTTTGATGAAATGTCTTTGGGCACCACTAGTCTTTTGTACATTTAAAAATTGGATTGTTGTCTTATTATTCAGTTTTAAGAGTTCTTTGTATATTCTAGACACAAGTCTTTTATCAGATATGTGATTTGCAATATTTTCTTGCAGCTAGTGACTTGTTTTTTTTTTTTTTTTCATTTTTAAAATAGTATCTTTTTAAAGTCAAAAGTTTAAAATTTTAATGAAGTCCAATTTATCATATTTTTCTTTTATGCCATGTGCTTTTGGTGTTGTGTCTGAGAATTTTAGTCCAGAGTCATGAAGATGTTCTCCTGTTTTCTTCTAGGAGACTATAGTTTTAGCTTTTTCATTTAATTCTGATCCATTTCGAATTAATATTTGTGAATAGTGTGATTTAAGGATCTCAGTTTTCTTTTTGCATGTGGATATCCGATTATTCCAGCACTGTTTGTGGAAACCTTTTTTGAGAATTAGTTGACCACTAATATAAGGGTTTCCTTCTGGTCTCTCAATTCTGTTCCATTGATCTACATTCCTATCCTTATAACAATACCACATTCTCTTGAGTATTTTAACTTTCTCGTAAGTTTTGAATTCAGTGTAAATCTTTAAACTTCTTTCTTTTTCAAAATTATTTTGGTTATCCTAGGTCCTTTGCAGCTTCACCAGCTTATCAACTTCTGCAAAGAAGCCTACTAGGATTTTGACATTGAAACTATATATTAATTTAGTAGAAATTATCATCTTAACAATTACTTCTTTAATTTTTCTCAGCAATGTTTTATACTTTTCAGTGTATAAATTTTACATTTGTTTGATTAAATTTATTTCCATTTAATTCCTTTTGATGTTATTATGAATAGAATTTTCTTAATTTCATTTGAGTCTGTTTATTGCTAGTGTGTAGGAATATAGTTGATTTTTGTATATTGATCTTGTATTCTGTGACCTCACTGGACTCATTTATTAATTCTAGCAGTTTTATTGTAGGTTCCTTAGGATTTTCTGCACAGACAATTGTGTTTATGAATAAGGATAGCTTTATTTCTTCCATTCCAATCTGGATGCCTTTAAGCTATTTGGTTTTGTTGTTGTTGTTTGCTTGCTTTTTCTTAAGGCATTGTCTAGAACTTCCAGCATAGTGTTGAACAGAAATGGTGAGAGCAGTCACCTTTGCCTTGTTCCTGATTTTAGGGAGAATGCATTCAGTTTTTTAGCATTAAGTTGAAGTTAGCTGAGGAGGTCATGGCAACACACTCCTGTATTCTTGCCTGGAGAATCCATAGACAGAGGAGCGTGGTGGGCTACAGTCCATAGGGTCACACATAGTCAGACACACTGAAGTGACTTAGCATGCATGCATACGTGAAGTTAGCTGTAGGGTTTTTGTATTTATTCTTTGTCTATTAAAATGAAAATTTCTATTATTAGGAGATCATGAATTAGTTATATCATGAATGAGTATTGGATATTGTCAAATGTTATTTCTGCGTTTACAGAGATGATCGTGGGGATTTCAGTTCAGTCACTCAGTCGTGTCCCACTCTTTGCAACCCCACGGACTGCAGCACACCAGGATTTCCTGTCCATCACCAACTCCCAGAGGTTACTCAAACTCATGTCCATTGAGTCGGTGATGCCATCCAACCATCTCATCCTCTAACGTCCCCTTCTCCTGCTTTCAATCTTTGCCAGCATCAGGGTCTTTTCCAATGAGTTGGTTCTTCCCATCGAGTGGCCAGAGTATTGTAGTTTTGGCTTCAGCATTGATCTTTCCAATGAATATTCAGGACTTATTTACTTTAGGATGGACTGGTTTGATCTCCTTGAAGTCCAAGGTTCTCTCAAGAGTCTTCTTCAACACCACAGTTCAAAAGCATCAGTTCTTCGGCACTCAGCTTTCTTTAGTCCAGCTCTCACATCCACACATGACTACTGGAAAAACCATAGCTTTGACTGGATGGACCTTTGTTGGCAAAATAATGTCTCTGCTTTTTAATATGCTGTCTAGGTTGGTCATAGCCTTTCTTCCAAGGAGCAAGCATCTTTTAATTTCATGGCTGCAGTCACTATCTGCAGTGATTTTGGAGCCCCAAAAAATAAAGTCTGTCACTCTTGCTGCTGTTTCGCCATCTATTTGCCATGAAGTGATGGGACTTGATGCCATGATCTTAGTTTTCTGAATGTTGAGCTTTAAGCCAACTTTTTCACTCTTTTCTTCTTTCATTTCCGTCAAGAGGCTCTTTAGTTCCTCTTCACTGCCTTCCATAAGGATGATGTCATCTGCGTATCTGAGGTTATTGATATTTTTTCCCAGCAATCTTGATTCCAGCTTGTGCTTCAACCAGCCCAGCCTTTCTCATGATGTACTCTGCGTATAAGTTAAATAAGCAGGGTGACAATACACAGCCTTGACGTACTCTTTTCCCGATTTGGAACCAGTCTGTTGTTCTGTGTCCAGTTCTAACTATTGCTTCCTGACCTGCATACAGATGTCTCAGGAGGCACGTCAGGTGATCTGGTATTCCCATCTCTTGAAATGGAGTAGCCATCATAGTCAACAAAAGAGTGCAAAATGCGGTACTTGGATGCAATCTCAAAAACAACAGAATGATCTCTGTTTGTTTCAAAGGCAAACCATTCAATATCACAGTATTCCAAGTCTATGCCCCAACCAGTAATACTGACGAAGCTGAAGGTGAATGGTTCTATGAAGACCTACAAGACCTTCTAGAACTAACATCCAAAAAAGATGTCCTTTTTATTATAGGGGACTGGAATGCAAAAGTAGGAAGTCAAGAAATACCTGGAGTAACAGGCAAATTTGGGCTTGGAGTACGGAGTGAAGCAGGGCAAAGACTAATAGAGTTTTGCCAAGAGAACACACTGGGTCATAGCAAACACCCTCTTCCAAAAACACAAGAGAATACTCTACACGTGGACATCACCAGATGATCAATACCGAAATCAGATTGATTATATTCTTTGAAGCCAAAGATGGAGAAGTTCTATACACTCAACAAAGAACTGACTCATTGGAAAAGACCCTGATGCTGGGAGAGATTGAAGGCAGGGGGAGAAGGGGACGACAGATGACGAGATGGCTGGATGGCATGTCGGACTCAATGGACATGATTTTGAGTAAGCTCTGAGAGTTGGCAATGGTTGGGAGGCCTGGGGTGCTGCAGTCCATGGGGTCGCAAAGAGTCAGACATGACTGAGCAACTGAACTGAACTGAAGAATTTTCCACAGTTTGTTGTGATCCACACAGTAAAAGGCTTTGGTGTAGTCAGTAAAGGAAAAGTAGATGTTTTTCTGGAGCTCTGTTGCTTTTTTCATGATCCAGTGGATTTTTGATATCTGGTTCCTCTGCCTTTTCCAAATCCAGCTTGAACATCTGGAAGTTCATGGGGATTTTCCATTATTCTATTAATATGTCATATTACATTACTTGATTTTTAGATATTTAACCAGCCTTGGGTTCCTGGAACTAACTGCAGTTGGTCATGGTGTTTAAACCTTTTTTTTATATGTTTCTGAATTCAGTTTGCTAATATTTCATTGAGGTTTTTTTATATCTGCATTCATAAGGAATATTTGTATATAGTTTTTTCCTTATGATCCCAATCAGTTTTTAATTTAATGATTTTTTCATATCCTTTGATAATCATTGCCCAGACCAACTGTTTCACTAGGGTTTGTTCTATCATTCCTTATTTATTATTTTGAATTCTTGTATAAATAAGGACTTTGCTTCATCAAGTATTTAGTCATTCACGGATACAGTTCATATAGAAAAGGTAGGCTGTATATTTGATTTGTTTCTCTTTACTTGCCAATTTATAGAATAATAAGTTGGTTCCATAATATCAAAGGTGATCAGTCAGTTTTAAAAATTACTATGAATTTGAACAACTAAAATATGTTTACATTCTTTGCAATTTTTATTTCTGATGCTCAAATATCCCATCTCTGGATAGTGGGAGTCCCCTCAAAGTTGACTCTCGAATCCTTTGACACAACCCCAGTAGTTTTTTTTTTTTTATGGTTGACAGATCTTAACAGTAAAAAAAAAGCTTCACACTTGTGGACTTCTCTGGTGGTCCGGTTTTTAAGACCCTTTCCAGTGCAGGGAATGTGGGTTTGATCCCTGGTTGGGGAAGTTCCACATGCCTCAGGGTGTGGCCCAAAATTAATTAATAATTTCAAAACAACAACAACAGCAAGAGCTTCACACTGTTTATGATAGAGTAAGTGTTTCTTTAATGAATAATTAAATGAAAATTACCTAGGACCTTACAGGACTTTTAATGCATACTAGGTTTGATGTATATCTTAGGACTAGCTTGCTGCAATCATTAAGAGTATGACCGAAAATTAGAAACAGTAATTTATAGAAGATTCACGTAATAGATTTCCTAAACATTAATTCTCCTGAAATAAAATTTCTATTATACTTAGTTTTAGATATGGTTCATAACACATGTCAATTTTATGATTTTGATGTTGCCTTTTCAAAGAGGTGAAATACTTGGAATACTGGCCCCAAATAGCTGAGATGCATATGAAAGAAATTACTTCAGCAAGCCCAGACTCCTGCATCTTCCCTAAAATAAGCAATAAAGTCCTTAACTTGAATTAATAAATTCAAGTTAATAAATTCTTTAACCTAGTTTTTCTTAATTAACAATAATCTTTTGATATTCAGACTACTTGCCCCTTATTGCAAACTTCTGTGTAACCCTGACTCCTTCCTCCGCCGCCTCTGAGCAGTTCTGTCAGTCACTTGAAATGGCTGTCTCCTGGGCTTGACGTCCTACAAATTCCCTCCAAATAAAATATTACTCAATTTTTAAGTTGACAGAGGGTAAAAGTATATGTCCTTTTGCTTAATAGTGCAAAAGGAGATATGCTATTTTGCATTTCCACACACAATATATGATAGCCTGTTTACCACACTCTCTCCACCAGTCTTTTGTCAAGCTTTTGGATTTTTGCCAGTCTGGTGGGTGAGAAGTGGTGTCGCCAAGTAATTTTAATTTTATGCTCAACAACACATTTTAATAAGTTAATGACAGTCTACATTAACATATAAAGAAATTTGCCATTAGACATCTAAAATTTAATGAGTTGGCTCTGATCCTCAACCTGCAGATTATTTAGTTAGATTTGTGGTAAGAAGTAAGATGGATTTGTTAAAACAACTATTATGTTAATGAAATATTCAATTAAAAAAAGATGGATTTATTATCCTCAACACGGCAGAGTAAATAATCAACTATGGTCTCATACTTGGAAAACATTTTATAACCAACAAAGTACTTTTACAGTCATTATAATTTGACTGTCATGATTATTCCTGAGAAATAGGACAGGTGCTATGCTCATTTTGTAGAAGGGAAAACTGATTGAGATTTTCCAGTTTAACACAGCAAATGATAGAGCTGGGTTTAAATTTCGAATTTCTGATCTACCTATATACAAATTCTGTGCTTTCTCTTCCTGGTATTTGCTAAAGAATGCACGACCTATATTACCCAGGAGGTGGCAGTGTTCTCTTAATGTTCATTGAGCTTCACTTTCACACTGGAGACACTTGAATTGAAAATTGTATTCTTCCAGCTGGTATTCTTGAGTGTAAGTTAAATTTAGGTGTTAAAGATAAAAGGATGAATAAAAGTTGGTGTCTGCTTCCTAGAAAGTCACTATGTAGGTACAAGAGTTGGGGCAGTAAGTAAGAGTTAAAAGCCTACAAAATTGTGTACAAAATGCTGTAGGAATACAAATTTATAGTGGGCCTTTTGGGTGGTGTCTTATATGTGATGATGGTATAGTTATATCTAATACACAGATGAGAGACGCAGGTAAATTCTAGCTTTCTGATCTCCTAATGACAAAAAAAAAAAAAAAACAACCCACAAAAGGAAAATCATATGCATTGTAAATGTAAAGGAAAAAGCTCCTACATGTCCTAATGTGCCATTCCATCACTATCAACACTATATTCAGTATTTTTAATATTTTTTCAGATGTAAATTTAGTGTTGAAGTTTATTCCATTTGTTCATTAACCAAATATATTTTTTTAAGTGGTGTGTGTGTTTTCACATGTGTATCCAAAATGTGTGTGTTGAAGTGGTTTCTAGTTCATCCTGATTTAGGGTGCTTTTATTTTTTCAAGTTAATTAGTTTTTTATTTTTGGCTGTGCTGAGTCTCCATTGCTTCACGAGAGGCCTTTCTCTAGTTGCTGTGAGCAAGGTTACTCTAGCTGAGTATGAGGGCTTCTCTTTTTGAAGAGCGTGGGCTCCAGGGTGAGCCGGCTTCAGGAATTGCGGCTCTTGAGCTCTCGAGCAGTCTCAGGAGTTGTGGTGCACTGGCTTAGTTGTTACGTGGCATGTTGGATCTTCCCGGACCAGGCATCGAACCTGTGTTCCCTACATTGGCGGGTGGTTTCTTAACCACTGCACCCACCAGGAAAGTCCCAGGGTGTTTTTACTGCTGCTTCTGTCTAAAGGAGCATGTTTCTGTAAGCCTTGCTTTTTCTCCTGCGACTGCCAGAGGACGGTAGAGCACAAACCTAGCATTTGTGCATGACTACAGAGAGTGTTGATCTTAGAGCATCTGGGCGTTTTACATCCACTAAGTAGAAATTAGGGTTCCGCTCTAGCTGGAGTTTCCTTTCTCCTCTTCTTCTAGAAAGGGATGAAGGAGATCCTTTTCAAGAAGCAAGCTCTCATGGGGAGGTTGTCACTGCTGACAAATATTTTTAAATGTTAGTTTAGCCAGATGCTGTTAAATACTGGGGATATAATAGGGTACACAAAATAGTCACAGTCCCTGTCCTCATCAAGTCTGTGATTCTGGCAAAACCTACTGGTGACTAGTAACCTCATAAATAATGTATATTGATGTTTTAGAAGCCACTTCTTATATTCAAATCTTCTTGTGTTTCATCTGAGAGTTTCAGGTTATGGTACAAATTATCCCTGAGAGGAAAGCAGAATTCAAGCAAATTACCTTCTAAATATATAATGAATCAAACCTCAGGTAGAATCTTAAATACTTAATTAGCAGTACTTCCCAACAACTGTAGTTTTCCATAAATCTTCTTGTTTGTATTATAGGTTTATCCCTAGAAATATCCTCCATTGTGCAATTTAGGAACAGACTGAAATGTTAGATATCTCTGCTACTTGAGATAGAGTTGATTTCAGGAAAACAGTTGAACTTTCACCTTTGGAATCTTAGGATTATTCCTTTATTATTTATGACCCCTAAATATATATTTATAAGAATTTTAAATCACACAATCAAATCACAGTGATACAAGAACAATGCTGAATTATGACAGAAAGTCTGGATTCCGGTGTCAGATATTATTTGACTCCCAGGACCTTATGGAAGTGAGTTTACCTCTCTGGGTTTTTGTTTTTTTTTTTAATCTGAAAATGAGACAGGACAAAGGAAAGGAGGTATCCAATTCACCAGTGTTATAACTCATTATCATCCTCACTGCCTCACACTTTTTGCAATGTAGGATTTAATCACATGAAATTACCAGTATTTGACTATTTGAAAAGATTCTGTGTTTAACCTACATAACCAGCCATTTCATTTGGTTCAGTCTAATTGTTGAATTCATTTGTGGGCTTTTATTGTGATTATCTGAGTTATTTATTTTAGGGATCAGTTCAGTTCAGTCGCTTAGTCGAGTCTGACTCTTTGCGACCCCACGAATCGCAGCATGCCAGGCCTCCCTGTCCATCACCAACTCCCGAAGTTCACTCAAATTCACGTCCATTGAGTCAGTGATGCCATCCAGCCATCTCATCCTCTGTCGTCCCCTTCTCCTCCTGCCCCCAATCCCTCCCAGCATCAGAGTCTTTTCCAATGAGTCAACTCTTCACATGAGGTGGCCAAAGTATTGGAGTTTCAGCTTTAGCATCAGTCCTATTTTAGGGATAGCTGAAGCTAAACAAAATTAATGTCTCAAGTGTGAAGGAAACGTGCATTTGGAGACTATAATATTGCCTATCAATGCAGTCCATTCTGGGTGTGCATAGAATCCAGTCTAATCTTTTCTTTCTACATTATGCTAATTTTCTGGTCCCTGGATGCTAAGATGATTTGATTGCTGTATTTCTTTAGTGTCTGGCAAAGGAAGAATTACTTGAAAGTTTTGTTAGGGTTTTCTTTGTAATAAGTTTTGGCCAGAAGTATCTTCTTATGGAAGAGGAGAATATACTATTAGCACTGATATCCAGGGTATGATTAATTAAATAATTCTTCAGAGTTACCTGTCTTTTCCCTCTCTTTTCTATGAGTTATGTCAAGGAGTTGAAAGGGCAAACTTTCTCAATTTCTAGCTTTAGACCAATTTTGTCATTTTGTCATTCCATCCTACATCTGAAGGGAACAGGGCTAAGTTTTTCTAGTTGTTTGATGCAGATCGTTAAATATTTCTGCTTGAGTAAGCTGATGTGCTAAACTTTTTTTTTCCCCCCTTCTTGAGGCATTATTCATCTCTTTACCATTAAATAAATTGAACTTTTGGGTCTTTTGTCATTACTTAGACTTTTGGTCGCAGAAGTTAATCAGTGAGAGGAAAGATAAACCACAGAGGATTTTTTTTTAGTTCCCCACCCAGGATAAAACCCATGCCCCTGCAGTGGCAGTGCAGACCACCAGAGAAGTCCCAAGACCTCTGACTTCTCTACCTGAGACACTTAAAACTGTTGTTTTGTTACTGAGTTCATGCTTGTACTGCTTGTTACAGAACAGGCCAATAAATCGAGAGACAAGTTGTTGAGGCAGGGAATAGTGACTTCATTTGGAAAGCCAGCAGACTGAGAAGATGGTGGACTATTGTCCCAAAGAACCATCTTACCCAAGTTAGAATTCAGGCTTCTTTTATACTAAAAGGGGAGAGGGGGTGTGGTTGGTTGTTACAAACTTCTTGGGGTCAGAATCCTTTGTTCTTGCATCTGTCCATGTAGGTCAGGTTATATTGTTTCTGTGTACCTCCAACATGATAAATGTTACATGAATGGAAAAGTGTTACACCTTAAAAGTCAGAACCTTGAAAACGGGCTGTTCTTTATATTTCAGGCTATAGGCAGTATTCTTAACTTGTAGCAAAAGCAATAGAATACAAAGGTTAAAGTAAAGAAAACAGATCCAATATGGAGTCAGATTTGTTCTTCCCTATTACAGTTTTTCTGGAGAAATCACATACTAGTCTATATAGAATCTGAGGTATAGATATCTGTTTCTAAGAGATGTTCCAAATAACTATTTTACTTTTTCCCCCTCAGAAAAACTCCTGGGTGCTGGGCCCAAAAGAACCAAGAATTTGAGAAGCTTTGACTAAATCTAGAAAAATGTAAGCAGTCATAATCGGCAAAGCAGATGAGGGGGTTGGGTATCAAAGTAAACACACTGGAAGAAATAGGATTCTTCCTCTTCTCATACACTTTCTGAATCTAATCACAGAACTCCATCACCTTCACTATCGCTTCCATAAGATTCTATAACTTCCTTTATTTATTTTTAAAATATTTATTTATTTATTTATTTAGCTGCACTGGGTCTTAGTTGGCAGTGTGTGGATTCTAGTTCCCTGGCCAGGGATCAAACCCAGGCCCCCTGCGTTGGGAGCACAAAGTCTTAGCCACTGGACCACCAGGGGAGTCCCTACTTGCTTTAAAAATATACTTACCAGGGACTTCCCTGGTAGTCCAGTGGCTAAGACTCTGCAGCCTCAATGCAGGGGCCTGGGTTCCATCCCTGCCTGGGAACTAGATCCCACATGCTGTGAGCAACTAAGGTCTTGAGCCACAACTAGCGATTCCATGGGCCACAGCAAAAAATCCTGTGAGCGGCAACTAAGACCCAACACAGCCTAACAAATAAAAACATATATATAAATAATAGAATTTATTTAATTGGATCCTTCTTTATCTACTTTTAGAATGGCAAAAACGTGTTAAATTTTAGGGTATATGAAGATCTACCTTTTTTAAAAATCTATTTCAGTTTCTTAAAGTAGCAGGACTCTAGAGAAATGGGAGCTGGGATGTCTTGTCTAATGTGCTTTGATTCTGTATTATTTTGTTTCCTTTTTTTTTTCCCTAGAGATAAGAGATATTCCACCAATTTCAGGAGACTGGAGTTATGAAAAGAATTTTCAAACAATCAGATCGTTTGCTTCTGGAAGATAGAGAAAAGAAATTGGGTTGGATAATTCCTGAAATTTCTTATTCAGTATTTCCACTTATATAGTTCAACCTATCTAGTCCTAGTATGATCTTTTGAATGTAACTAAACTACTAGTTTTTGGAAATGTTCACACAGATCATAAAATCTGGGTTATATAATACCCAGAGGGATACACACTGGGAGACAGAGCAATTAATCTAAATGGAGCTAACATCCAAATAGGAAAAGGAGTACGTCAAGGCTGTATATTGTCACCCTGCTTATTTAACTTATATGCAGAGTACATCGTGAGAAACGCTGGACTGGAAGAAACACAAGCTGGAATCAAGATTGCCGGGAGAAATAGCAATAACCTCAGATATGCAGATGACACCATCCTTATGGCAGAAAGTGAGGAGGAACTCAAAAGCCTCTTGATGAAAGTGAAAGTGGAGAGTGAAAAAGTTGGCTTAAAGCTCAACATTCAGAAAACGAAGATCATGGCATCCGGTCCCATCACTTCATGGGAAATAGATGGGGAAACAGTGGAAACAGTGTCAGACTTTATTTTTCTGGGC
Organism: Bos indicus; assembly: GCF_029378745.1. Lineage (NCBI taxonomy): Eukaryota > Metazoa > Chordata > Mammalia > Artiodactyla > Bovidae > Bos > Bos indicus. Next base: position 57,002,409 of record NC_091764.1, on the reverse strand, counting down.
TCCAAGATCACTGCAGATGGTGAGTGCAGCCATGAAATGAAAAGACGCTTACTTCTTGGAAGGAAAGTTATGACCAACCTAGATACCATATTCAAAAGCAGAGACATTACTTTGCCAACAAAGGTTCGTCTAAAGGCTATGGTTTTTCCTGTGGTCATGTATGGATGTGAGAGTTGGACTGTGAAGAAGGCTGAGAGCTGAAGAATTGATGCTTTTGAACTGTGGTGTTGGAGAAGACTCTTGAGAGTCCCTTGGACTGCAAGGAGATCCAACCAGTCCATTCTGAAGGAGATCAGCCCTGGGATTTCTTTGGAGGGAATGATGCTAAAGCTGAAACTCCAGTACTTTGGCCACCTCATGCGAAGAGTTGACTCATTGGAAAAGACTCTGATGCTGGGAGGGATTGGGGGCAGGAGGAGAGGGGGACGACAGAGGATGAGATGGCTGGATGGCATCACTGACTCGATGGACGTGAGTCTCAGTGAGCTCTGGGAGTTGGTGATGGACAGGGAGGCCTGGCGTGTTGCGATTCATGGGGTCGCAAAGAGTCAGACACGACTGAGCGACTGAACTGAACTGAACATCTGTTAGCTTTTTACCAAGTGTTTACCAAGTGTGCCACATACCTTCCTAAGGGCTTTATATGCGTTGCCTTATTTCACTTCATTACAATTTTAGGAAGTAGAGACTATTTACTGTATTTTACAGATGAGCGAAGTGAGGTTCAGACATGTGAGGTAGTTCTCCCAGTGTCACTCAGCTTGTGGGTGAGAGGACTGAATAGAACTTAGATTTGACCCTAAAGGCTAATGAAGGAGCTATTATCTCCGTTTTGGAAATGAGTGCATCAGAGATGTTAAGTAACTTGGCCTAAAGTTACATAAACAGTAACTAACAGTGGTGTCAGGATCTGAATGCATGTCTGCTTTTCTCTAAAACTTATGGTTTTGACTATCTTAAATTCTAAGATATCGTTGAGCATTAAGGAATGCAGTAAGAGAACACAACACATTGAGAATATTAGGATTTTTAAGAAATTAGGTTGAGTGTTGTTAAAACCTCATTATATTTATTTATCTCTGCTGGGTCTTAGTTGTAGCACACAGAATCTTTTTAGTTGCAGCATGAGAATTGTGCTCTAATATAGAGTTGAAGTGAAATGTTAGTCACTCAGTCATTTTCGACTCTTTTTGACCCCCACTTCACTTCAGCTCTGTATAGTAATTAGTTCCCTGACCAGGAATTGAACCCAGGGCCCCTGCATTGGGAACGCAGAGTCTTAACCACTGAAAGATAAACCCCATTATAAAACAAGTCTTAAAGACTAAGGTTTTGTGCCATATTGTTAGGCTAAGGGAGAAGGACCTAAATGGCAGTGATAACTTGGCATATAGTGAATGAGAACCTCTGAGGGCAGAAAGGGGACTTAAAAAAATATGGCATCGGTGGGAGATGCCTTTATTGATTTATTGACTGCATTTGGCTGCTGTGCTTCCAGTCTCAGTTGCAATTCCCACATCGAGGCTGTTCCCACCCTTCCTGTGTCCCTTGAGCTTAGCAGGCACTTCCTGTCCTATTAGAAATGAAAGTTAGAGATTGGGGGTGTGGTATGTATGTATTTACTCTGCAGAATGTTGGTACTCTTTGTCCCTTTATGATAGCAAAAAGCTGACAGGAGAACTAGAATAGAGACTGGGACTTCATTTAAGGGAGGGTTTGGCCTTAATGTTTGTTGTGGCAAAGCAGACAGGTTAATTTATTTCTTAGAATATCCACTATGACAGTGAGGGGGCCTTAAGAAGGGATTTGAAGGCTTTCATCCTATATACTTGGACTAGATTGGTAAATTACTGGATAGTGTTTTTAAATTTTTGGTTTCCTACAAGTTTATTTTATTGTTAAGGTACCTTCTACAGCACATTCCTTTAGTAATATTAGAGGTAAGTGTTGCAATTGTGTTAAATTTTTGACTCTAAAGTTAATGTTCCTTTCCTCCTAAGATCTTTGTATTTTTCTTCTCTGTGAAGCCTGTTTTTAAAATAGTTATTTGTTTATTTTTCTGCAGTTTAGAGACAGCTTGAAGCAAACATCCCAACTCTGTGAACTTCAGCTTGGGCATAAACTTCAGATAGGGTGAGTAATCGTTTCAGTTTCATGGACCTTGAAGCTCGGAATAGTGGGATGAAGATTCATATAAGATAGCTTACAATTGTCAAAGAAATCACTAGGCAATTACGTCTCAGTCAAGCTGGGGGAAAAAAAAGCACTAAGCATCAAGTTTCATGACTTAGTCCAGTTTGAAAAATCATTTTTGAAGTCATACCTGGGGGAATCTGAAAGGATTAAGAAGCATCAGCGTAACCCGAGAGAAATAAAACTGTCCAAAGATCTGAAACTAGTTACTCCCATCCTCTGTTTTGCTTGTCTCTGCTCTTCGGTGAGCTCTTTTGTTTGTTATTCTGTGTGTTAAGCTCACTGTAAATATACAGTGTGTGTGTGGGGGGAAGTACTGAGCTTATTTTCTTCACATGTTCTCCAAAGCAGTGTCCCTTTAAAATCAAGCTTGGAATCTTATAGCTGAGATCTAAGGAGAAAATGTCCTCATTTTTTCCATGAGAATCTGAACTTGTACAAAATAAATAAGAAAGGGGATAGAGTTGAAAGAGGTAGACCTAAAAACTTCTTTTTGGTCTAACTGCTAAGCCTATGAAAAATTAAAAAATAACATCTTGGGCATTAGGACCCAGTGGAAGAGCCTCACTCAGACTCGGGGTTAACTTCTATCAGTGACGTAAACAAGCAGCCCTAGCTCATTCTTTACTCCCCCTCCCTCCCCCCTCTCCTCCTCCTCCCTTTCCCCTCTCCCTTCTCTTCCTCCCTCCCTCCCTCCTTCTCTCCCTTCTTTCCTCTCCCTTTCCCTCTCCCTCTTTCTCTCTTAGCTTCCTGACATTAAAGAGAAAATGCTGCTATCAGTGACGTCCAGGCCTGGGATTTCGACTTTTGGCTATAACAAGAACAACAAGAAGGTAGGGAAAAGTGCTTTTTTGGAATTCAGCTACTTCCTTTTCTGGGGATCGGGGAGTGCCCTTGGCTTTAACATTCTCCTTAAGAGGGGAAGAGGCTTCCTCTCCTCTCAGCTCCTCTCTTTTTCCACCACTTTTTTTTGTCATCTTTTCTTACCTGGTTCTGAAGTTCCAGGAATTTACAGTCCCTTACCTGAGGCCTGAGAAGGCAGTGAAATTAAAAACAAATCAAGCTTTGCAAGTTCGGAGCTTTGTGAAGTTAGTTTGACTTCCTGCTGATGTATCCAATTTTCACAGGGAAAATATGTCACCTCAAACCCTGGCCCCCAGCCCGCTCACTCCAAGGTTATTTCGTTGTTTTGATTAACTGCGTTCTCCTCCAGCCCACCTTCCTTCCTACCATTCCATCAGCGTTATCGGGTAGCTTGAATACAGTCAGTGAAATCACAGCTTCATCTGAGGACTGAGTCTACTGTTGGAGCTTAGATAGAGACCCTACTCCACCCAGCCTGTAGGCAAGGAGTTTTTAAGAGAAGACCTTGGGAATTAAGGCAGAAAGTTCTAGGATTCTTTGGGGTCTGCTGCTAAGCTGGGGCTTCCTGCTCTGCAGATAGCCAGGCTCAGCAGGCATCTTTGAAGTCTTTTTGATTAACCCACAGCTGCCAGAGAGTTGTGCTATGCTTGGGCACAGGGGCAGTCTGGGGAGAGGTGTACAGTCGTGCCCACAGTTGCCAAGGAATATCTTGGGCAGTTTCTTGGCATTTCAGTGCACACAGTGCTGACTAGGAGGAACTTTATGCTATAGCAGAAAGACCCTTTACCCTCTGTCTTGATTCTCTAGCTGTTCTTTGTAGAAAAAGGTGCCATATATATTTTAGGATATTTTGCTCATTTGATGGATTGTTGGGGCGTGGGAAGGGATTCTTGACACTTTCTTATATACCTAAGGAGTCTGATATAGGTGAACAAAGTATCTGATCAAGGCAGTGGGTAAATGTTTGGAACCGAGACACCTGGTGTTAGTTTATATGGTATTCATTCTGTCATTGCTTCCCTGGGGGCTCAGACAGTGAAGAATCTGCCTGCAATGCAGGAGACCAGAGTTTGATCCTTGGATTGGGAAGATCCCCTCGAGAAGGGAATGACAATCCACTCCAGTATTCTTGCTTGGAGAATTCCATGGACAGAGGAGCCTGGTGGACTACAGTCCATGGGGTGGCAAAGAGTCGGACATAACTGAGTAACTAACACACCCCGCGCGCGTGTGCGCGCGCGCACACACACACACACACACACACACACACACACAATTATATCCTTAAGAAATATGGGTTCATATGTTATCAATTTTATGTACACACATAAATCAATATGATTTTGACAGAGGGGTAGCTCATCTGTCTTTATTCTCTTCAAATCTTGTATGCTGCTGCTAAGTCGCTTCAGTCGTGTCCGACTCTGTGCGACCCCATAGACGGCAGCCCACCAGGCTCCCCCGTCCCTGGGATTCTCCAGGCAAGAACACTGGAGTGGGTTGCCATTTCCTTCTCCAATGCATGAAAGTGAAAAGTGAAAGTGAAGTCGCTCAGTTGTGTCCAACTCTTAGCGACCCCATGGACTGCAGCCCACCAGGCTCCTCCATCCATTGGATTTTCCAGGCAAGAGTACTGGAGTGGGGTGCCATTGCCTTCTCCGTCAAATCTTGTATAGTACCGTGTAAAAGTTTCCTTCCTAATTTTTTCCCTCCAAGTCTCTCAGATTACCCATTAAAATACAGTAAAATGAATTCCAGAAATTGTTTTTTTCCTATTAGTACCCATGTATTTGATGATATCTAAAATATTCTTGTTTCTTAGCTCTGTACTTCCTTTTCCGCTTGTTGTATAGGAAACATTTAACCAGCTTCTAAATCTAGGATATTGTAGGGCAGGGGTCCCTAACCTCTGGGATCTAATGCCTGATGCCCTGAGGTGGAGCTGATGTAGGAATAATAGAAAGAAAGTGCACAATGAATGTAATGCTCTTGAATCATCCAAAAACCATCTCTCACGCCAATCTGTGGAAAAATTGTCTTTCACGAAACCAGGCCCTGGTGCCAAAATGGTTGGGGACCACTGGTTTAGGGGATGAGGGTTATTATTGTGGACTGGGATTCAAATATATCTCTTTCTGATAACTTGTAAGGTTTGAGAAGCGCATTAAGAAACCTGGGATGGGGTAGATCGTAATTATTCAGGGTATTTGTCAAATGTTCTTTGGGTTCTTATAGGTCAGCATTATGATGACATCACTTTGTGACTATGACACCTTGTGTGTATATATAGGTTTGTAGGTGTTGGCCCTATTTAAATGAAGTGATTGCTACGTTACTATTTGTCTTTTTGTTGATATGTACAGCTTAATGTGTTCATTTTTTGAGAAGAATGTTTGGAGTGAATCTGATCATGTAATCTGGCTGTTTATATACTGAAGGTTAGTTTTTAAAATAAGTTGTTAGTTTTTAGTAATAAACGTAAGACATATTTATTTTTAAAATTTAAGCATCAAGAGGTATATAAAACAAAAAATCTTCCCTTCATGTCCTGAAGTTACTTACCTAAATCCCACCTGGTAAGGGAAGTAATTAGTAGCAGCTTGCTTTGTCTATTCTACCAGACTTTTTTCAAAGTTTTAATTTTGACATTGGCTTATTTGCCGTTTCTATTAATACCTAAGTTTGTCAGGTAGAACAAGTCAATGTGAAAAGTTTTGGAGATCTCTGGAACATTTGAAAAACTGAAATAAAATTTTAAATTTTTGAAAAGGTATACATTATAAATATCTGCTTTTCTTTTCCATCATTTTGTTGTACCAAAATCTGTAAGTAACAGATTTGTAGAGATCCGTTTTCTTTAAGGAGTATTTTTATATCATAATTTACTGTAGTTGTCACTTCTGGTTAGTGGAATAAAAATAATTTCTTGAGTGAGCTCAGTGTGAAAAGATTTATTTGTACAGCATTTTTGTAACTTGATTAATTTTTATTTAATGTCTTTTAAAAGTAGAATTGTTTGGGGACTTTCCTGGCAGTCCAGTGGTGAGGACTCAGTGCTTTTACTGCCATGGCTGGGGTTCAATCCCTGGTCAGGGAACTCACATCGTGTAAGTCCTGCAATTTGGCAAAAAAAAAAAAAGGATTGTTTTATTTTGAAACATATTTGTATATTTTATCAGAGAATTTGTTTCCTGACGAGCCAAGGACAATTACAGTTTTCTTACTCTTTCTTGGCTGTTGTAAATATAGGTATACAATCAACAAATGTATAATGCCTGATAAAGGCACACACATTCTTTCTCAGGATGTACTGTTGAATATCCATTCTTTTTAATGGAATTAAATAATCACAAGGGCTTCCCTGGTGGCTCAGTGGTAAAGTATCTGCCTGCCAATTCAGGAGACACTGGTTTGATCCCTGGGTCGGGAAGATCCCCTGGAGAAGGAAATGGCAACCCACTCCAGTATTCTTGCCTAGAGAATTCTAAATCATAGAAAGGAGAAAATGTGAATTTCAAAGAGAGATTCTGAAAAATTATGGTATTTAAAAAAAAAATCTATCTTAATTATTCTTAGTTCTTAAAAAAAAGAAAAGACTAAAGGTTAAAAAGATCAGAGTTCTAAGGTCTCAACACTTCCTTCAACTTTGGAAAGAGTTGCCTCAGTAGAGAGATTTGTCTATAGGTGAGACTGAAAGAGGAAGTGTTTGTGAGTAAAGGAATTTCAGACTTGTAAAGAGCCTAACCACACCTTCCCTGACATCATCTTCCTGGCATGTGTTATTATAAGTTAACTCCTCGGAGCATCAACAACCATTCCCTTTGGAAAAAAAGAAAAGAGACTTTGTTTAACTTGGGATAATTTGCCTTCCCTGACCTATTTTGCATAAGTTTCTATTTCTTCTTGATCTTAACATATTGAAGGCCATATTGGGGTGTGGAGTTGTGGGGAGTTGGGTGGGGTGGAGGAGCAGAGGCCGTGATGAGAGCAGAACTGGCTGGTAGGCATTGCCAGATTTTCACCCTTTAAGAAGTTTGAGTTACCTGAAGTCTTTGGAAGAGTTAACTCAGGAGAGCAGAAAGTGGGAAGCAATACTAGAATTGTTTATACTTCTAACAGGGAGAGAGAATTTTTGTGTGTTAGCTACATTTTCATCTAGTTTCCACTGAATCAAATTTAGTAGAACTTTTATTTAATTTGTTTTTTGGCCACAATGTGTGGCATGTGGGATCTTAGTTTCCCCACTGAGGATTGAACCTGTGCCCCTTGTAGTAGAAGCACGGAGTCCTAACCACTGGACTGCCAGAGAATTCCCTGGTGGAACTTTTAAAGTCCAACGTCTCATGACCAGTGGCAGCTAATAGTTCTGGTTATCGGTAATAAAGGGAACTCAGTTGGTTAAAGTTTACTGGTAATGTCTCTCCATTGATTCCCCCTTTTTTAGCTCTACTACACTAACTTAGACCTGTATTACTACAGTAATAAACATCCCACAGGATCTCCTCGTCTCCTGTTTCTCCACTCCCTACCCCTTGTCCCCAAGTAATTTTATACCCGCTACCAGAATAATCTTCCAACATTCCAACAGTATAGTGCTGAGCATTTCTTGTGTAAAAACCTTTGATGGGCATATGTGTGTTAGTTGCTCAGTCATGTCTGACTCTGCGACCCCATGGGGTGTTGCCCGCCAGGCTCCTCCGTCCGTGTGATTTTCCATGCAAGAATCCTGGAGTGCGTTGCCATTTTCTTCTCCAGGGGATCTTCCTGACCCAGGGATCAAACCTGGGTCTCCTGCATTGCTGGATGGGTGTATATTACCTGCTAAACAAAATCCAAATCCTTAGCCTAGTGCCCACTGTTGGTTCAGCTTACCTTATCTCCCCCACCTCCCCTGCACGCTGTCATTACACTGACTCTACTTGAACCAGTTGTGTTATCTGCAGTTCTCTGGCGATACTCTTTGGTTGGTGGTTTACATTTCTAATCGCCTAAGGAAATATGCTGTAAGACAGAAAAATATAGAAAAGAAATAAGACAGAAGAAAATATAAATCAGAATAAGAAGTCAGGTACTTCCCTGGTGGACCAGTGGTTAAGATGGTACATCTCCAATGCAGGGCACCTGGTTTCAGTCCCTGGTGAGAGAACTAAGATCCCACATGCTGTGGGTGTTCAATGTGGCCAAAAAAAAGTCAGCTAGAATTAAAATGCAGATGTGCAAACCATAAGAGTTAATCTTGGAAGATGAAGACTGATGAATAGTCATGATGAATAGAATTAAAATGCAGATGTGCAAACCATAAGAGTTAATCCTGGAAGATGAAGGCTGATGAATAGTGGAGAGGTGGTTGGTGACTTTAACAAGCAATTTCAGATTGGGGAGTAAAAGCAGGGTTGGAGTGGGTTGTTGAGTGAATAAAAGTAAGGAAGTATAGATGGTAAATATAGACTGATCTTTTAAGAATTTGGATTAAGATGAAAGTGCAGGAAAAAAATTTAAAAAACAGGCAAAATGTCTGAATAGATATTTCATCAAAGAAGATCTACAAATAGCCATGAAAAGATGTCCAGCATCATTAGCCATCAAGGAAATAAAAACCACAGTGAGATAACACTTCACACCCACAAGGATGGTTGTAATCAAAAACACAGATAATAGCGTGATGTGATTGTACCCTTATAACCTGCTGATAGGAATGTAAAATGGTGCAGCTGCTTTGAAAAACATTTTGGCAGTTCCTTAAAAGGTTAAACACACTCCTAGGTATATACCCAAGGGAAATTAAAACAATGTCCACACAGAAAGCCTGTACATCATGTTCATAACAGCATTATTCATTATAGCCAAAAAGTAGAAACAATCCATATATCCATCAACTGATGAATGGATAAGTAAAATACTATATTTACCCATACAATGGAATTTTGGATTTTATTCAGTGATTAAAAAGTAGTAAGAGTACTGGGACTTCCCTGGAAGTCCACTGGTTAGGACTCAAGAGCATGGAATTGATCTCTGCTTGGGGAACTAAGATCCTACCTGCCGTGTGATGTGGCCAAAAAAAGAAAAAGTAATAGGGTACTGATACAGTCTACAAAATGGAAGAACCTTGAAAAAATTATGTTAGTGAAAGAAGCCAGTCACGAAAGACCACATACATTTGACCCTTGAACATTGCGGGGCTTGTAACACCAGCCCTGTTCAGTTGAAAATCCACATATAAGCTATATTTGATCCTCTGTATCCATGACTCCTCCATATCCATAGTTCTGCATCCTCAGATTAAACCAATAGCAGAAAATCCACATGTAAGTGGACCCGTGAAGTTAAAATCTGTGTTGTTCAAGGATCAGCTGTATTTGATGCTTCCATTTGTATGAAATGTCCAGAATCAGAGATAGAAAGGAGATTAGCAGCTCCCTAGAGATGGAGTAGGAGAGTTCAGAGGGAAAGAAAAGTGACTGGTAATGGGTATTGGGAGAAGGTAATGGCACCCCACTCCAGTCCTCTTGCCTGGAAAATCCCATGGATGGAGGAGCCTGGTAGGCTGCAGTCCATGGGGTCGCTAGGAGTAGGACACGACTGAGCGACTTCACTTTCATTTTACACTTTTATGCATTGGAGAAGGAAATGGCAGCCCACTCCAGTATTCTTGCCTGGAGAATCACAGGGACAGCAGAACCTAGTGGGCTGCCGTCTGTGGGGTCGTACAGAGTCAGAAACGACTGAAGCGACTTAGCAGCAGCAGCAATGGGGTATTGGGTTTCTTTTTGGGGTAATGAAAATGTTCTAAAATTGATTATAGTGATCCAAATACCATTGAAATTATATTTTAAATGGGTTAATTGCATGGTATGTGAATTACATCTCAATAAAGTTGTTGTTATTTTTTAATATTTTCTTTATTTTTTTAATTTGGTTGTGCTGGGTCTTAGTTGTGACATGTGGGATCTAGTTCCCTGACTAGGGATCAAACCCGGGCCCCCTGCAGTAGGAGCATGAAATCTTAGCCACTGGACCACCAGAGAAGTCCCAAGTTATTTTAAAAAGATGGGGAGCAGAGAAATGAGATAAAGGCTGAAAGAAGATAGTGGTAGTGTGGGGAGAATTTTCTTAAAGATGGGAGATACAGAAGCCAAAATGTGAAAAGGTTCATGATCAGTTACTTGATACTTTCCGAATGTATGTGTTTCTTCATAACCCCTCCTATTCTCTGATTCTGTTGTCTTTGTGCTTCATGTAGTATTCAGCCTCCGATACTTTCTTGTTGTTGTTCCTTCCTTTTGGAATGGCCTTACTATTTATTTGTTCATCGGACTCACATTCATTAAATAGCTCCAGAATGTGCTAGGACCTATGTAAATAGACTGTTATTTCTTTTATTAAAACAAAAACAACAACAACAACCAAAAAAAACCCTTTCTCTTGGTGCCATTTCTTTCTTTAGCTGCTGTTCCATTTCTCTTCTTCCCTGTATATAAACTATCTTGAAAGAATTGTTTTTTTAAGAGTTATATATACTAGCTGTCTCCAATTTATTTCCTTCCATTACTTCTCTTTTATTATATTTAATATATTATTTAATAACACAAAAGATTACATGTAACTATAAAGCGTATCATGTACGGATATGAGAGTTGGACTATAAAGAAAGCTGAGCACCAAACTGATGCTTTTGTACTGTGTTGGAGAAGACTCTTGAGAGTCCCTTGGACTGCAAGGAGATCCAACCAGTCCATCCTAAAGGAAATCATTCCTGAATATTCTTTGGAAGGACTGATGCTGAAGCTGAAACTCCAGTACTTTGGCCACCTGATGCGAAGAACTGACTCATTGGAAAAGACCCTGATGCTGGGTAAGATTGAAGGTGGGAGGAGAAGGGGATGACAGAGGATGAGATAGTTGGATGATATCACTGACACGATGGACATCAGTTTGAGTAAGCTCTGGGAGTTGGTGATGGACAGGGAAACTGTCCATCACAGGGAAACTGTCCATCAGTTTCCCTGAACTGAACTGATAAAGCGTAATAATAAGAGGAACACCTGTGGGCTTCCCTGGTGGCTCAATGGTAAGGAATCCGCCTGCCAATGCAGGAGACGTGGGTTTGATTCCTAATCCAGGAAGATCCCATTTGCCACAACTACTAAGCCTGTGCTCTTGAGCCCAGGAGATACAACACCTGAGCCCACGAGCTGCAGCTGCTTAAGTCCACACACCCTAGAACCTGTGCTCCATAACTAGAGAAACCACCACAATGAGAGCTCACGTGCTACTACTACGAGAGAGTAGACCCTGCTCGCCACAGCTGGAGAAAAGCCCTCGCAGCGGCAAAGACCCAGCACAGCCAGAAATAAATACAATAATTAAGAAAGAAGAACACCTGTAAACCCATCTTCCAGCTTAAGAACTAGAATCATTGCCTGTAAATTACGTATACTTAAGAGTTTTTCTCATCCCACTGCCTGCCTCCCTTCTAAAGGTCACTGCTCTTAAATTTTATATTTATCATTCTATTGCTTTTTAAAAATACAGTTTAAAATCATGTTTAATTTGCTTTTTTACATTGTTCTAAGTGCTTTACATATATAATTTAATCCTCATGACAGTTTCATGATTATTTTGCCTGTTTCACAGATGAGAAAAAATGAACTACAGAGAGCTTAATAATCACGTTACTGGTGAATGGCCCAGCTGGGATTTGAACTCAGATCGTTGGCTCCTAATCTGTGCTGTCAACCACTGCTTTATTGTCTTATTGCAACACAGTCTTCTGTTTGTTTCCATTCAGTATTACATCTTCATGATTCATTCATGTTGTATATTTTATTCATTTTTTCCTGTATAATATTTCATTTTGTAAATATACCATAATTTATCCATTGTTCCACCAGTGAGCTTTTGGACTATTCCAGGCTTGTTTGTTTTTGCTGTTCCTAACATAGCTGCTCAGAATATTATCATATATGTGGCACAGTTGTGTAAAAATTTCTTTGGAGTTTATACGTAGGAGTGGGGTCTCTTTTTCTTCCTGTATGCATATAAACAAGCTTATAGTTTCTCTCATCTTAAAACAGAACAATGGAAATCCTGCTTGATCCCATTTCTTCTGCCAAGTTACTGTCCCATTTTTCTGATCCCTTTTACAATCCACCTTCTTGAAAAAGTAGTTCCTCTAAAATCTCTGCTTCATTACATTCCACTCTTTTTCTCAATATTTGCTTTTTATTTTTTAATTGTAAAATATATATAACAAACTTTGCCATACATTTTTAAGTATCCATTGTAATGGTGTTAAGTATGATACATTTACATTGTGCAGCCAGTCTCTAGTAGAACTCTTCATCTTGCAGAACTGAAATTACCCCATTAAATGACTCCCCCATTCTCCCCTCCCCCCAAACTATTGGCAACTACTCCTACTTTCTATCTTTTATGAGTTCTGTAAGTACTTCATATAAATGTAGTCATACAGTATTTGTCTTTTTGTGATTGACTTATATAACTTAGCATAATGTTTTCAAAGTTCATCTATGTTGTAACATATATCAAGATTTCCTTGCTTTTTAAGGCTGAATAATATTACATTGAATGTACATACCACATTTTGTGTATCCATTCATCTGTGAGAGATACTTGAGTTACTTCCTTCTTTTGGTTATTGTAAATAGTGTTTCTGTGGACTTGGGTGTATAAATAGCTCTTCAGACTCTGCTTTCAGTTCTTTTGGGTATAGTCCCAGAATTCGACTTGCTGGATTATATGGTAATTCTATTTTTAATTTTTTGAGGAATTACCATATTATTTTCCTTAGTGGCTATACCATTTTATGTTCCTACCAGTAGTGCACAAGTTCTGATTTCTCCGAATCCTTGCCAACACTTATTTTCTATTTTTTTGATAGTAGCAATCCTAATGGTTGTGAGAGGTACTTCATTATAATTTTGATTTGTATTTGTTTAATGATTAGTGATGTTGATCATCTTTTCAAGTGCTAATCGGGCATTTGTATATTTTCTTTGGAGAAATACTGAAGCCCTTTGCCCATTTTTAAAGTGGGTTTTTTTTTGTTGTTATTGAGTTTTAGGGGTTCTGTATATATTTTGGATATTAATACCCTGTCAGGTATATGATTCGCAAATATTTCTCTTTCAGGAAGTGAATTTTTATAAACAAGTTCTACAATGAAAAGAAAAAAGCATCTTGATATATAAAAGTTTTAAAAAATTTGTAAAGGCTTTTGAAATTTAATTTTATTTATTTTTGGCTGTGCTGGGTCTTTGTTGCTGCTCAGGCTTTTCTCTAGTTGTGGTGAGTGGGGGCTACTCTCTAGTTGCAGCACACAAGCTTCTCATTGCAGTGACTTCTCTTGTCGCAGAGCACGGGCTCTAGACATGCAGGCGTCAGCAGTTGTGGCTTCCCGGCTCTATAGCACAGGCTCAGTAGTTGTGGGTAATGGGCTTAGTTGCTCCTTGGCATGTGGGATCTTCCTGGCCCGGGGATCAAATCTGTGTCTCCTCCATTGGCAGGCAGATTCTTTACCATTGAGCCACCAGGGAGGTCCTAAAATTTTTAAATCAGAAAGTGTTTAAGACTGCATGGGTGCTAAGTTGCATCAATCATGTCTGACTCTTTGTGACCCTATGGACCAACTGTAGCCTTTCAGGCTCCTCTGTCCATGGGATTCTCCAGGCATGAATACTGGAGTGGGTTGCCATGCCCTTCTCCAGGAGATATTTCCCATCCAGGATTGAATCCACATCTCTTTACATCTCCTTCATTGGGTTCTTTACCATTAGTGCCACCTGGGAATCCCCATTTAAGACTAAATTCTTTCAAATGTTCAAACAAAATGAAAAGCAACCTATTCAATCTCAATAATAAAATGTGTCCTTGGGGCTTCCCTAGTGGTCCAGTGGTTGAGAATCTACTTTGCAATGCAAGGAACAGTGTTTGGATCCCTGGTCCCGGAAGATATCACATGCTGTGGGGCAAACGAGCCCATCCGCCACAACTACGGAAGCCCACATCTTGGAGCCCATGCTCTGAAACAAGAGAAGCCACCATGATGAGAAGCCTGTGCATGGCAACTAGAGAAGGCCGGCTTGCAGCAACGAAGACCCCACACAGCCAAAAATAAATAAGTATTAAAAAAGACTTGATCTTGGTATATGATCCTTTTAACGTGCTGTTGAATTTGTTTTGGTAGTATTTATTAAGAATTTTTGCATTTATCCTCGTCATGGATGTTGGCCTGTTGTTTTCTTGTAGTATCCTCATTTGGCTTTGGTATCAGGGTAATGTTGGTCTCATGAACTGAGTTTGGGAGTGTTCCCTTCTATTGAGTTTTTTGGGAGAGTTTGAGAATTGGTGTTAATTCTTTGAATGTTTCGTAGAATTCACTTGTGAAGTCATCTAGTCCTGGAGGTTGTCGGTCTTATTAGTCTGTTCAGGTTTTCTATATTTTTTATTACTTGGTAGATCATACATTTCTAGGAACTTATTCATTGCTTCTAGGTTGTCCAATTTGATGGCATATGATTGTGTCTTATGATCCTCTGTGTTTTTGTGATATCTCCTCTTTCATTTTAAATTGTATTTCTTTGAGTCCTCTTTTCTTTGTAAGTCTAGCTCAAGGCTTGTCAATTTTATCTTTTTTAAAAAACTAACGCTTAGTTTCCCATTGTCTTTCTATTCCTGATTTTATTTATTTTTGCTCTGATCTTTGTTATCTCCCTCTTTCTTCTAACTTTGGGCTTAATATGTCCTTCTTTTTCTTGAGGTAGTTTGAGATTTTTTTTTCTTTTTAACATGGGCATTAACTTCCCTCTGTGCTCTATTTTTGCTGCATCCCATGAGTTTTTGTCCGTTGTGTTTCCATTTTTGTTTCAAGATTTTTTTTTACTTCATCTCTGACCCATTGGTTGTTCAGGGGTGTGTTTAATTTCCACACATTCGTGAATTTTCCAGTTTTCCATCTGTTATTTATTTCTAGTTTATACCGTATTGGTCAGAAAAGATACTTGGTATAGTTACGATATTTTTAAATTTACTGAGACTTTTTGTGACCTCATGTGCTCTATCCTGGAGAATGTTCCAGGTGCACTTGAAGATGTAATCTATTATTTTTAGATGGAAGACTATATATGTCTGTTATTTGATCTAAAGTATAGTTCAAGTCCATTGTTTCTACATTGATTTTCTGTCTGGGTGATCTGTTCATTATTGAAAGTGGGATATTGAAATCCTCTGCTATTATTGTATTGTCTGTTTCTCCCCTCAGATCTGTTAATATTTGCTTAATATTTTAGGTATTCTTAATATTTTAGGTGCTCTGATGTTTAGGTCCTCTTAATATTTTCAGTTTAGTCCAGTTGCTCAGTCATGTCTGACTCTTTGCGACTCCATGGACTGTAGCATGCCAGGCTTCCCTGTCCATCACCAATTCCCAGAGCTTGCTCACACTAATGTCCATCAAGTCAGTGATGCCATCCAACCATCTTATCCTTTGTCGTTCCCTTCTCCTCCTGTCTTCAATCTTTCCCAGCATCAAGATCTTTTCCAGTGAGTCGGTTCTTTGCATCAGGTGGCCAAAGTATTGGAGTTTCAGCTTCAGCATCAATCCTTCCAGTGCTGTGAATCCTCTTGATGAATTGACTCTCTTAAAATCATATAATGACTTTCTTTGTCTCTTGTTACAGTTTTTGACTTTTTTCCCCCTGATATAAGTATAGTCATCCTTGCTTTATTTTGGTTTCCATTTGTATGGAATATCTTTTTCCAGGCCTTCATTTTGTTCTTATGTGTGTCCTTGTAGCAAAGTGAGTCTTTGTAGGCAGCATGAACATCAGGCCTTTTTTTTAATGCATTCAGCCACTCTTCACTCTTGCCTTTTGACTAGAGAGTTTAATCTGTTTACATTTAAAGTAATTATAACTCAGTAAGGACTTATTATGGCAACCCACTCCAGTATACTCACCTGGGAAATCCCATGGATAGAGCAGCCTGGTGGGTTACAGTCCATGAGGTTGCAAACAGTTGGACATGACTTGAGCGGCTAACACACACTAAGGACTTACTACTGCCATCTTGGTAATGGTTTTCTGGCCATCTTGTAGTTCCTTTCTTCCTCTCCTCTCTTACTGTCTTATTTTGAAATTGGTAATTTCTGATATGATGTACTTTGATTCCCTTCTCTTTATCTTACGTATATCTATTATAGGTTTTTGTTTTGTTGTTACCGTCAAGCTCACCTGAAACATGTTACAGGTGTGACAATCTATTTTTAAGCTGATAACAACTTAAGTTTGATCGCATACAAAATCTACCCTTTTACCTCCCCCCATTTTATGTTTTTCATATCACAGTTTACATCCTTTTATATTGTGTATCCGTTAACAAACTATTGTAGCTGCTGCTAAGTTGCTTCAGTCGTTTCCGACTCTGTGTGACCCCATAGACGGCAGCCCACCAGGCTCCCCCGTCCCGGGGACTCTCCAGGCAAGAACACTGGAGTGGGTTGCCATTGCCTTCTCCAGTGCATGAAAGTGAAAAGTGAAAGTGAAGTCGCTCAGTCGTGTCCGACTCTTTGCCACCCCATGGACTGCAGCCTACCAGGCTCCTCCATCCATGGGATTTTCCAGGCAAGAGGACTAGTATTCTGAATCTATGTTTACCTTTATCAGTGTGTTGTGTATTTTCATGTTATTAGTTAGTATCCTTTCTTTTCAGATTGAAGAATTCTTTTCAGCATTTGTTGTTAAGGCAGGTTAAGTGGTGGTGAACTCTCAACTTTTGTTAGGGAAAGTATTTCACCTTCACCTCTGAAGGACAACTTTGTTAGGTAAAGTATTTCTTGTTTTGCATTTTTTTTTCTTTCAGCATTTTGAATATATCGTCCCATTCCCTCTTGGCGTGCAATATTTCTGATGAGAAATCAACTCGTAGCCTTATGGAGACTCTCCTGTATGAGAGACATTTTTTTTTCCTGACTTAAAAAAAAAAGTTTTTTTGTTTGTGTTTATTTTTTTGACTGCAGTGGGTCATTCATTGTTGCTGCGAGTAGAGGTTAGTTACTCTAGTTGTGGTGCGTGGGCTTTTAATTGCAGTGGCTTGTCTGGTTGCAGAGCATGGGCTCCAGGGTGTGCAGGTTTCAGTAGTTACGGTGCCGGGCTTAGTTGCTCTGTGGTATGTGGGATGGTTTTACTGTAATACATCTTGGAGAAGGTCATTTTGGACCTTTGGATTGACATTTTGAAATGAACTTTTAGCTTAATGAACCTGGATGTCCACACCTCTCCCCACATTTGAGAAGTTCTCAGCCATTACTTTTTGAATAAGCTTTCTACCCCTTTCTCCCTCTCTTCTTCTGTGACTCCAGTGGTATGTGGATTGTTTCTGTTAATGTGCCCTGTAAGTCCCATAGGCTTTCTTCATTCCTCTTCCTTCTGGCTTTGTTTTGTTTCCTTCTGGCTGGATAATTTCAAATGATCTCTCTTCAGGCTCACTGATTCTTTCTTCTGCTTGGTCTAGTCCATGGTACTTTAAAGTTGACAAATCCAATTAGTATCTTGTTTGTTTGTTGTCTTTTATCTTACGTAACCTCTTAGTGGAGTTGCTAGAGGTGACCATTCCCCATTTCTTGAATCGCTATCTTTTGTTGCTTCTGGTAACACCACCTTCTTGGGTCTTGCCCTTTCCCCCTCCTCTTTTGACCTTCTTGTCAATTACCCTACTCAGTTTCTGAGTATTTTTAGTTCCTTAGGCTTTGTTGCCCTCTCTCTAAATATACCTTCTTCCTAAATTTCACTTATTACTATGCTAATAGGTTTACTGATAATTACTAGATCAGACTTCTCCTCTGTGTATCCAACTTCTTAATTGGTATTTTTTCCTAGAAGTCTCACAAATTATTAAAATTAATGTATTCAAAATGTGATGATTGCTTTGTAGTCCTCAGATTGGCTCTGCCCCCCATCTCTGTAGTAGTAGTGAATGATACCGCCATCCATCCAGTTACTAAAGCTAGACACTATACTTTCCCATGTCTAATTTATTATATAAGCTAACTGTCCATCTTTATAGCCATCTCTCCAATTATAGGCTATATTGTCTCTGGTTTGGACTATTACAGTGACCTCCTAATTGAGCTTGCCACTTCAACTCCTGGCTTACTCTTGTTTATTCTTTCCATAGTAGCCAGAGTAGTATTTTGAAAACCTAGATCAGATCTTATAACTTCTCTCTTACATAAAATTATTCACTGTCTGTAGGGTTGAATGAAATCCAGACAGTTTAAGACAGCCTGAAAATTTGTACCTACACCTTCATCCTTCTACACACAAGTGTCACTGGCCTTCTGTTTCTTTCAGATTCAGTTGAAAATCTCACTTTGTGTCTTTTGCGCGTTCTTCTTTCTGGAATGATCTTTTATTTCATTCTCTTAATGACTGGTTTCTGCTTATCCTTGAAGTCTCACTTAAATGTCACCTTTCCAACTATAATAACTAAAGTAGGTCACAGCCTTCTGATCTTTTTTTTTCCCAGCCCATTTATCACACTCGGTAATTATACAGTTACTTTGCGATTATTTGATTAATGGCTGTATCTCTGCTATATGCTGAATTCCGTTAGGACCAAGACCATCTCACATCTTTGTCTCTAGATCATCTTTAAGTCAGGGTTTTGCTCTTGGTACCTGACAATAGTGCCTGGTACTCTAAAGTGGGCATTAAGTATTTGTTGAATGAATGGATGTGAGCTCCTTTCATATTTCAAGCACTTTGAGAGCTTCTGTTGTTCAGTCTCTCAGTTGTGGCTCTTTGTGACCCCATGGACTGCAGCACGCCAGGCTTCCCTGTCCTTCAGCATCTCCCAGAGCTTGCTCAAACTCATGTCCATTGAGTTGGTAATGGCATCCAACCATCTTGTTCTCTGTCGTCCCCTTCTCCTCCTGCCTTCTATCTTTCTCAGCATCAGGGCCTTTTCTAATGAGTCGGCTCTTCGCATCAGGTGGCCAGAGTATTGGAGTGTCAGCTTCACCATCAGTCCTTCTAATGAATATTCGGGGTCGATTTCCTTTAGGATTGACTGGTTTGATCTCCTTGCAGTCCATGAGACTCTTGAGTCGTCTCCAACACCACAGTTTGAAAGCGTCAATTTTTTGGCACTCAGCCTTCTTTATAGTCCAACTCTCATATGCATACATGACTACTGGAAAAACCATAGCTTTGACTAGATGGACCTTTGTTGGCAAAGTGATGTCTCTGCTTTTTAATACACTGTCTAGGTTTGTCACAGCTTTTCTTCCAAGGAGCAAGTGTCTTTTAATTTCATGGCTGCAGTCCCTGTCTGCAGTGATTTTGGGGCCCAAGAAAATGAAGTCTGTCACTGTTTCCATTTTTTCTCCATCTGTTTGTCATGAAGTGATGGGACCAGATGCCATGATCTTAGTTTTTTGAATGTTGGGTTTTAAGCCAGCTTTTTCCACTGTCCTCTTTCAGTTTCATCAAGAGGCTCTTTAGTTCCTCTTTGCTTTCTGCCATTAGAATGGTGTCATCTGAGGTGTTACTTCATATCAGTATCTGAGGTTATTGATATTTATCCCAGTAATCTTGATTCCAGCTTGGCTTTATCCAGCCTGGCATTTCGCATGATGTACTCTGCATATAACTTGAGTAAGCAGGGTGACAGTATACAGCCTTGATGTACTCTCTTCTCAATTTTGAACCAGTTTGTTGTGGAATTCTAAATATTGCCTTTTGACCTGCATACAGGTTTCTCAGGAGGCAGATAAGGTGGTCTGATATTCCCTTCTCTTTAAGAATTTTCCACAGTTTTTTGTGGTCCACATAGTCAAAGGCTTTAGCATAGTCAATGAAGCAGATGTTTTTCTGGAATTCCCTTGTTTTCTCTAAGGTCCAGCAGATGTTGGCAATTTGATCTTTGGTTCCTCTGCCTTTTCTATGTCCAGCTTGTACATCTGGAAGTTCTTGGTTCACATACTGTTGAAGCCTAGCTTGAAGGATTTTGAGCATGACCTTGCTGCATGTGAAATGAGTGCAATTGTGCAGTAGTTTGAACATTCTTTGGCATTGCATGTTTTATTTGTATGTATTTTAATTCTCACACTAATCATATTATACAGTTGCTGTTACTGTCTGCATTTTGCAGGTAAGGTTAAGCAACTTACCAAAGTCACACAGCTCACACATGGCAGTAGTAGAATTAAACCTCAGTCTTTTAATTTTTGAGCCTGTGTTTTAACTACTTTCTGCTAGTTAATGGGCTCTATAGACAAGAAATAACACTTTTTGAGGAAACGTTTAGTGAACGTTGATTCATTCCTTACTCAATTGCTAACTGAATAGTGAAATAATTGAGTGCTTATATCAAAACTGAATCTTATTTTTTTTTCTTATTTGTAACATAAAGATCTTACATTACAAATGAAAATTATTTTCTTTGTTGTTCCAAATTTAATTAATACTAAACCATTATTTTACATTTACAGAATTTGTAGATTGGTATGGCTAGGCATGCTAACATTGTACCTGGGCCTCCACTTCAGCTATCAAATACTTGCCTAACCCTTAAAGACTGGTGGGGTTTGAGAGTTTCGGTTTGAAGCATCCTTCTTCTCCACTCCAGTTGAGAAATAAGAAAAACGTTTGACAAATGGAAATAAAACCAACACCTTTATTACTGATAAAACTGATATTCAAGATGGTACCTCCTATCTGTGGGCCAGTGAATTTTCTAATACTGCCAGAATTAGGCAGATTTTTCCACCTAGGTGCAAGCAGTGATCAGAACCAAACCAAACAGAAAGCTATGGTCCTCCCTTGTGAGGCAACCCGTGTGAAACCTCACCAGTGTGTAAGGTAGCAAAGCTGAATGCATGCTCCCTTCAGGCAACTGTACCCCCAGAGTGGAGCTGCCTGCCCACCAGGGATGGTGTGCTGATGTCTGTCTATTCACATGGAAGGGCACAGTGCAGTGGGCAGTAAGTGATCCCCCAGTGAGGGTGCTGATCAGATTCCTCAGTTTAGTTCCGTTTTCACGTACCAGACCAGTGCTTAAATCTAGTAGACTTTTTAAACACTGTGTATTTGTTTGTCTTGGGCTCCATTGGGTCTTCATTGCTGCACACAGGCTTTCTCTAGTCGTGAGGAGCAGAAGCTGCTTTGTTGTAGCATGCAGGCTTCTCATTATCGTTTCTTCTCTTGTTACAAAGCACGGTCTTTAGGTTCAAAGGCTTCGTTGTCCCACGGCATGTGAAATATTAGTTCCCCAGCCAGGGATCGAACCATGTCTCCTGCATTGCAAGGCAGATTCTGAATCACTGGACTACCAGGGAAATCCCTAATCTAGTAGAATTTTTGATGATTTTTAAATTTTTTTAATTTATTTTAAATGGAAGGATAATTGCTTTACAGTATGGTGTCGGTTTCTGCCAAACATCAACATGAATCAGCCATAGGTATACATATGTCCCCTCTTTCTTGACCCTCCTTTCCTCCTCCCTCCCCTTACCACCCCTCTAGGTTGTTACAGAGCCCCAGTTTGAGTTCCCTGAGTCATACAGCAAATTCCCATTGGCTGTCTATCTTTCATATGGTAATATTTGTTTCCACGTTACTCTCTCCATACTTTTCCACTCTTTCCTCCCTCCCTCTCCCACCCTCATGTCCATAAGTCTGTTCTTTGTGTCGTGTCTCCATTGTTCCCCTGCAAATAATTTCATCAGTACCATCTTTCTAGATTCCACATATATGTGTTAGTATATGATATTTGTTTTTCTTTCTGAGATACTTCATTCTGTATAATAGGGTCTAGGTTCATCCACCTCATCAGAACTGACTCAAATGCATTCCTTTTTATGGCTGAGTAATATTCCATTGCATGTATACACAACAGCTTCTTTATCCATTCATCTGTAGATAGACATCTAGCTTGCTTCCATATTGTAAATAGTGTTGCAGTGAACATAGGGGTACTTGTGTCTTTTTCAGTGTTGGCTTCCTCAGGGTATATGCCTAGTAGTGGGATCGTGGGTAGTACAAGGGTGAAGAAGAGGAATGCTGATATTGTATTAATAACCAGCTAGTTGTTAATTAAGGACACCACTGAATGCAACTGTCAGGAGTAAGCCTAAGCAAAGATACAGAGGAAGGGAAAAAAATGGAAGAAGAATGGAGAGGAGTAAGATAAGAGAAGATGGAGACTAGAAAAAGAGAAGAAGTGAGGGGCAGTAGAGGGTTGCCTCTAAACTATAAGTCTGTTATTCTCATTCTAAATTTTCTTTCAGTTTCACCTCTAAAGGATAACAAAAGTAAGCAGGAACCTGAGATTCTGCTCTGTAAGTTCTATCAAAACTATTTTGTAATAAGGAGAGAGGAAAATAGCTGTTTTGTTTTAGTAAATCACCCTAAAAGAATAGGGATTTCCCCTTTTTCTATATTGTTAATGGATTAAGCATACTGTGGCTATTCTGTAAATAAAGTCTGTACGTGGATATGGGTACTAGATCTTACAAAAATTCTTACAGAACCTCCACATTACTATCCAGGAACTAGATAGAACTTACAGAAGTTTCTCTTCTTCTTTTGGAGACCTTATCCCTTTGTTTATAATTGGCTTTTGGTTTTCAGTTCTTACTTTGGCAACCAGTCCTTACTTCCACCCCTTACCTCCAACTTCTGCCTCATTCCCAATTGTGATTTAAACCATGAATTGGATAAACTAGGTTAACACTTTCCTGAGGACGAGTTCTACTCAGATCACTGTCTTTTTTGAGATTCAAGGTATGTTAGAAACTATGAGAGTGTGGGTCCAGTGGTCAGGCTGTATGGACTCAAGTGTTTTAACATTCTACCCTAGTTTTTTAAAAAAAAAGTATGTCAGACTTTAAGAGACTTTGTTTTTAAATAGATAATAAATGTATGGACTTGTTATAAAAGATTCAAACAAGTATAAAGGAAACAAATAAAAAGTCTGTTTTCAATCCATCCTCCATATACCTAGTTTGTCTTTCTAGTGGCCATCATTATTAACTGCTTCTTGTGTATCTTTCTAGAGATAGTTCTATGTATATTATATCAAACTTTGAAAAATTATTTCCAAAGTCCTTTGTGATTTTTAAAAATAAGCATAGATAAAGATTAAACTTGATATAGTTCATGGGGGGCTAGGTGGTTGCATATATACGTTTTATTTTGATCTGAAGATAGACTAGGCACGTATACCTTTCATATTCTCGGGCTAGGCTACTTCCTTCAAATGTGTAGTGTTGCCAGTATTTATTGTTTGGTGAAACAAAAATATTTCTCTAATGACCACAGGAACAGAATATTTTCATGACTTTGAGATTTTAGGCCTTGATGAAACCAGAACCTTAATCTACCAATCTAAGAATTCTTTCTGTGGGTAGTATAAGGGTGAAGAAGAGGATGCTGGTGTTTCCTAACTTCTAAGGGTTTGTGATCTCTGTACGTCTTACCAAAATGAAATTGTGTCAAGTGATGAAAATAGGATAAAAGACAAGGGAGGACAGAATAAACTCTAGGCAGACATTATCTTTTCCTTCATCTTCTCTAAGGCAACCGTTTTGTGGAAGAGAGCCACATACACCTCTCTGCAAGCTCTGTTACCCTTTTCCACTTTGTAGTTCCTTCTTCGGCCATATCTCCTCCTGAACAGCTGACCCACTAGCTAGGCTGAATAGTGGAGGGATTTTGTTATGCAGAGTCACACTCCATGGGGACTCAGTTGTGTCCCAGCCATGTTCTGCCTAAGCAGTTGGTTGTCATGTTCAGACAAGCTGCTTAACCTTCAAAGCTCATTTTCCTGTCCTGGAAATGAAACTTTTTGTCTGTGTTTCCTGGTCCATATGAGATGTTGCCGCACTGACATGTACCTACACACTGATGGCACAGTTAGTTATTCCTTGGGATACAGGCATGGGCTTTTGCTGCCAGAAAGGGCTGTGCCCCCATAGAACTGTCCACATATTTCAGTTGAGGGCTCTTGCTCTGGTCAGTCTATGTAAGCACCAGTCTTATGTAGGTTTTACTCTTAACTTATTTGGGTCACGGTTCAAATGCTCTGTTTCTTAAATGTTCTACTTTGGACTCGACATTACCTATTCCCAGGGAACTTAGAACTGTCCTCTTCCCAGAAGGGAGACGAAAGGAGGTAGGGTCATGTAAGAACTGTTTTACTCAGCTCTCTGCACCGGTTTGGATACTGTCAGTCTTAGGGTTTCCATTACTTGGTTCTGCTTAATAAAAAGTGAAGTGACATACCAAAGGGAATGTTGAAATAAAATTAAGACTCAGTTTCTAAGTTTTAGAAGGAAACTAATAACATATTCCCTGCTCTACTTCACAGAGTTGTTGGGAAGAGCAAATGAAATCATAAATGTTATAGGACTTAAGATACTGTTTAATTGTCAGACAAAAAGATATAGTACAAAATTCTGCATCATGTGCCTAGAGGAGTGAGGAGGTTCTTTTTCCGTCTTGAAGAAAGCAGAGTTTTTCTTAAGAGTTTCTGAGTACGTACGTA
Source organism: Bos indicus (assembly GCF_029378745.1). Classification (NCBI taxonomy): domain Eukaryota; kingdom Metazoa; phylum Chordata; class Mammalia; order Artiodactyla; family Bovidae; genus Bos; species Bos indicus. Next base: position 56,977,785 of record NC_091764.1, on the reverse strand, counting down.
TCCCCTTGCACCTGAGTCTTTAAGGTAGAATGGTTTGTTCATCATTCAGGGTCCCAAAAGGAAACAGATGGCATACCCAAGCAGAATAATTTGAGAAAGATGTAATAAAGGGACTATTTACAAAGAGACTTAGAGAAACCAGTGAGAGCGAGCAGAGTACCCTATGGCCAGCAATTACAGAGCCTGTGTTACTCTAGATCTAAAGGGGGAAGGAACTGAGGGAGATTGCCAGAATCTAAGAGTAGCTGTATGGAGAGAACTTTGGGCGCCAGTAGCAGTATGCAGTCAAATCATGGTATTCTGGCAGGGGAAGGAGCTAGGAAAAGAAATATTCTGATCTCCTCCTCCTCCTGCCCTTTGATATCCTGCTGGTGTGTATCTGGTTCACCAAACCCAACTGGAATCCACAGGACAAGGGAGCCTGTTCATACACTCTTTATGGTCAGCTTCCTAGCCACAAAGCAAGGTGGACAGGAGTGGCAGGCAGATCTGGAAGGGCGAATGGATGGATCTCTGGGCAATAAGTTTGATTGTTTTATTAACTGAGGATTCTTTAGTTATTTTGACTTAGGGTTTGAAAATGTCGATTTTATACCTAAGATCTCGTTTGAGTATCACCTGGTATGAATGTGAGTAACTCCCCCTGGCATTAAAGGAATGTGGAAAACAGATTACTGTTATAGCGGTAAGAGCCGTGAAAGAGAAGTGGGGAAGAGATGAGCTGGAGGTGTCAGGCTTACTTGAGCTGAGAGGAAGTAGTGGAAGTGCTGAGAGTCATGTTTTAAGACCAGGTATGTTGCGCAGATCTGTGGTGTGGGTTCTCTGGCTTAGGCTCTGCATGTTGCAGAGCAACCTTTCTGTTGTTATTGTCTTTTGATAATTTTATTTATTCATTTTTGGCTGTGCTGGTTCTTCGTTGCTGCAAGGGCTTTCTCTCGATGTGGCGGCCAGGGGCTACCCTCTAGTTGTTCTGCACGGGCTTCTCGTAGTTTGGCCTCTCTTGTTGAGGGGCACCGGCACGGTCTCTAGGGCCAGTGGGCTTGTTAGTTGCAGCATGTGGCCTCAGCAGCTGTGGCTCCTGGGCTCTGGAGCACAGGCTCAGTAGTTGTGGTGCACAGCCTTAGTTGCTTCTTGGCATTTGGGGTCCTCCTGAATCAGGGATCGAACCTGTGTCTCCTGCATTGTCAAGTGGATTCTCTGCCACTGAGCCAACAGGGAAGCCCCTCATTTTGTTTTTAATGTTACTGTTTTCTTTTTTTCCAGAAGGAAGGATTATTGAAAATACTCCTTTTTTGTTCTGATATGATATAATGTCTAATTCATATTTTTACTTGAATTTCAATAAAGTATGTTAATTTTAAGACTTCTCTACCTGTAAATGAAGTAGGGTGATGCCAACTTAAGCTGAGTCCTGTGCTAGGTCATGCTAGCCTGTAGGATGTTTTCAGTGGTTGGAATGTCCTCTCCTCTCCACCCATCTCTATGAAATTTTTTTTTTAATTATTCACTTCTTTGTTTGACTGTGCTGGAACTTTGTTGCTGTGCATGGGCTTTCTCTGGTTGTGGTGAGCAGGGGCTGCTCTCCAGGTACGGTGCGCAGGCTTCTCATTGCAGTGGGTTCTCTTGTTGTGGAGTGTGGGCTTTCAGTAGTTGTGGCTCCCGGACTCTAGCGTACAGGCTCGAGTGCACGGGCTTAGCTGCTTCAAGGCATGTGGGATCTTACCAGACGGGATCGAACTCGTGTCCCCTGCATTGGCAGGCAGATTCTTAACCACTGGACCACTGGGGACGTCTCTCTGTGAAATTTTTATAACAGCTTTGTTGAGATAAAATTCCCATGGTGTGCAATTCACCCATTTAAATGGTACAATTCAGTGGCTTTTTGTATATTTGCAGAATCATGCATCCATTACCATACTTTTAGGGCATTTTCGGTACCAACCCCCCAAAGAAACCTCACTCACACGGCCATCACTTCCCAGTGCTTTCATTATCGCCCTCTCCTAGCCATAGGTAATCACTCATCTACTTTCTGTTTCTAAAGACTATCTGTTCTACACACTTCATATAAATGGAATCATATAATTGGTGGTATTTTGTGATTGCCTTCTTTCACTTAGCATGTTTTCAAGGTTCACATCATAGCATGTATCTGTATTTCTTTCCTTCTTAATGACTAATAGGCTCATATGTGGATGTACCACATTTTATTCACCCATTTATCAGTTGATAGACATTTGTGTTCACTTTGGGCTATGATGATGCTGCTACGAAATTCTTGTACAGGTTTTGTGTTGGACACATGTTTTCAGTTCTCTTGGGTACATACGTAGGAATGGAATTGATGAGTCATGTGATAACTCTGTGTTTAATTATTTTAGGAATGGCCAAACTGTCTTCCAGAGCAGCTGCATCATTTTACATCCCCACCAGTAGTGTACAAGGGTTCCAGTTTCTTCACAGCCTCACCAACACTTGTTATTTTTTATTGTAGCCATCAAAGTTACTTTTGATTAAAGCCATAATCTTTTTATTATAGCCATTCTAGTGGATATGAAGTTGTATCTCATTATGATTTTGGTTTGATTTTCCCTATGGCTCCCTTTTAAAAGTTTACCCTCCTACTCATTTTTCAAGGTAAAACCCAAAACATTTTCTTTGAGAAACTTTTCCCTCAGGAATTGTTTTTTCTTTCATGTTCTCATACCATTTTTCTTGGATCCCCATAAAAAGCACACACATTTTGTTCTGCTAGTTATCTAGGCTGTATGCTCTGGTTTGTGAATTACTTAGTGGCTTCTTGTGAAAGTGAAGTCACTCACTCGTGTCTGACTCTTTGTGACCCTATGGACTGTAGCCTTCCAGGCTCCTCTGTCCATGGGATTTTCCAGGTAAAAATAGTGGAGTGGGTTGCCATTTTCTTCTCCAGGGCATCTTCCCGACCCAGGGATCGAACTCAGGTCTCCTGCATTGTAGGCAGACCCTTTAACCTCTGAGCCACCAGGGAATCCCAATGGCTTCTTATGGGTATGTGTTTAAATTTATTATGAAATATTTCACTTATACACTTATTCACCTGTGAGTCCCCACTGCATCAAGCAGAGCTTACACATATTCGGCATTCATATATTTATTGAATGATTCAAATAATGCAAAGGGCCTCATGAGTGAATATTAGGAAGATTGATACTTTGTAGGGAAAGTGGACTTTATTAGGAGAAATGAGAGAACTCAGGAAATAATGTATTTTTAGATAAAAATGATCAGATGTGTTACATGTCCCAGAGACCACTGGTTCCAGAAACTTGTCTTGTGGAACATCAATATCCATATTGTAATAGGAATTTTGATGTCAGGCCACTGAATTTTGTATCTGTGAGACTTATCTTATTAAGGTGATACACAGTTACTATTAGCAAACCCCCTAAATTTGTTTTACTCCTTTTAGTAAATATCCATGCATATATTCTGTGCCTGGAACTTAGCTGGGCACTAGACTTGGGGTGGAGTTTTCTCTGGCTCTGGTGATAATAAAGTTAAGGGCTCAGGATGGGGATGACTTTGATAGCAAATGAATGGATACAGGGTTTGTGAATTTTCTTAAACCAGGCAAAGTGAACAGTTGATCTGAGAACCTTATTTTCAGAATAAAGACAGTGTTTTACTTGCATTAGATTTTAATTAGCAAGTAACTCATCTGAGTGGATCATTCTCTTAAAGATCTGATGAAAACTTAGTGATTGGGAAGTAGGCTTTGAATCTCTGCTACCATTGTGATCTCTTGCAAGAGAGCAGAAGGAAGACACACTCTTGTCTCCTGGTTTCCTGTAACTCAGCAAGACAGGAAACATAAAGTTCCTGCTACAGGAAGAGGGGAGTTTGCTTTTTCTTTTTCTGGATGAAGATGAAGGAGTTATATATTTCTTTATCCCCATGCTATAAGCCCTTCCCCAGATTATCATGCCCCAGAGATTCTTACAGGATATTTTTACAACATAGTTCTCTAATCATCCTTTAAATACCACCCCACCAATCTTTAATCCCACCAGTCTTTAAGAAATTAAAGTCTTTTCAATATTTTATCTTAAAGGTCTCAGGCTTAGTAAAAGAAGAACAAAACAGAAGGAATTGTTTTATAATCTAGACATAAGTAACTATCAAGGTGGTCAGAGAGAGGTAGTTCTCAAGATGGTTAGGACCCACTCACTGCCTGCCTCCTAACCTCATATGTCTTCATGCGCTTTCCATAAAAACATCTCTCCAGAGTTTTCCTGGATCCTTAAGAACTGCTAGGGGAAGCATCAAGTCTCTGAAGACAGATAATAGCTCAATTTGGGTGAGTTATCTATATTCTGAAAGGAAGGATTTTATCCTTTAATTATAGAACAACTTCATTTTTTAAAACAATTCCAACTTCTAAAAGCATAACTGTAACTGAGTTTGTGCTTGCTGTGTGCCTAGCCCTGTATTCAGTACTCTGTATCCATTAGCTCATTTGTCCTCCCTTCTCTGCCTTCTTTCAGCTCCCATGTGTGGCCATTCACTCTGCAAGGGGAGTGGTCTCTCTTGGAAGCAACCAAGTCCTTCCCATGCTGGTGTTCCCACACACGTTTTACTGAGAGATTCTGGTCTCCTGCCAACCTTAAATTTGCTGTTCTCTGGCATTTGCATTCCGTCAGTTCACCTTTGCAGTCCAGCCAGTGTTCTCTATTTTGCCTTGGTAACCCGTTGCCCATAGGTATCTGAGTTTCACTGGGAAGATCCAAAGCCATAAAGTCCCTGCCCTGAGATTGTCTCCCATCTTTAGGGATCGCAACTGAATTTATTCCATTTCCCAGGAATTAGTGCAATATTAGAACTTTCTAAAAGCATTAATACCTACTCCGTAAGCCTGCATCTCTAAGGTGCTGTGTTCACTTTTAGCTAAAAAATCAAATTTTAAGTCTCTCCAACACTTAACGACTACGATTTTCAGGCCTTCCCTGTGTAGTATTTCTAAGGTATTTAAATGTTTATTAAATGAATAAAATTAACCAGTATTTATTCTAAAAGCATTCACATATATGCATCAAGCAGATCACTTCAAATTCTGCAAGTTTGAATTTTTTTCCAAGTAATTCCATTTATGAACACTAGTTTAATGAAACAGTAACTTTTAAAAACGAAAGACAGATAATGTGACATACACTCTTGGTAAAAAACTGAGAAACAGAATATTAACCCAGAATATTAAACAAAACAACTTTTAGTCCCCCATTCCCTGTTCCTATATCAACTAAAGATTCTTAAAATAATTTAAAGCACTTGGATATCCTTGGAAAGTAATATTAAAATGTACAATATTTCTGCATTACATTTTCATAGTATTAGAAGGAATAGTAAATTGCATATTCTTTCATTCAAAATATGGAAATATGAAATATTAAAACATTTTACAAAATTGTAATTGGTTTGTGCTGGGTTTTACCTAGTTTTAACACAGTTATTTTTATTACATACTACATACATTTGAGGGCATAAGAAATATATTTTTCTTGATTGTACAAAATGATTCATTGCAAAATGCTTAAATACAGCTCTCTAGGAACATTTCCATGTTCTTATCAGTGACCATAAAGTGAAGAGAAGGAATTTTTGAGTGTCAGTGTAGAGGAAAGTGGGATGGAAGGTGACTGAGATCCAGAGTTTAGGTGACTGGCAAGCTCATCCAATTAGGAGGCTGCAGAGTTATGGATGGGACCCAGGATTTTCTTAACTAAAAATGCTTCAGATTAGTGTGCTCAAGAAGAAGGGGCTAGGGAATCTAATTACGACTGTAGAAACTTCAAAACTCAGTTAGGTGTGTGTACAGTAACGCCTGCCTGTTGCCGTAAGTGCCATGTCCGCCACAACCCCAGCTTCAGCACACTTGCTATTAGCAGCTGATTCTTTTTACAGAGATTCACAAATGGGAATCAAGTTCTAACCCCTCTTCTTTTCCAGAGTTACAGTGATGCTGCATGCTTCTTCCTTTCTCTCTCCCACCAGCGGTGGCTTGAGGATGATAAGAATGTTGCCAGGTAGATCCAGTATAGAGACGTGCTTGCCATTTTCTGTTTCACTTAATTTCAAGTTTAACAGTGTATTAAACATTTTGGGAAGAAGTTCTTTATCAGCGCCCTTGAAAAAGCACACTAGATCACTAATCCTCTCTGAACCTCCACCCACTCGGCCTGGCGTACTTGCAGCCCGGCGTGCAGGCACTGCTGCAGGAGATCCCGGCCTGAGGTGTTTGCCCCTGTCAGCCATGGCTCAGGCCGCGTGGATATCCCACAGGTTCCAGCCCCGCGCCGCACAGGCCCACCCCTGCAAGTTTGAATTTAACTTCTATTTTTTTCCTGACCTCCCTTCGTGTCTAATGTCTCCTAATTAGTCTCACTACCTTTGATCTCCTACCCCTCTGAACCAGCTGGGATTATACAGCCAGTGTCAACTTTCTTAAATATATGATATCATGTCATTTCTCAGCTTATAATAAACTTAGTAATGTTTCCCAGTCACTTCCGGAATTAAATCTCCTTCATAACATGGCTCATGCCTCCCCTCTTCTATGGAATAACTTTACATATTTCTTTGCTACACCCTTTATTTCTAAAGGCAAGTTTAATACCATCCCAGTTGTCTTAAGATCCTAGGCCAAATGTGAGGGTCCTTGCTTTAAAGAGTTCAAATCTTGCTCTTCATTTTCTAGCTTAGGCCGTGACAGAGGACCAGTGGCCTCAGAGGACTATTTCAGACAAGGAGGAGACAAAGAAGACAGTTCTACCCTACCCTTCCCACCCCCAGTAAAAATATCTCAGTCCTCTGGACTCTCATATGTATCACCCTTTTCTCTTTTACATATATAGGTAAACGTGGATCATTAGTTTACTTTAGTTAGTATTCTCTCTCCAAATAGTTTCTTTTGCGAAGCCAAATAAGCTTTACTTAAGAGGCTTGCTCAATTTTATTTCATAAATTCTCTTGAAAAGAGAGTATTTTTCTTTTTTCTCTTTGGAGCCAAACCTGCATAGCAGTTTCAGAAGCTATTTGGGAACAGCAAGAGAGAAAAAAAAATTTTTTTTCTGAACTACATTTTTTTCCTAGGAGTTTTTCTGGCCTTTTTTTTTTTTTTTAATTAATGACTAAGTCATATTTTTAGATTATGCCTAAGACCTTACTGTTAAAACCAAGATTATACCCATGGTAGCAAACCAGTAACTTGTTTTCGATTTCTTTCTTTCCTCAGTAACCCTTGGTTCTTCTTTGGACAGTCCTAGTATCATTGATAGTTCCTCTTAGGAATGTTCTCTCACATTGGGAAAGGGCACAGATGAACTCTGACTGAGATGGGTGATCTCATGGGCTTGTGCTTGGTACCTGATACGATGCTACTAGAGTTGCTTCTGCTGCCACTGTACTGCCGGCACCACCGTCATCCCCAGGCCCAGACTCTCATCCTGGTTGGTTGCCGGGGCGTGAGGGTGCTGCACACCGTCAGCTTGCAGGATCTTAGTTCCCCAACCAGAGATTGAACCCAGCCCCAGCAGTGAAGACACTGAGCCCTAATCGCTAGACCTCCAGGGAGTTCCCTAGAATCTTGTATTTAGAAGCATCAGCTTGGCTTTCTGAGCTAAGAGGAAAGGATGTCTTAGCAAATGACCTCTAGCAGTGATCTTCTTATTCTGAACTCAGAAGCACTCATGATTAGAATATAGGTCATAATCTTCTTGCCTCTAAATCAGACGGTGCACTTACCATAGTAGTGACAATGGGGGAGGTCTTGACACCTAGTATTTGATTATTATTACATATCTACTCATTTACTGGCGATTTCAACATTGTTCTTAAGTACTGCCATTTCTAGCACTGGATGTATGACTTTTAGGTTTATTTGCCCTGTTTTTGTCTTGTCTGAAAATTGCTTAAAAAATACACATGCTTTGCCCTGCACTTGCTGACTGTCACTGCCACCACAGAGGAATCATAATTCATATTCTGCCAGCATGTGGATTGTTTTGTATGGAAAATCCTAGTATGAGTGCTGGCAAAGAGAGGGGAACAGGGATAGGAAATAGATAGGGTATATCAGGAGGTGCAGTAGGTCATGAGTCTTTGGGCCATTCCAGAATGTGGTATTGAGTTTCTTCTTCGCTGTAGTATGGAGCTAAGGAGTGAACAGTGTATTTGCAAGTGGATACAAATGTGTATTTGCACATTTTTTAATGACAGAAATAGGGAAATACTTGCTTCAACATATTTAGCCTGAGCAAAGATTTTTAAGAGTTTTCTAAAGATCAGAGGCATGAAATATAAGAGGCACATATTACATTAAGATTATTTGGGGGAAGGTTTCCCCTCTTTTATATTTATGTATCTCTTTTTCTTGTTACCACTCCAGTCTCTTACTGCCACTGCCACCAAAGAAAAGCAGGTGGGGGAAACCCTGGAGATGAAGCTGGCATTTTATAGGAAAGTAATTCCAAATAGATTTGTACTGTAAAGTGCTTTAAGCCAAGGGAGAACTGGAATTTGAGTATGATATAGTAAAGTGTACCACATTATAGGTAGTTACGCAAATTTGGGGGCTTCCTCAGTGGCTCAACAGTAAAGAATCTGCCTGCAATGCAGGAGACTAGGGTTTGATCCCTGGGGTTGGGAAGGTCCGCTGGAGGAGGAAATGGCAGCCCACTCCAGTATTCTTGCCTGGAAAATCCCATGGAGAGAGAAGCCTGGCAGGCTACAGTCCATAGGATTGCAAAAGAGTCGGACATGACTTAGTAACTAACAAATGCAAATTTAGAGTATTATGAAACATATATTTGTATACGCTAGAAGCTTGATTAGAGCATTAGGATATAAAATATGCCTGGAAAGAATGAATCCATGTTCTAGTCAACCTGGTAGTTTTTCTCTAACAGAAGGACCCCCAAAGCGTAGCAGAGTCAGGTTGCCTGTCCTGGTATCAATAGTGAAAGATTACAGATGTTTCATCCCAAATGTTGGATTTCCTTACCCATACTTTATCTAGTATTCATTCATATTTAAACCTTTAAAATAAAGGTTTAAATAAGTAAAGAACTTACGACTAAACCCCTATTAGCAGAGTGAAAAATGTCATTTTTTACTACCTGGCACGATAATTAGTATTTCATTTTATTTGTCCAAGTGTATAATAATTTTCAAACTCTTGCAAGTATTTTGCAGTTTTCCTGTTCTACAGCTCTATGAATAATCTGTGTTCAGCGTTTCTATACCTTCTTGATTTGATAAATTACTAGCTCCTCCCTGTCATTTTTGAATAGAACTTAGATTTTTATTAATCTTGTCTCATTACACAGTTTACTTAAGAGGCATACATCACTTGTATTTCCAGCATCTATATAGTAAGAAAGAACACTTCTCTATCACAAAGTATCTTTTTTCTAAACCTTTAGCAAACATATTTTGACCTCTCATTTTCCGTGAAAGGACAGTTAAATATTTTCTTATTCAGAGAAGAATTCTTCTAGGTGTTTTTTTTTTTTTTTCTTCATTTTTTAAAAAACTCTTCTATGACTTCATTGCTGTTCGGGTTTGGAATCATTCTTTCCAAGGGCCAAGATCTTCCTCACTCCTGAGCATCTAAGTGTGTGATTTTTCTGACCTTTTGCTCTTCGTGTCTCCCCGCAGCCATATGTGTCGTTGTCTCAGCAAATGGCACCACCTAGTCCAAGCAGCAGTACCCCTAACAGCAGCAGTGGGAGCACTGCACATGACCAGCTGAGTAAGACCAACCTCTACATCCGGGGATTGCAGCCAAGCACTACTGACCAGGACCTAGTGAAGTTGTGTCAGTCGTAAGTTGGGGCACACGTGGATAGGTTTCCAGGGACAGTACAGATTTGGTGATGCTGGCTTCTTACCAGATACTCTTATCCTGAAATGCAGTATTATTTTGCTTCTACCCCTATTTTCACAAGGTTTCTCAGCAACCCCTCTGAAAGAAATTCTATGTACTGCCAATATATAAAACTTTCATGTGTTTCTCGGAAAAAAGCCAGATCAGGCTGACCTGGAAAGCCTAGTTAGCATATGAGTTTGTTTCCGGCATGTATCCAGAGCTGATGGTCTTAGTGGAAAGATTTCTGTCCTTACACCTTGAATAGAAATGCTCAATATCTCTGAAGATATTGATCAGAAGATAGAGTTGGCAGTGAGGATAGAAGAAAGTGGGACTAAATTGAATTATGCTCTTAGGAGAGTTTCTGCTGCTAGAGATATTTCCAGGGACCCAGAGGGGCCCTCAAGCTAGTGGATAAAGAAGAATATGAAGAAAGAGTTGTCAACTGGTATTTACTCCCTAAAGATCTTAGGGGTCCTTTTGCATAGACTTGAGTCATGAGGTAGAGATAACTACCATGGAAT